>NC_047660.1:39542345-40144220 GCF_011762505.2 Arvicanthis niloticus
GGTTGGGAAAGCATGCTTGCCACTATCATGTGAAAAACATTTGTTTCTTAAGCAAACACACCAGTGAGCTGGGAAGCTCAAAGGCATTTGCTAGCTAAATGCTTCTTTTATCAACTCAGTGGTCTTCCTTGCTCAGAAAGCTTCTTAAACATGCATAATGGAATTAAAAGCACTCTCAATAAAGTTCATTACCTTAGTGGCCCTTCCCATCTTCCTGTGAAATTAACTGTGTCTCTTCTATGTACATCTACTTAAGTTAGTAATTTAATAGCAATAACATCTATACCAAGAGAGTTATTTTCCCCTTGGATCCACTTCACACTTAGAAATCTTTTCATGCTACTTAGAATAAAAGCAGAAACGTGGTTTATATCCTTCTGTTGCAGGATATAATAAGGAAAGTAACAAAGGAAGAGAAAAGATGAAGTTTAAAAGCAGTGATCCTAGAAAAGCAGGCTGACACAGATATGTACTTAAACTGTTTAATGAGAGAGAGAAGGATATGGATCCATCCGCATAGCTTCCTCATTCAATATTATCTAAAATTGTATTTAACCCTTTCCTACTCAACAAATCATGCTCAGCTCCTGCAGTTCACATACACTCCAGGGAGGTATTCCTAGTCCTGTGTTATGGAGAGGGTTATGTCACACATGTGACTGTTCTCTCGTTTTATGGCCAGCTCATTGAAGTTTTAGAAAATATATTCTATCTTCTCACATGATTCAGGAAACACTGATCTGTCCCAGCTCTTTCAGAAATCCCATTTTGACTAATCACTGTCATCTCCTTATCTTCATTACCTGAAGGCAGCTTTGAGACAACAGTCACCCCAACAGAATAGACGAGATACTGAGGACTGCATGGCAAAGACTGGGAAGAAGAGAATGGCAAAGGTTACAAAGCACTTAGACTACATGGTGGGAAAATAGAAAGTTACATTTTGCCTTTTAGCTATGACTCTTGGAGTTCTTCTAACCTTTACCTATCTCTGTGGAAACTAGTATTTAGAATCATTGTAGATGAATAGAATTTTTTTTTTTTTTTTGTGATAACATTAGGCTTGAAACTCAATTTCCCCCAAGCCTCTGATGTGTATATAAAATCATCTTAGGATCTTTTTGTCACCAAATATACCTTAACTTCTCAACTGACACATGGTTGCAATGTAACTGCTGGCTTCAGAATCTATCTTTTCAATAGGTAAAATTCCTAAACTCAAAATTATTCTGTTCATTCCCCAACCTCCAGAAACACATAAAATCTTCTTGGTACTGCTTTCATGGAGTCCCACAAGTTTTGGTATGATGTGTCCTCATTTTCATTAAATTCTTAAAAGTCTTTAATTTCTTTCTTTATTTCTTCCTTGATCAAGTCATCCTTAAGTAGAGCGTTGTTCAGTTTCCACGTGTATGTGGGCTTTCCATTGTTTTTGTCGTTATTAAAGACCAGCCTTAGTCCATGGTGGTCTGATAGGGTGTAAGGGATTATTTCAATCTTTTTGTATCTGTTGAGGCCTGTTTTGTGACCAATTATATGGTCTATTTTGGAGAAGGTACCATGAGGTGCTGAGAAAAAGGTATACAAAGGTCAAGTCCAAGTAGATAAAAGACCTTCACATAAAACCAGATACACTGAAACTAATAGAAGAGAAAGTGGGGAAAACCTCGAATACCTAGGCACAGGGGGAAAGTTCCTGAACAGGACACCAATGGCTTTTGCTCTAAGATCAAGAATTGACAAATGGGACCTCATAAAATTGCAAAGCTTCTGTAAGGCAAAGAACACTGTCAATAAGACAAAACAGCAACCAACAGATTGGGAAGGAGTGTATCTGTGGGGGTTGGGCACAGGTGTGTGCATGTGTGTGTGGGGGAGATAGAAAGATTGTTATTTTCCACTTGATTCATGCTTCAAAATCAAACTCTTTGAAACATTTGTTTTGTCTTTCTCTACTGAAATGATTTCATACCTTAGATAATACAGCTTGGCTTTCAGCCTTCACAATATTCCTTTGGCCTATAATGACTATAATCTGTATTCTGTAATCAGATACCTGTAATTAGGTACCAAATCATCTTATTGTAACTTCTGCTCTGGTTGTATGTCCTTCTCCCATATTCTGCCATATATACCTCTTAAGCAGCCTTGTCATCATTTTATTTGTGAATTTGCTTCACTAGAAGATGATCTTATTTAAGATATAAAACTTACATTAGCAAGTAACTTATACCACATCTGGTATAGAAAGTCCTGTCATTAAATGCCTTTGGGTAAGTGACTGTTTCTTAAAAATAGTCCTAAAAGCCACAGACCTCATTAGTGCTGCAAAGGCAAAGAGAATGGAAATCTTGATTTCCAGTCTTGTTATCTCTCTATTGCAAACACAATGTATTAGACTTAGTTTACTCTGGATCCTCAGAGTTAAAACTCAGAATTGTCATTTAAGACAAATAGCTTCTTGTAAGGGCTTTACCAAAACTCTGCGGCTGGAATTGCCCGAAGCAAACCTCTGAACCTTCCTATTATCTTCTTTTCTAGTTACAAAATAGGGTGATACCATTTCTCATCTCTTTTTGCTTAGAAATGATTAATGTAAGGTTCAGTGAAACCAATATCCATAGAAATGATCAAAGACAATGCTGAAATTCTAACACACTGCCCTTATACCATCTTTAGGTTTGTTAATACATTTCTGTGTGTTTATTGAACACATGAAGTACAAACATAGTATAGCAACTGGAATAGAATGCATTTCACCATCATCAAAAACTGAGAGAATCACACAAAAGAGTCTGAAGCATCATCTGTACATAACTTTCTGTGCTAAAAAATGGAGTTTAAAGCATGCTGCCACTTGGATATGTAATTGTGAATGAGCCTGTAATGTCACAGAATTTTATTTATTGCATTTAGTAAAATCTGTGTACATGCCTGAGGGGGGATTGTATGTGTTTTAGGGGAAGGAGAGAGCGATTCATATCTAGAGAGAGAGAGAGAGAGAGAGAGAGAGAGAGAGAGAGAGAGAGATTCATATATATATATATATATATGTGTGTGTGTGTGTGTGTGTGTGTGTGTGTGTGTGTGTGTGTGTGTGTTTTAAAACACCATTGCTTTAAGTTTTGTGTAGTCTATGGTAATATGAACATGTAGTGTATGAGAATATATAGTATATAGTAATACGAATATGAGAATATGATATGAGATTGTTTGGTACTCGGGAGATGGAGAAAGGTAGATCAGATATTCAATGTCCTTCTCAGAAACATAGTAAGTTTGGTATTGATCTACGATACATGACACTCAGTACACAATTGTAATAAAGTAAAATGTAAATTTTATCTCCATTGTGGATATTAAAGAACAATCAGGGCTGGGCGGTGGTGGCACACACCTTTAATCCCAGAACTTTGGAGGAAGGGGCAGGTGGATTTCTGAGTTCGAGGCCAGAGGCCAGCATGGTCTACAGAGTGAGTTTCAGGACAGCCAGGGCTACACAGAGAAACCCTGTCTCAAAAAAAAAAAAAAAAAAAAAAAAAAAAAAAAAGAACAGTCAGATATATTTTCATGTTAAAAAACAAAAACCAAAATCAAAACAAAACAACCAAAAACAAAGTCTTCTTTAGTTCTGCCTCCAAATGTTACCCAACATTTCTTTCTGGGCTTTCTTCTCTGTATATTCACATTATATGTCATAATATCTATTTTATTTAAGCAGTTACTTCCTTCCTTCTTAGCATATTCCATTAAGGCAGGGGATTTTTTTTTTTTTTTTTGCATGAGTCTGGTACTAGAGCAGCATTAACATTCACTGAGTGAGACATAGTTAACATGTACCTGTTGTAATAGCATCTTAACCAGCACAGACTGTTTCTCTTTAGATGTTGTCATTTCTTCTCACTGAAATCACCTTTCATCTCTCTCTCTCTCTCTCTCTCTCTCTCTCTCTCTCTCTCTCTCTCTCTCTCTCTGAAATGACTGTCCTATGATATATCTTCTTTGCCTGACACAATGTTTAACAGAGTCGAATACTCCTATTAAATTTTGTAATCCCTCGGCCTAGATTTTAGATCTTTTGCAATTTTCATTGAAATTTACCAGAAGTTTGTGAGTAATAAACATTCAATGGGGACAATCTATTATTGTTGCATTATTTAGCAGTCTTCTCAAGTGTTTCCATGAGAATATACAGCTTTGAAAGCTGCATCTCATGCATAGAAACACGATGAGAAAATGATAAAAGAAGATTAGTGGTTCCATGGTTTATCTCAGTGTTTTTTTTAAATATTGTATTTAATCTCTTACACATAAAATATGGTGCTGTAAAGTTAAAGAAAGCAATGTTTCTGTAGCTTGCCAAGTGCTATCTCTCACCCTGTGTCAGCACTGTATGTGACTGGAGCTTGTGAACCAACACTGCAGGCTGAGAAGTGAGCAAGGTTTATTTTAAAGATGACAGTGTCTTTTTTTTTTTAATGTGGTAAGCTCTAATGATAGTCCTATCATTTTGAGGACCACCTAGGATTTTTCAAAAAATAAACTAGTGTAAACTAGCTAACTAGTTAAGTTTCCCTTTAAAGGGATACAAGAAGTAGAAATAGTTTTTATTTTCTAGTTGGAAAGTGTTACAATAACTAACAAGAATTTAAGTTGATTACCATGAAAAAAGAAGCAAAATTCAAATTTTAAGATAAACTTCATTTAAAGTAACCACTTATGAAAACAAACAACTTACAAAGTGTTTACTCTGATAATGCCAGAATATAATAATTATTTATTCATTTCTGACTTCTAAAAAAGCCCATCTAATTTATAGATTCTTTACTCAATCATTTTTGTCCCCAAATAGAGGAAGAGTGATATACTTGAATGAAATAAAAAGAAATCATAAATTTAAAAGAGCTCCAAATCTTCTATGCAAAAATGTTGAGAAAATATACAGCAGAAGATACCACATATCTAAATCTAGAAAAAAATCTTTATTCTGATATAACAAAATGTTCCCTTGATCCATATGTTATGATTTTTATTCTGTCAATGATATTTAATTTTCATGGATCATATTATTGGAACATGTGTTGCTGAAATGGTTTGCAGAATTTTTTTCATAGATGCCCAAACAAAGAAGGGGTGCAATATATATTGGGTTTAGAATTTTACAAAATGATTACTTATAAACATTGGAAAAATGAGTTTTATAAAATAATATGTATTTATTGCATTGAAATCAATTTCTTACCCATCCTCCCATTGTGCATTCACAAACATGCTTGTTACCTTAATTTAGTAGATTCAGGTTTTGACTTGGAAAATGCTTATAAATTCAAGTCAAGGAAAGCTATAGATGACACAGAACAGTGTTAACATAAACCAGTGGATTAATGAGTACTTGAGTGAAGGTAGAAAAAAAATAAGAAAAACATAGCAAAGTATGAGAGGGAATCCAACGGGAATTCACAAACAATTACCTAAAGATCTGAATAAACAATCTTTTCTATTCGTCTTGCTCTCATCTCTTTCTGATCTATAGCAGCACAACAGGATATTAAACATATTAATGGGATAAAAACTAGATATATAAGATCAAGGCTCTCTACTGTTTTCCACTAATTTCAGTAGGGCTGTGAATATAGTAATGCATCTAATATTCACTTGTCTCCTGAGACATCATGCAGATGTCCTTTTATTCTGAGACATCATCGTTTTTCTCTTTTTTTTTTTCCTTCATATAAATGAAGCTACAGTTGCCCCAACTTGTCTTTTCCTGTGGAGTTGTCCATACCCAGGGCTATTTCATCCTGTTCCTTTAGATCAGCCGTTTAACCTTCCTAATGCCCTGGCCCTTTAATACACTTCTTCATGTTGTGACCCAACCATCAGTTTTTTTCATTACCACTTCATAACTCATTTGGCTATGGTCATGAATCACAGTGTAAATATCTGGCATGTGACCAGCAAAGGAGTCACAGCACACAGGCCGAAAAATCACTGCTTTAGATAAATTCAATTCATCAATGCCGAATTATTTTGGGAGTAAGATTTCATGCAACAGTGTGTCGCAGGCTTCAGTAAAATCAGTGTGTGTCACCAATCCTGCATGACTGTTAATTAGTCAAGACACTGAAACAAACTTGTCTTCAATGATCTGCCTCAGTATCAGTAACTCAAGCTTACCTTTCTTGAACATTTACAAATCATTTTTTTCTTATAAGTTGCCATTTATCACTCATTAATGGGAAAATTAGATAATATTCAAACTAAATCCAGTTGCTTATTGCTTATAAGAATGTCTGCTTTGTATTTTGCAGGCTCTATGACATCTCAAAGGACAATCTTTGTTTCACAATATGCTCATTTCTGTATAAAATGTCTATCTATTATGTTAACAGTTTTTTTATGATGAAATATAATTTGTGATTGAATTACTTTGCTTTAAATTAAAATGTTTTGTATACTCAATGATTTAGTTACTGGATTTATTTTTAATGTCTCAATATTAAGTGTTTTGCCTGAATTTTAAAAATACTGCAAAAGGTATAAATAGATGTGAGAAATTGAAATATTGCACAATATATAGCAATCATCTCAATAAAATTCCATTAAAACATATCAGTGAACGCTCCAAACACTGATAATCCTAGATATAACACTGTGCTAGCCACTAGGGCTGGGGTCATGAAACAAATGGAGATGCCAGTCATTCTGGCCACATTTACTCTGAATCTTATAGCTCAGAAGAGAAGGTAGTAACAGGAGACAGTGTAAGCTCCATACACCCTCCAGCTGCTTGACTAAGTCTGAGTCATCTAATATTTTCATTCATGTGTGTTTGTGTGTATGTGTGTATGTATGTGTGTTTGTGTATATATGTGCATAATTTGATTGGAAAAGCACAAACCTGGAGATGATTGGGTCTACTTTTGTCAGATTTTATGTCAAGAGTTGTTACTAGGAAGAAACTGAGGACAACTTTCTCAGATCATAAGTTCTTAAACATCTTAGAATGTGTAAGCATTCCAGATACCTACAGGAGTATTTTAATGTCAGCTGATAGGTATATTTAACAAACCTGCATATAAAATACAAAAGCAGAGAAAGGGCACAGAAATTTTTTTATTACATTTATTTTTTGGAGGAAGGTATGCACATACCATATCTAATATGTGAAGGTTAAAGGACATCTTGAGGGAGTCAATTAAGTTCTTTTTCATCTGGGGCCTGGGGATTAAGTTTAGATCATTAAGTTTGTGGGCAAGCACCTGTATTGGCTTAGCCATCTCACCAGTCTTACAGACATCAGACATAAGAATATAGAAATTTAAAAACAGAAGTTGGAGAAATCCCCCAACACCTAAAGCTTGTAGGTTGTACTTGTACACAAGTAAATTGAGAATTTTGTTGGTTACTGCTTGAATCTTGGACTACAGCTCTACACTGTCCACACTCATTTGTTGAACTTACACTAACATACCTAAAATTAGTTGATTTGGGGTAAAAACAAATCACCCCCACTCTGTAACAGCACTTGAATGCATTTGGAAATCTTTATTTACACTTGAACTGTCTTCTCACTACCCCTGTATTTAGCTTCTAGCTCAACTGCCTAAGGTTGAGGCCTTGCACTCTTTTGTGTTTTATGAGCATAATCATCACACAGACCTATGAAGAGCTCTGGTGGAGCCAGACTGTAGCTGATATTTAAGCCTATAGTTTCAACCAGGTAGAGTAAACTAAGGGGAGCTATGAAACCTGAACACAAACCTAGGATCAAGAAAAGGGAGACCAGCCAAGTTCCTGGTGGCTTTCCTTCCTAGTGTGTTTTCCCACCAAAAGTAGATTCTTATAACAAAATTACATTTCCCCAGAAACTATGCACACAGAATTGCTTTCAGGATCGTTGGCTACTCTTCTTTTCTCTAGAACCCCACCCCCACCCCAATGGTTCAGACATTGGAGGCTCTTGACCCTCTTCTTCCACTGAAAACAAAGGCTGTTTGAAGAGGAATTTCAATTCAGCAATATGGTTGCTCTGACAAGGGATCCCATCCAAACCTTCTATGTTTTTGAGTTGTTTGGAAGGACACACCTTTAATCCCTCTGGCTGGAATACTGATACTCCCTTAGTACATACACACCTTTAATTTCAAACAATGAAGGTAAGGTTACTTTGTAAAAGGATGCAGCCATGTTTGAGAGTGATGTTCAATTGAAAGGCAGAAAAAGTGAAGAATCAGAAAAGATTTGACAGAATGATCAAAAATAAGATATGCCCAACTCTCACAAGGACGGGGGAGGGGGGAGACTATAGGAAAGAAAGAGCAGACTGTGAGTGATCACCCCCCAGAGTTCAGTTGAGTTCAGGCAATGCAATGGAATTTAGATGCGTTCTGTTCAGTTTCTGCAGTCAGTACAGTAGGTACAGTTCAGTTCCAGCAATTCAGAGAAAGTCATTCGGTGAGAAGCCAATAAAAGCCAGTTTCAATCAGTCAGCTTGGAGAATTTGAAGTCAAAACATCTGAATTGAAACAGCCAGAATACAGTATGACAATTGTATGAGCTGACTAAGAAATACATTTATACTCTTTGAAAACTATCTTATTATCTTCATGGTCATTGTTTTCAGTCAATGTGGTTTTTGTCTCCAAATGTTGGTGTAAAAATGGGTTTGAGGCCCCAAGTAATCAGAGACTTTGCAGCCTCTGTGTAGTACCTTTTAAACTTCTTTCTTCTTTTTCTTAGGTATACTGAAATCTATTTTTCCTGGGTTAGGTAAAACATGGTCAATCACAGAATTCTTTGGATCATTAGCATTGAAACCCCTTTCTCTAGATTACTCAAAACCAATGAAGGGAAACTATAATCAATCATCTTCTTAGCTAGTCTCATCTACAGTCATTTTCCCTATCTTACAACAATATTTCATCTTTGATGTCTGCATAAAACCCCACTGGTGATCATATCATTTCATTGCTAGAAATGATGGCTGAAGAAAAGGAATGTCTTCCCCTTATAAGAATCCTCATGGACTTTTTCTGGTGACATAAACTGACACATTAAAAGTCTTTCGTCAAAAAGGCAGTTGTCCATTGCTTCCACAACTATCTTGGCTATCTCAGACTCAAATTCCACAAAGACACAGCCTTTGTATTTCTAGTCCTTCTACTTCTGGACAGCTGAGTCTACTAGTCATGCCATGCAGAGATAAGTGTATGTGTGTGTGCGTGTGTGTGCTTGTGTGTGTGTGTGTCTCTGTGTGTGTCTGTGTGTGTGTGTGTGTGTGTGTGTGTGTGTGTTGTGGGTAGGAGTCCCATAAAGATTACTTCAGGAGGAATTTTTTTCCCTTATTTGGTCTTTTGTGTACTGGAGAATTTGCCTCAAGATCATCCAGGGGCTCCATTTAACTTGTGGGGCCTACCATGTGATGAGGGTCAAACAGGTTTTTGTTTCATTTGGTATTAATTTAATTCCTTTACTCTGCAAATTTGGGGAAAGTTTTGGAAATTTGGGGAAAGTTTTGGTTGAGGTCAGATAATGTTCACTGAGTTGCCAAGCCATTTTGAAGCAGAATTAGAAAAGTCTACAAGTGCCCATCTAGGCTCTCTCCATCAAAGCATGTTGTTTCCTCCTCCTTCAAGAAAGGGCATAACTATTGTGTACTTCACAAGCTTCGAAAGTGATATGAAAACAGTTTCAATATCTAGAACACCAAACAGAAAATTTTTAAAAATTCATAGAGCCCAAGATAAACTATATTGAAGGCTGGTTCAAATTTTATTATAATGTTTGATATTTAAAATAAATAATTTGCTCATTTTGTAGAACTTGAAAAGGACAAAGATACATAGTACATCAGCTAAGTGGACCCACATCCCACATAAATTAATTTTACCGGGTATATTTAATTCTCTTCTGTTTTACAGTCTGTCTTCTACACCAGAGCTTACAATTGGAAAATCAGCAAATAATGTGATGGCCATGAGAGACTCAAATGTAAGATACCAAAGTAGAACTCATTTGGACACAGTGGCCCACCAATATTATCAACATTCATGAGGCTGAGGCAAGAAGACAGTTTTAAGTTCAAGTCCAGTCTGTTTTATGTAGTATGAGGCTCTCTCTCACTCCCAACCCCTAAAAATAAACCACAAAAAAAATACACTATTTTTTCTTACTCACTCATCACCCCTAAAAAAAAAACTAGAGAAAAAAAAATTAGCCAGTATTCTCTTCCTTCAATGCTATTATCAGTGAGTTAAAGCAGCAGCTGTCCCAGTCAGCATCCTTCATTGCCCTCCAAGATCTCATTGTACCTCATACACTGAACTGCTCAGTAAACCTTGCCTACTTAGGGCTCAAATATCTGTATCTCAGCTCTCAACCTCCCTCTGTTTTACCTCCACACTTTAACCTTATCTACGTCTTGCTTGACCTTGTTTCCCTGAATTAATGACACAACAGATGAAATTTATTGGCTTCCTAAGCCACAATTGTGTAATGTGCTATTTGTTCTGCATCCACATTCCTTACTGCAGAACACAGACAGTATGTGGCTGACTCTGTTCTACCACGTTCCTCTTCCTCCCACTTTTCACTAATTCTTACCTCTTTTATTCTCTCATGAGTTGTCCTCTTTCTCACCTATACCTTTACCTGACTTACTAATAGAATGACTTTCATTTATCTAGGACTCTCCTACTGACTCTGTCTCTTTTAAGTGGACAGGTTCTTCATTCTCAGCCAGTTATACTATTCTGTCCATGAGTAGGCCTTCAATTACTGCAAGGAATATATTTGATGAGACTCATAGCTGCTACTTTTCAAAATCAAATAGATCCCTTAGTAATTACGAAACATCACTGTGGTTAGTGTTTTGAAGCTTTTAATGTATCTTAGATTTGGTGTGAGCCTATAGGTTCTGTGTTAGAAAAAAAAACATAAATGTTGAGTTGGGTATGGTTTAGCACACATATACAAATGCCTTAAGCACACTAAGTTCTGACTTTATAACAGAAGTAAAATTAAGCACATTTATGTGACAAAGTTTTTCTTGCTGTTCATTATCTTATTTAATTTACTTTTAGTGAAACTAAACTACTACAACAGAAACTTAAATTAGCTTAAAATAGTTTTGTTCTGTAACAAAATTAACTATATCAATCAACCAAGAAGCAAAATTTCTATATAATACTGGACCGAGGCCTCAGTTTCTTTAGCTATTGTTTTCTTTCTCCGTAGCTGCCAATTTGTCCTCTCTATGTTGTCCATGCCTGTTGGTTTCTTTCATAAACAGAAGTTCTAAACAGTGCATTTGTTTCCATTATCACTCACCTTGTTTCCAAGAAAATGGAATATCCTTTAAAAAAAATAATGTTAGCAAAGATCCTAAGACCATTTCCATCTGAGGTTCTGATGTTTTTAAACCAAAAGAATCCAGGGAAAATTTTACTTGACTAAGTGAGGTCACAAATCCATGTCTAAATAAATCCTTATGAAGAGGTGTTTGATAAGAAAATCTAATCAGGTAGAGCATCTGTTCTTAAGCAGGTGTAAAGGAGTATGGATGATAGGTACTTCACAGGTGGAAAAGGAAGACCACATAGTGCAAGACTGATTCATATTGTTCAAGAAAATTTAGCACATAGTTCACTACAAGTGTGGCAGTGTTTCATGTTTCTGCTATCACCCCAGCATGTGTTTATACTGCTATAGAGATCAGCACATTGCTTTTGTTAAGAAGCAAACAATACACACTCTGTTTTGTGAGACACATAAGGTTTTTATTGCTTTTTGTGTTTTGTATTTCTGGAAATGAATTAGTTTGTCATTGTTTGTTTGTTTGTTTGAAGGTTGTCCTGGATTTTACAGGCTCAGTCTGCACACTGCTGCATTAGTAGTAGACAGACCGGTTCATTAAGTTAAAGACAGAAACCACATATTTTTGTATGTAAAATTAAACTTTAAAATGGGGGACAAATCACATTCAGTTTGTAAACAGGTATTCATCTAACCTCAATCCTCTTCAGAAAAGAAAGTTAGAAGCCAGAAAGGACAGTAGAGTTAAGGTTTCTGATTCGTTGTACGCATTGAAATAGTTTCCCGTCAAGACCATGGTGAATGGGGACATAAGGGAATAATTCTGAGACATCACATAGATCAGACAGTAATTATTATGTGTCTAAAGAAATGATCAGTGAGAGATCATTTGAGAGATCATGGAGGGGCAGGTGGAGGTGCTGACTTCTGCCTTCTGGAACCAGTATAAATTATCCTTCCAAACTCATAAGGGCTAAAGCTATTAGTGTATCATGTGCACATGTGCTAAGATCCATATCTGTGACAGCAATTAGAAAGTCAGAACCTTCACACTGCCTGGGATCAAAGAGTGGTATGAATTATTGTTTGTTTAAGGGAGTTCAGATTGACTTCTGGTATAAACTATGCTTTCTCATTTATCTTTAATGCATTTCTTGATTTCATATATACCACTTATTTATCATCATTATTGTAAATCAACTTATTATTTTTAGTCCAAAAAAGAACACCCTCTTCTAGACTTTCTACTCCTAATATCAAATGAAGTTCCTGTATCACTCACCCCACCCAACATCTTCTTTTCTATCTTTTTATAGTTTAAAATGTACAAGTTCAGGGCCCACTGTATCTAAACTAAACTCCTTGTACCTGGTGGCATCTGAACAGAACTACCCACGACAGTGATATGACCAGGAACCAATTTCCATAATCTTCAAGGGTTGCTTTACAAGAACAAGGGCCACTGTAGTTACATAATTATGTTTAGAATATTGAGCTGAAATCTCCACAATCCAATGCCCTGTCCTCAGAAAGGAGACATATAAGAAGACAATACGAACGCAGATGTAGAGACTCAATGATACACACAAGAGTTGCATAGCAATTTCCTCCCAAATTGAAAGCTTGGAAGGACAAAACATGCTGGCAAGAATCAAGAAGCTAAACATCAAGGCTCATGCAGTAACAAAAATCCTGAGATGCACAACACTCCTGACTCCTGAAAAGAGAACTGGTGCTACTTAGCCCAATGACCACACTCTTCTTGTTCTACCCATTTTCTTCTCTCTCCTAAGCATGTCTTGTTCTCATTTTTAGCATAACCTCATTTTATGCTTCCCAGAGAATAAACAAAAGTAAACAAAGACATTGTAGAAAGCCTACCAGTCAGCACTGGTACTCACTGATTGGTTAAGTAGAACAGGCAGAGACATGTCTCTCTCCGTATCTAAGAGCCACTTGTTCTGTGACCGGTTCACCCATTTATGTTTACCAATCAAAAGGCAAGTCCCCGAGATTCTCACGAACAGATGGGTCAGGAGATTTTGTTCCTTTGCTGAGTTATTTCCTACAGTTTACAAAAGTATTCATCTCTGTTCAATCTACTGTGAAACAAAATCCACTAAGAGTTGTTTGAACGACTCCCTTCCGCTCTTATTTGCTCTGTTCTTCTATTAACTTGTACCCACTGTTCCATGAACATTCTTCTTTTAAGGTGACTCACAGCCCAAATAAGGATAAATTTGATGATTCATTCTGATTTCTACTACTCAACTGTTCAGAGGCAATCAACACAATTTTCACTTCTTCCTTGTTTATCATCTCTGCATGTGATTTCAAACCCCTCATAATTCTTGTTTCAATGCCTGTATCACTAACAATTCGCTCTTTTGATTTTTTCTTTGCTATATTCTCTTTACTCCATTATTTTGCAATCTTAGCATGCCCTAAGCATATACTTTGTTCATTTTACTACCAGTACCATAGACTTTCAAGTTTAATACTGCACATAGAATCTGATTTCTCTCATAAAACATTTACCTTTCCATTTAAACAGCTTCATCCACTAGCGGTTGTAGGAAAAAGACTTCAATACACCATCCTTAGCCCGTATGACTTTCTGTTCTTTCTGATAACTTGTACACCATTATTGCTGGTTACTTTTTGTCAACTTGGTACAAACTGGGGTCATCTGGAAAGGAAATCTCAACTGAGAAAATATCTCCATCATTTTATCACTTTTTGCTTAATGACTGACCTGTGAGGAAATCATAAATTCAAATGGCCTGCGGTCATTTTGCCTTATTTTCAGTGAGTCTCACCTGTACAATTACAATGTCATCTTTATTTTTTCTAGAAAGCATTTGGTACCCTGCCTACCAAAACAGTTCACAGAGTTTTTCCCAAAGCCTGGAATGCCTTTCTTGTCACATCTATGAGTATAATTCCATGGCTCATAGTAATCTCTATCTCCAATGCCATGGTCTCAAAGAAGCCTACAGTTACTCTCATATTTGAGAGTTATTGTGTTTTAACTCTTTATTCCTTGCCACAACTCTACTTTCGACACTTTATGCTCTATCATTGATTTAATTCTTTAGCTTATTATTTAATTTTATTATAATCAAAATTAGACTATGATCTTCACAGGGTAGAATCTTTTGTCTATTTTTTATATGAAAAACTACAAATTCTTGAGACAGTGCATATTACCAAGTTGGTACTGAATAAACTACATGATGTAGTATTCTAGTGAACAGGAGAGAACATGAACTCTAATTCCCACTTTGCCTAAAACACGAGATCGATCTTTGAGTAGTCTTTATAGCAATGTGTTTTGCCTAAAGTAAACAAGACATTGAACAGAAAAGAAAACAAGTCTCAAAGTTCCTTACAGATACCAAAACTTTACACATCACAATCTACATTACTAATTTATGATCATAAGAAAATTAACCAATAAATATTGGGCACCAGAATTCTGCTATATTTATATTTTAAATATATCATTTCTCCTACAAAAACTTCTACCAGCAAAGTGTTTTCATCCTTATCAGATAAGTAACGTACTTGTAGAAAGCTTAAATTGCCCCAAAAGCAAGAGAAACTGAAGATTGTAATACATAAAAGATACATTGACCTATTTTCTCAAAAACCAAATGAATCCTGCTTTGGTTAGTGTCAGGACCTTCATTAGTATTTCCTGCCCAGCATTCTTCTTTTCTCTTAGTAACAAACAGCTGTGTATCTTCCATAGGACTCTAGAAAGAATTACTATATTTAAATAATATCCAAGAATCTGTTGGCAATCAGTTTTAGAAGTATATAGTTTACGGAAATCAGCAACCACTCCCCTTCCTTTGAAACCACATGGAGAATACCATGATATTCTTCAATGGCACTATTTACAGCTCCACTGCTGGCTATATATAGGGAGTAATCACATAAGGTGGAAGGAAGAGTGAGGGATACAAAGAGAACTAAATGCTCAGTTCTCAGAGCAGTGGTAATTCTCCTTCAAGCATCTCCAAAGTGGCACGTGCCTGCATGAGCAACATGTCCCTTGGATTCACATCCCCATGCTGCTATTTGGTCTGGCTTGGACTAGTACAGGTTTGTGAATGTTGTCTCAGCTACTATGAGTTCAAACATATATCTGTCTTGCTATGTCCAGAAAACAATATTTCCTTGGAGTCACCTACTACCTCTAGCTCACAGTCTTCCTGTCCCCTCTCCATAATGATTCCCAGGAATTTGGAGACAGGACTGTGGGTGGTATATATGTTCCATTTATGGCTGAGCATTCTGCAATTTCTTATTCTCTCTCCCTTGACCAATTGTGGGATTGCGGGTCTCTGTGTTAACCACCATCTAGAAATTTCCCATGTGAGACTTGATAGATGCATTGATTTGATCCAGCACTTCTCTCTCTCTCTCTCGTCTCTCTCTCTCTCTCTCTCTCTCTCTCTCTCTCTCTCTCTCTCTCTCTCTCTCTCTCTCTCTCCCCTCTCTGTTTGTATGTGAGAGAGAGAAAGAGAGAGAGATTGTAAGTGTGCATGTGTGTGTGTGTGTGTGTGTGATTAGAAGTTGGTTTACTATGATTTCCACTGGGCAAAATAATAGAAGTAAGTCTTCCCTAGTGCCTTTGACTCCTTAGATGGTAATGGTGCCAAGCACGTGTTCTTTTATTTTTTATTAGTTATTTTATTTATTTATTTATTTATTTACATTAACCCCTTCTTGGTTTTCCCTCCACAAACCCTCTATCCCCTCCCCTCCCCCTGCTTCTTTTAGGGTGCTCCCCCACCGCCCACCCATTCCCTCCTCACCACCTTAGCATTCCCTTATGCTGAGGCATCGAGCCTTCACAGGACCAAAGGCATCCCCTCCCATTGATGCCTGACAAGACCATTCTTTGCTACATATGAGGCTGGAGCCATGGGTCCCTCTATGTTCTTCAGTTGGTGGTTTAGTCCCTAGGTGCTCTGGGGGTTCCGGTTAGTTGATATTGTTGTTCTTCCTTTTGGGCTGCAAACTCCTTCAGTTCCTTCAGTCCTTCCTCTAACTCCTCCACCGGGGTCCCCATGCTCAGTCTGATGGTTGGCTGCAAGCATCTGCATCTGTATTGGTAAGGCTCTGGCAGAGCCTTGCAGAAGACAGATATATCAGGATCCTATCAGCAAGCATGGATTTCATCTTCTGGACTTGGACTTGATTCTTACAATAAAGTAATTCATTACTCCATGCCACTATTTCACATGTGAGCAACTCTGGAAAGGCCAGTTGTGTATTTAGCTTTAGTACTAGAGGTGCTAAACTCTAGTACTATGAAGGCTAGCCAGTATGATTGAAATCTCCAGCTAAGTACCAGCTAGACAGTTATGTGCGTGCGTGCGTGTGTGTCTGTGTGTGTGTGTGCGTGTGCGTGCGTACGTGCGTGTGTGTGCGTGCGTGTGTGTGTGTGTGTGTGTTATAAGGGAAGTATATGATGTCTTATATGATGTCTTCAGCAACAGCTATTTACTACCCAGTAACTGGAAAGGACAAATTAGAATGTCAATAGTCTGTGATGCTTCATGGTCTATGGGACATAACTAATGAACAATTCCAAAAGAAACACACCATTCCTGGCACTAGGATCTTTATTTGTTAGCCTCTTGGGTGTGGTAATGGCACTGTTACCCTGTGATAGAGTAATAATATAGGGTAACTTCGTTTTGATGGATAAATCAATGTGTGTGTGTATGTATGTATGTACTTGCATATGACCGCTTGCACATGTGTCTAGGACATTGCATTCAATTGTCTTCAGAAATGCTGAATGTTATAGGATGGATGTGAAGAGAAGAAGAAACAGTAGCATTCAGTTGCTAGCAAATTTAATGGTGCAGTAATGTGGGAATGATACACACACACACACACACACACACACACACACACACATATATATATATATATATATATATATATATATATATATATACTTTAAAACTCATCTTTATACTATGATTCAACTTGCCTTTTCCTCATTTTGTAGACATCAGCAACCCAGCAACAATTCCCATGTGGTTAATGATCAAAAAAGAGCAACTAAGTAGCTCTTGACTTTAGGGTTTATATTCTTCCTAGCCTACACTTAGCTTGCCAACAAGTACACTGGGGTCCTTCTCCAATCTGTTCTTTGTGATGCCATTAGGATTTTAGAGATTAGTTTACAAGGCAAAGCACCAATCTTCTCTACTATAATTAAGCTTTTAATAAACCTATAAAGGTAGGTAACAGATATAAGGAGATATTTTCTATCTGGATAAAACTATTTCTCAAGTTATTGCACTGTTGAAAAAATCATAATTTATATGTTAGCAACTGAATGCTTTTTGCTTCTTTTCCCCCCCTTTTCTCTTTGCATTCATTCTATAACAATTCACAGTTGTGGAGGGAAATGGATGCACTAGGATGTACATAGAGGTCCTGTTCAAGAAAATAGGAACAACACTCTAGTAAAGAAGTCATTAACAGGTGGTTAGAAAACTAGGTTAGGCATCAAACATACTCAGTCTGGATATTCTACTAAACACAACTGAACAGTTGGCACAGATCTCCGTGTATGTGCCTGAGTCCTCAGTTTGGAACTTGAACATTTTCTGAGTGCCGTGAACTGCAGCGAATCATTCTTTCCATCATGTTCAATTTGAGGACAATGGTTCTTGCTTTTGCAGGTTTTCATTTTTAGTGAATGGTGACTAACACAGTATTACCAATATGAGTCACTTTCTCCCCATCTTTCTCATTTCTCAACCTGCTGAAAATTTTCTTTTACGCTTAAGATTTCTATCATTTTAGCATCAAAGGAACTTCCCTTCCTGGCAAGACAAACTTACCTGATATAACATATTATTTCAATTATTTTAACTTACTAAAGTTTTAGTCATTTTTCATTCTCTTTTACAAAGTAATTTCTTTTGAATACTGAAAGATTATTTTGATGTTTTATTACACAGTCACTTTTTTCTAATGTGTTATTTGTTTCTTGGTACTCTATTTTTTCTTAATTGCTGCCATTCATTTTGTAGTAAAATGCACATTATGGACATGTATAGTTTAAAACAAATGTTCTTTATGAAAACTTCTTTGAAAATTAATTGATCTGGTTTGATTGAGAATGAATCTTAAGCCAGGTTTGCAACCCCATAGAAAGAACAACAATATCAATCAACCAGACACCCTAGAGTTTCCAGGGACTAAATCACCAGCCAAAGAGTACTCATGGATGGACTCATGGCTCCAGCCACATATGTAGCAGAGAATGGCCTTGTCAAACATCAGTAGGAGGAGAAGCCCTTGGTCCTGTAAAGGCTCAATGCCCCAGTGTAGGAGAATTCCAGGGCAGGGAGGCAGGAGTGGGTGGGTGGGGAACATCCTCATAGAAGCAAGGGGAGGGGAATGAGATGGCAGGCTTCCTGGAGGAGAAACTGGGAAAGGTGATAACAATTGAAATATAAATAAAGAAAACATTCAATAAAATAATAGAAAAAAACCAATAAACTTAACCCTGGTTTCACATGGACTAAGTGATCTTGAAAATGTACCACTGTGGGAGAGGAGACCCTTGGTCCCATGAAGGCTGGACACCCAGTGTGGGAGAATTCGAGGGTGGGGAGGTGGGAGCTGGGGGTAAGTGGGGACACATCCTCATAGAAGCAGGAGGAGGGGTGATAGGATGGGGGTTCCTGGGCAGGGGGGGAATGGGGTAGGGGGATAATATCTGAAATGTAAATAAAATATCCAATAAAAAAAGAAAAAACAATAAAATCAAAAAAGAAAATGTACAACTGTGGGGAATATTTGTAAACAGTTGATAGAAAAAAAAGATATATTTTCACTGATGATATACACACATTCTTACCAAGTCAGTTTTTTAAGATTATAAATACAATATAGGGTGAATTGATCTCTTTTAACATGTTTATGAAAACTCCAATAACTGACACTTTAATTACATTTCAAATATCTGTAAATGTTCATAATTTCATGAAAACACTGATTACTATGGATCACATAGTTCCAAATATAAATAAAAGCAACACTGTTGTATAGGAGATTATATTAGAAATCTCATATCTACTTTGATTGTCTCCTGCCATGCAAAGAAACTCCATCCTCGGCTTATTCATGCTGGATTTGATGGGTGGTATGAGTGGATGGGGAAAAAAAGAAGAAAACATCACTTTTGAGTATGGTCCTGAGAGATCATTGCAATTTGGACAAGCCTTCTGTCTTCTTACATCAGTGACACATCAGATGCTCTGTTTTCTCCTGTTTTTTAGTTGTGATGCCATATGGTTAAAACAGACACACACTGGCGTGGGGTGGCTCTCAAGGATAAAAACTCAATATGCGTTATTTTAACCCACTAAGGTTTGGGTGCTCTGGGTTCATAACATCATTGTAGCAATAGTTGATAGGATATGAATATAGGAAAGTACTTACTACTGAAATAAAAATCTGAAATGTATATCTGTGGCTTTGGGGTAAATGGGAAAGTGGCACTGAAACTCATTATAGAGTAGAAAGTAATGTGGTCACCAATATAATGCCAGCTTTCTTGTCTCTCCATATCTCTCCTTTCTCAACCTGTTGGAAATTTTTTTTTTTATTCTTAAGATTTCTATCATTCTAGCATCAAGGAGATTTCTCTCTCCTCCTAGTAACATAATTTTATGCATTGCAATATATTATTTTAATGCACTTACTAAAGTTTTAAAGTAATTTCCACTCTGGCAGTATTCTGAAAATAGACACTCTGAATCGAAAGCATGCTAACTATTTTCTATCTTACTCTTAATGCTCCCAAAGCAATGGCATTGATTTGCATATGTCAGATTCCTACTGGTCCTTTCCCCAGGTCAATAGAAGCAAAACAAAACACATCCTCTATTTGTTTCTCTCTCACACTAGAAAGATCCTCAGTGTAAGGCAAAATGTTTTATAAAATCGCTACACTGAAGGCAGAAAGCATACATAGTTATTCTATACCTTTGAACAAAATTTTGAGATTGACTATTATGAGCAAAGAAGGGTTGTTTGATATTAGCACAGTTGATTAATATTACATGAAAGATACAAGCTTAGGAAACAATTGCCAATCTATCAAAAAGAAAAACAAGGAAAGAGAAAATGCACATATCTCTAGATGCTGAAAGTAAAACAACTGATTCTTATACCTAGTCTCCATGTTGTTGTGGGTTTCATCTAATGTTACTTACTTTATGTTAATTTGGGTCTCCAAAATTACACAAGAATCTGAGCACGCCTGCATGAAAGTCACTGAGGGAAACCTGCCCCCAGTTGGTTTTGATTGGTAAATAAAGCTGCTGGTGGCCAATGGCTGGGCAGGGAGACAGAGGTGGGACTTTTAGGATTCCCAAGTAAGAGACTAGAAAAGAAGAAGGAAGGAAGGAAAGAAGGCAGGCAGGAAGGAAGGAAGGAAGGCAGGCAGGCAGGCAGGGAGGGAGGGAGGGAGGGAGGGAGGGAGGGAGGGAGGGAAGAGATGGATCATGACAAGAGAAGAAGAGAGACACCAGTCTGAGAGGTGTGAGACAGAAAACATAGCTGCCATGTAGGAGCTGGGTGCTTGAAGCCCAACAGGGTTGCATGTCTGGGTCTTAGGCAACAAAGATGGAATATAGAGTTTAGTAAGTAATAACACAAGAATATAGGAGGGGTGGATTAGCCATGTGGAGGTTAAGAAGTAGCCCAGCCATTGACCTGTTTTAGACATAATAAAATATAAAGGCTGAGTATAGGTGTCTTTCATTTGGGAACCCAATGAAAAATCGTGGTGGGTAGCAAGGAATGAATTGTCACTGGAATCAATGTAAGTAGGTTAATTGAGTTGCAGCTACACCATGCAGTTGTCATTCTGAGAAAGCACCAAGGAGATAGGCCCAGTTAAGGCAATACCAATACCCCCATGTGCTGGGATCCTTGGCTGTTGTCAGACATCCTTAGAAAATGTTTATATCTTTAAAAGAGGGAAAAAGAAAAAGGTTTTTTTTTTTTTAAATAAAAATATGTTAGGAATTGCTACGTTCAATGAAATAGTTTTATGACAATAGATTAAGAACAGTCTGTAGACTTTTAACAACTACAAACTATCTCATAGTCTACCTATATACATGGACAAGGAATCAAGTAGCATTAAGTGCATTTAAAACATGTTTAACAGACAACTAACTGCATGGCCGGAGTTTCTGTAAAACCAGACATAAAGAAATTGTAACTGTTAAAACAATGACTGGCTCCCCACTTTCTAAGAACAAGAATCAGATGGATAATGTCACTCAGCTTCCATTTACAGAAGTTTCTTCAGTGCCTCCCTCAGATGCCGTGAAAGTGGATCATAGAACAAGAAGACCTATGGAGGATAAATGTCTCATAGAGTAAAGAACTGGAGAGCTAATATTGACCAAAACTGGAGTCTACTCAGACCATTTCCTATGCCCAGAATAGAAAGCCTCAAACTATCTTCCCAGTGGGATTTCAGAGCTTCTGTGAATCAATGACTATTGAGAGATTCCCATTGTCTCCAATTTTGAATGGGGATGATGATTGTTGTCTAGGTTCCTGACTTACCACTGTGCATCACAAATGTGGGAGAAAATGTTTTCTTTCCAGTTTATTGATCTCCAGATCAATAAATCCAACCTTCACATGCAGACTTTCAGAGGGTGGGCAGCTCGATAGTATTTATTGCTTACAGGAATGAATATTTTGTTATGAAAAGCTTATCATACCCAATTTGATCATTCAATACACTTATTCCACAAACATGTATTGGTACAATAGTAGGCCTAGTGGTCCTGTAGGTGTTGGAAATAGAACAGTCAACAAGAAGGACCAAGATGCTGATCATGTACATTATACAGTAAAAGCAAATTGGAGAATTAAAACTATTTTTCTTTTCATCCCAAGCCTTTTTTCCAATACCTGATTTTTGTGCACATTGTTACTGGGATGAAATCTCTAACAGTATCCTTAATATAAAGAATCTGATTCAAAAGTGAATATTGAAGTGAATATCTGAAGTTTGACACTTCCAAAACAATGTGACTGATACAGACACAGCAGATTCCACCTGGCCCTTTCCCCAAGTGGCACCATTGCACTGGAAAGTTCCTTAACCAAAGTCACCCTCTACACCCTTACCTCATTCATTACCAGGATCCCCTATGCAGCTCAGCCTCACTCATTTAACTTTCTGATTTTTCAACTTTATGATATTTTACCTCATTCAATGACCCATATTCTACTCAGAGCCTTGATATTTTAAAATCTGTGGCAAGAATTTTTCAATCTTTAGTTGAATTATCAATTTCTCTTTTTTTCATTCATCACCCTCCATACAGCCATCAAATTATTTTATCTAAAACAAGGTTAACCCCATCAGACACCTCTAACTTGACTCAAGTATTCTCTTCTCTTCTTTACAAGATTGAGTGATATTTCTTAAATATTATGAAAGGCTTATTGGGAAATGAGTCTTGGTTTCATTTTTAGGGTCATATTTTCTTTGCTCTCAAAATTTACACTTATCAATATTAAATTACTAAGAACCAACATCACTTGTTTGATGAATTCCAAATTATCCAAGACTAATGGATGTATTCATTCACCATAACTAGAGGAGCTTGAACAAACCAAATTAGCTTCTCAAGTATTTCAACAAGATGTCTAAACAAGGAATCGCTAGTTGACAAAGGTATCTCTGTGTTACATTCCTTTCTCTGTCTCAAGCATCTCATGGATTACTATTCTTTGATCAAAAACTATTTTACTGAATTTGCCTTTTCGATGAAGAAGAGAGAACTACACACTAAGGGTTACAAACTCCAGACTACATAATTATTCATCACTTAAAAGTAACAATGGTAATGAGTGATGAGAAAGCACATAGGTAATTGTTTACCTTTCCTCCCTCAAATGGTAATGAATGAAAATATGAAAAGAAATAATAAATTCCAGGACTCCCAAATTTTCAGAAATATTCTGTACCAAAACTGGGGTACACTGAGGCACATGTGTCAGTTATGGAACCACTGGAAAAATAACAAAATTCACAGAATTAAATAAAATGTCAGCTCATTTTGCTTCAATTTTCTTGTCTTAATTGACTGAAGTCGTTTTTCTTTCAAACTCAGGGTACTGATAAGAGGGGCTAGATTCTTCTCTATTATGAACATCTGAGTCAAATGCGAATGTTATGCAAGTAGAAGCATGTTTAGTAGTTTCCATGGGTCCAAGATGTCCATCACATGAAACTTCCCCTTAAGTAATCAAAATTCTCCACAGACATTTTCAATTACACTCTAAGGGAGAAAGAACGTTATTGGAGTCTGAATCACTAAATTTTTCACATCTACACTTTTCAAATTTTATATATTACTTTCCCCTTTGTTTGACTTGCCTTAATATAGTCTCTGTAATGAGACTTCTAATGCTTCCTAGAAAACAATATATGTCCATCTCCATAAGATTTTTGTTACAATTACTCATAGGTGAAGTGGAAACTAGTGGAAATACTAATGAGCAATAAGGTATCTAAACAATAAAAGTACGTTACCAGTTCTGCTACAGTGTTGTGCACTTGAACATGATTTTACTACAGAATCTATTGGATACAGGGTATTATATCCAAACAATCAACCAATAAGCACTTGGAGAGTTATTTAACTGTCTCCACCTCAGTTTCTCAATAGCAAAATAGAAACCCTAATTCCAGTCAAGTAAATAGTGGCCCTGAAGCAAAGAACTTAATCAGTGTTAATGTATAGATAAGTGGTAGGTACTCTAAAAATAAATAAAATAAAATAAAATAAAATAAAATATACTGCCACTTCTTTAAGCTCAGTTTGAATGTAAAAATTTAGATACCCTACATAAGTGACATCATCTTCATTCTAATCTCAAGGCTCTAAATTAAGGTACTTCTTTAAGAAGATGGTGGAGGACACAGTTAACACTTTGTAAAAAGAGATGAGCTAGCAAATACTCCCTGAGCCAGTCAAATTTTAATTGCTTGTACATGGATGATTCTATAGTGCTTTGCTCAGACTAATACTTAATAAATACTTGTGGAATTGAATGAACTGAACCAAAAGACATATTTCCTACTAATAGATTTAGCAGAGTGACAGTTACTAGTTCTATCATGCAGGGATAACGTACGATATATTGAAATATTAGCTCATATGGACTTGATAAAACAAGTTCTGAATAAAGTATTCTATCTCTTCATCACCCATTTTGGCTGAGTTGTATTCAATCAAACACCATGAACATTAATAATCATTATTTCAAGGCTCATAATAGTAAAACTTTTAATTTATCCGACTCTATCTTTTTAAAAATTCTCCATTCTTAGAAGCCGAAAATCAAGGCTTATCTGCAAAGTCAAAACCACACTGATCTTTATTTTGAATTCTATTCAGCTATTGATTCTACAAATCAGAAACTGTACTTTATGCTTTATTATTTAAAACTTCATTTCTTCTATATTTTATACCTGTTGTTCAGTTCATTGTTTTAGGTTTATCTGATCCTGAAACCTGTATGTTACACAAATGCAGAGCCTGCATCTTGTGCCTCCTCTGTATTCCATGAAGGATTTTTAAACAACTACTTGCAGAATATCTATTATATTCAAATAACTGTGCTCTGTGCTTATGTGACATAAATATGTGCCACCTGCAATCTTTCTCTTCCAGTATTTTAAATGCATAATTGATAAGTGGCCTGAAGCCTATCATATAATTATACAAATTTCTTCAATTTAAAGTATTTTAATATTTGTAGTTACTTTCCCACCACCTGTTTGTTGTTTTTGTGTCATTTTTAAAATAGAGCATCTAACTAGAAATGATGAGTTTTAAGCAGTAATGAATTCCTTAAATATCAGAAATTCTTTCATGTATGATGACCTTGATTCTACAGTTCCGTTGTGCCTCCTTTTAACTAAGAAAATGCCATCACACATATGTTCATCAGAACAGCTGGTCTCATATAAGACTTTCATATTTTCCATCATCCGCTTCTAACACATCATCTATTCAATTCATTACTTTCAAGTTCACAATCTCACTGCTTAAGAAGAGCTTCGTCTTCCTGTCCCAATTTGGACTCCCATGCCTTTTTGGGGGTAATTTTGGAAGAGTCAGCAGCTGTCTCTAAGTAAGCAAGACTTCATAAATTCCACAATTGTCATCATAAATGCTACTCACTCTGAAAGCTAATTCAGTTAAGAGCGAGAGAAGACCTTGGAGTTTTACCTCTGGAAATTTATTTTGATGTAAATAATAATACTTCTATGTTGTTTCCATATAGAAAGTGTTGGATCATTTCTGTTTGGTAATGTTAACCTACTTCATCTCACTAAAATTTGACATAAGAATGCCTTCTTTGATATTTTCAATATAAAATATTTTAAAACATATATATATATATATGTTTTATATATATATATATACTAAAATAAATACCATGGCTGATTGTCAATATGCATTGATCAAAGATTGTAGCTGAAGAAGAAATTTTACTTTCCCTTCTGTGCTTGCAATTTTCTGACTCTATCAAAGCAAAAATAAAATCACATACAAAATTCCTCTTTGAAACATATACAGGTCTACCGATTATAAAGTATTATATATATAATATATAATGTATATAATATATTACATATATAAAAGGTATTATCTCTAAATTTTATGTAAAAATCATGCAAAACCACTTGATGGAACATCATAAAGATAACTAATAAACAGAACCAGCACAAAATCAAGATGCAATTTTTTAAAGATGAATACTTAACACAAGGTGCACTGGAATGTCTTTTATTTGTAGTGCCTTATTTCTACAGATAGCAAACACCCAACACCTATAGATTCCCAGATGTGGTGACATTTTGTTTATTTGTTTGTTGGCAACAATCATTCTTACTAGCTTACCTTGTATAATAGCAAATTGTCAGCCCTGAAAACATATACATACAAGTAGTATTTCATAAACTGAGTGGGTTGTACTTTTATATTTAGGATTATACATGTGGGCAAATGAGTACACAAAATCATGTTACAACAATTAAAGAAAAAAAGCATTGAATTTGAATGACAGAAAATGAATAGAATTCTCACTTGGATGGTTTGGATGAAGTAGTGATGCAATTATAATACATACATATGTTTTATCAAGCATATATGTCTCTGTGTGTACGTCATGTTTAAAAAGAAAAAAAAAATGAGATAGCTGAGTTCCCTAGAACAGTACATAGCATATGACATGGCTTTTCTATGGAGTTTACTGCATTGTCTAGAAACAGCTTGCTAGTGATCTTATTAAACACTTTGCCCCAGATGAGAAGAGTAAGAATGACATTGTTCTTGGAAAGACAATTTCTTGTTCAGACTCCTGCCAAATGAGTGCCCATGGCTACATGAGTTTCCTCAACTGCTGAGACATGATAGCCTTCATGGATTTCTATAACTGCCTGATTATTCAGTACCATAATGAAGTTCAAGAGAACACACTTTGCTCCCAGCATGCTTTGCTTCATGTATAAAAAAGTCATCTTCTTTCATTTCCAGAAACCCCCCAAAACTAAAACAGACTCTTTAAAATTAAAACTGCAGTGTAAAAAAGACCCACACTGTCTCAGCTCAGAAAACCGCTAATCACTTAACATGAAGCTCTCCTTTCACTGGACTCTCCTAAATAAGGTGTATAATGGTTGTCAATGTCCCTGAAAATTCGCTGGATAAAATGGCATCTCATTGTGGCTCTCAGTTTATGTCTTCGAATGTCAGAGATATCAATACTTTCTCACATATTCTTTGGCCATTTACAACTCTTCTTTTGTAAAATATCAGTTAAAGCTCTTCACTCATATTTCTATGGAGATATTCACCTTTTCATACCTATTTCTGAAAGCCAGTAGAATACATATTAACTCTTTGTTGGTTAAGTGTAATGTGAATTTCCCAAAATATAATACACCTTCTGATTATTCCTTTCACACTTTGGCAGAGCAAATCCTCATTATTTTTTTTTATAAAAAATAAAACCTACAGATTATATTTCTGTTTGGATTTTTAATTTCATATTTATTTTTTAAGTTAATGTTTTTACTCAGTTCTTATTTTTCTGGGTAATACAGACATGAAGCAGATTTCTGATTTACTAGAGGGCTTTTTTCAAATGGTTCTCAATAATGTTCTTGCCATCTCATTTAAGGTATCGTTGGTAGGAGACATTTCAGATATCAACTTTTTACTTTTTATTCTTCATTTTTCTAATCATTACCATTATGTTTATTGTATGATGCAAATGTCAATCATGTGCCCAATACATAGACACATGACTGACACATCTGATACCTGGGCAAGGTGATCTTTTTCTGAGATTTGTACTCTGGAAAAGGAAAGCTGTAAATAATTGGAATTCCTTCCTTCCAGCAGTGACCACATATAGGCTTTGCTTTAAGTCATAGCAAGCGCCTCTGGCAGTACTATTGCGCTAGGTGGACCCCTTAGCATTTGGTTTCTCTTCAAGTCTCTGGAATGCCTATGCACACAGACTCCCATTCTTATACCCATAGCCAGTTAACATTTATGAAGAAAACACACACACACACACACTCACACTCACACACCTGACAAATGTTTGTATTCACTTATTACAGAAAAAGTTAAAGGAAAAGCAAACTGTTTTTCATTTTTTTTCTTTTCCAATAATTTATTCTTTTATTCACTTTACATCCCAATTGCAGAGCCCCTTCCTCCCAGTCTTGTCCTTACAAGTCCCTCCCACCATTATCCCTCCAGTCCTCCTTATTCTTTTGTTTTTATTTTTTATTGGTTGTTTTATTTATTTACATTGCAAATGTTACCACCCTTCTAGGTTTCCGCACTGAAAACCCCCATCCTACCCCCTTTCTCTGCTTCCACGAGGGTGCTCCCCCACCAACCCGCCCACTCCCACCCCATAGCCCTAGCATTTCCTTATGCTGGGGCATCAAGCCTTCACAGGACCAAGGGCCTCTCCTCCGATTGATGCCCAACAAGGCCATCCTCTGCTACATATGCGGCTGGAGCCATGGTTGCCTCCATGTGTACTCTCTGGTTGGTGGTTTATTCCCTGGGAGCTCTAGAGGGGTTAGTATCGTTGTCCTTCCTATGGTGTTGCAAACCCGTTCAGTTCCTTCAGTCCTTCGCCTCACTCCTCCATTGGGGTTCTCCTGCTTAGTCCAATGGTTGACTGCAAGCATCCCCATCTGTATCTGTAAGGTTCTGGTTAAGTCTCCTTATTCTTAAGGAAAAAAATATAAAATGTTGATAAATTCAGGTTTATTATTGTGTTAATCAGCAAAGGACCAGAATGCCACCTGATACACCAGGTTACTGATTATTTTCACAGGCTATAAACTAATGTCTGTCAGGCCGGTCTTGAGGACGCTGCCTGCTATTGCAGGCGTTAGCAACAAAAGTTTCATTAGAATTTGTTTAAATGATGTCGAACTTGTACCAGTGGGAATATGCTCTTCCCAAGCTTAGCAAAGCACGGCATCATGCCAGCTGACTGACTCTGGGATCTTTCTGAAAAGTCGTAACAACTCAGACTTGTGGGTCTCTGTTCTAGAGGATATCCCATGAAGATCTCTGGCCTGGCCGGGTGTGGGGGTCCAGGCCAAGGGGATAGAGTGCAAGCAGGAAGGGGGAATCTGCAGCTGCCTGTGCCTGCATCTCCTCTGTCACTTCCCAGTTACTCCCAGGTACTGCACCTGTCTCTCCACGCTTAGCCTTCCCCGGGCTTGGCCGGTGAGAGCTAGCTAGCAAGGAGGGGAGAGTCCTGAAGGTGCTTTGGGAGAGCAGATCTCTTCCCAAGTGTTACAGCTCTTGTGACAGAAACTCTCAGACACGGGGATGATTCTCGCACACCTTTACTTCTCCTGAATAGGGCTCTTGTATACAGTTTGGGGGTGGGTCAGGGTCTGGCAGCAGATAACCCCTATTGGCTTGGTCTGACAGCTTGGAGATACCTCATCTACATGTGGGAGAGCCTGGGGCACTATTCCTACATGACTGGTGGCCATAGACCTCTGGGGGTGGGGGTGGGGGGAGGCTGTGGAGGGCTGAAACTAAGTGAAAGGAACCAGGAGCCCAGAAGCAAAGCCGAACACCTTCAGTCCCATTAGGGCCCGGCGTTTGAGGCCTGTGCTCAACCGGCGCCCAGCTGCCTCTCACAGCCCACTGCCCACACAGACTCTCTGCTGGCAGCAGTATTTTGACTGATGAAAGATTTCATACCTTTGAGTGTGGCTGGAGAATGTAGAAAAGTATAAAGAGAAGCTACTGAAGGTATCACCAGACCATATCCAAGCACCTGCTTACTATTTAGATATCTCAGTGGGTCTATATAAATCCACGTTCAAACAGGAATTACAGCCCAACGAAAGTCAATAGAAATGGTTTCCATATGAAATTCCATGCGCGTGATCCTGTGTTGAGCCGAGGCTCAGCTGGGACACTATTTAAAGAGTTTGTTGGAAGTTTGGGAGCTGGTGTCTGACTGGAGGAATTAGATCACTGTATGGTGTTCTCAGAGGCTCTGTCTTAACCTTTGCCCCTGCCTCTATTCCTCTCAACCTCTGTTTCCTGTCCAAGCAGAGGTAAACAGCTTCCTTTTGTTCAGGTTTCCACCTGATCTGACAAGCACATAGATCCAAGCAACTGTGGACTGTGTGAACCCTCAGAAGCCAGGAGCCATACAAAGTTGTTCCTTCCTTATCTCTGTCACAGCTATGCAAAAGCAAGAAATACAGGACTCTGGGTTTTAAGTGGCTCACCAAATTGCAATTATCCTAGAGTTTGGACAAAGTAACACTTGAAATCTTTCAACTCCAGGAGATTCTGAAACCTCCTTCCTTTCATTGATTACAACTTATCTCCAGCTGTCTAACCAAAAGGCAAATCCGTTTGAAACTTCTCTTTCTCATTCATAAATTTCACTAGCTTCTATGTTCAAAATGTATCTAGATGCTGATTATCTTTCTTTTTTTTTTTTTTTTTTCACTGTTTCTGCTTTCTCAGGACACAGTCATCTGTCACATAAAGCAAAAGACTGCATACAGTTCATCTGCTACTGTCCTGGCATCCCTAAAGCCTTGTCTTTTACAATCTTGTCTGCTAGATTAACAGAATTAAAAGTTAACCGGACTACATTTTGTTCACAATTCTCCTATGATCTCCCTTCTCCGTCTCAGAAGCAAAATTTTCAATTAACTGAAAATCTTGATGTAATTGTTCCCCATGAACTCGAAGCTTTCCTCCTTTACGCTGTCTGCTTCTCGGCTCCTACTACACAACCCTCTTGGTATTATTAAAACACACTCAGAGTGCACTGACCTCAGCTTATTGCCTACCCTCTTCCCTCTCCCTGGAATATTCTATTTCCAAGTAATCCCCTTCACTCCTTTCAGGTTTTATTCAAACACCACTTCCCCCCCTTGAGGGCTTGCATCCTCCATATCAGCTTTACTGTGTCTCCTCACTAAGCATTTATGCTGCTCACATACTTGACATCAGTTTAGCTTCCTTTGCATCTCCATGCGCAGTGAAACCTCCAGGAAGACAATTTGCCTCCTCCATTTAGTCCTCACACTAGGAACTGTTAAAGGAGCACTCACAGTCAGCTCACAAAATTGACTAAAAGTCTAAAAATCTTTGCACCGATAGTGTTCAACATTGGGGTATAGAAAATGGGGGTCAAAAGTCTAATTCTTACAAAAGACACAATCCATTCAAGTGCATTAATAATGAAACCTGGGATTTGGGAAGATCCAAGCAGGAAAAACTAAAAAGCCAAAGAGATACAGTAGACTTTTTTACAACTTCCCTTTAAAACTGCATCATTGTTTATAAGATCATTATGGAGGAACTACCGTGAACACAACTTTCCCAATTATCCAAGATGTTTACATGAGTGAACAATCCTTGAAGCTATAGAAAACAAATTAAGGTAAAACAAGCACTATTGTTTTATAGAGTAGATAATAAAAACATGAAATTTATTAGGACTGCAGTAAGGAAGAGCTGGGAAAAGGAAACTTAAACAAGAAATTTGAAAAATACATAAGGAAATTAATCGATTGAAAATACTTAATACAGAGGAGTCAGCCTTGGTCTGGTAAGTTAAGAGGTTCATGTAAGGAAGAACCTCCACCAACTCATTCTGTCTCTTTGCTGTTGCCCCTGGAAAGAAGGAAAATTAGGACACACCCTTGATCTGAATCATGTAGTAATTTTTTTTTTTTTATGTTCTTAGGTCTAAATCGCTCACTCCATCTGGTTCAGCTGCACTTATCTAGATCTCATTTTAGTTTCTTAAATAATAAAAGTATTTTACTAGGGAAATAAAAATAGCAAATGCTGATCACTGGTTATGGCTTCTGAAAGAACACATTGCTCGCAACTATAGATATATATTGAGTCCTGATGAGTTGGATTTTATGATTGCTCGCACAACTAAATTAATCTTCTACTTATATGGCACAGTAGAGGAAATCAATGTAAGGAATGATATACCTTGTAATCAAGTGATGCAAATAAATTAGATAATCAACATAAAATCAATGGGCAAGTAAAAATGAAATATTAAGCCATAACCAGAAGTCTAAATATGAGAGCTGATACTAATTATTTTATTATTTTCTCCTTAAAATATGGTTATGAGTAGAATTATCTAGAGAGAAATTTAAAGACTACAAATTTCTAAAATTCCAATTCAGAGATGGAAGTGGGATCTTGATGGAAGACATCAATATAGAATTCACACAAACATTTGAAAATTGGTAGTTAAGATGCAGTGCTAACTAATGATTCTGATACTCAAGGATATCAGCTATAAAAAATAAAGTGAGCCTGATATCGAAAAAAATGAACATAATCTGGAATTCTTATATAATTCTTTAAAATTCATAGTGATCCTTCTTACATACTCACCATATAATAGAAATTCAAGAAGGATAAAACTAATGTAAATTTATACTATAGGGACATAATGTAGGTGGAAACCTTTTGTACCCCATAAGATACTGGACATCATACCTCAACATACCCACAAATGCAGCCCTTTATGAAATTTGCAAAACTGATGGAAAAAACAAAGAACAACTTTCAAACACATGCAACAAAGAGAGTTTAAGTTATTCAGCTCATTTATCAAATCAATAACACTTTAACAAAGATTCTCAGAATTGAAAACCAGTGTTCACTCTTCAGTTCCACCCAGGAGAAGTTGAGATTCTGTCTGTGTTCTTCATTTAAAGAAGAAGCTGTTCCTATTTAAAGCAGGGCACCTGCAAGAATGAAACCACCAATTTCAGACATTCCACTTTAACCAGCTTCAAATACACATCTCTAGTTTTTGGCTACGATATAAAAATAATAGCAATTTCGACCTGCAAAGAGTAATACTTTCTCCTGCAGCTGAAAGTATAAAACTTGCAGCCTGTACAAAGGTCTGGCTTCCTTGGGATCACATACATTGGAAATCTCCAATGTCAGTAAAATCAAACCCATATACTAAAAATGTATTATGTAAACAACACATGGGTAATGGATATGGTTATGGAGTTCAAACATCTATAACCTATGTAAATTCAGACACAATACTATGCCTCCATAGTCCCTATGCTCTTACTGCAAGTTGAGAAATGGATGCACAAAAAACCCCAGAATTTGTGAAGCAACTAGCCTGACATTTAAAGGAATGAACAATAAAAAGAAGCCTTTCTAAAGCAAGACAGAAAGTGACGACCAACATTCAAGGTTGTTCTCTGACCTCCACAGACATAAAATGCATGCCCATATTTGTATATATCATATATCTTGCACATCATAAATCGTAATATATACAAACTATATGCATATTAACTAAAATTACAGAATCTACAATGCAACTGAATCTTTATATACCTTCTTGACCCTGCCCCACACTTAGCATTTTCTGCATTCTATAATGGCAATCACAACTTGTTTGCATTCACATTATAATTGTGAAACCAATAGACTCATAATGGTTTTGTGTATCTCATGTTCTTTATAATATCCTTGAACAATAGATATATGCACACACGTGTGTGTGTGTGTGTAAGTATATATTCTGATTACTTTTACACTCAACATAATTGCGAGTTTCATCCAGGTAAATATCTAGGATACTAAATTACATCAAGATGTGCATATTTCATTATCTTCTAATTCTGTTGTTAAACATTTATATTACTTCCATGTTTCTATGATAAGGTTGGAATAAACATTATCTTTAACTTTTGGGGTTATGTCTTTAGTCTTTTTTTAAAAACATGTATAGAACTACATTATTTTTTATTTTATAACAAACTATTATATAAATTTCTCATGATCTCAAATTATCATAACCTACAAAATATTTCTAATAATTTGTAAGTTTTTAGTATATTTTCAAAAGCTTAGTAATCATGATCTTTAGTAATTTTGCTTTTTAAATAAGTTTTCAGAAATTGATCTTCAAACAGAAAATTATTGAACTTTACATACTGATGAAATTTTCTTAACAAGGTCATTGACTAGGGACCAAGATGACATGTGATAGCTGTGTCACCTATTTTACTCCTCAAGTTAAGAGCAGCTCTTCACTCAGGAAAATGACTCCCAAATAAAGAAAATTGGTATCCTATCCCACCACCCAAGAAATAGTATAACTAAACAGATGAGAAAGCATAGCAAATGATTTTTCTAAGTCTCCTCTACATTACCAAAATACGTTTTCCAATAAGAACAATTGTTAAAACACAGAAACTGCTCTCAGTAACAAGGAGCAAGAATATTTCCAAAATTTATTTCACATATTGCTTTGTGAGTCTAAGTTGGCAACTGTGGGGAGAAAACAATAGGAGAGAATCATCACTATAAAAATTTTGGTGAGAGGCCTACAGTTCTAAGCCACTGTCTGCCTAAAAGTTAAAGCTGACTGCATCCACTCAGAGAGCTGGTGAGCCTATGTGTAGGGCAAGTTCTACCACATCAGCATATTTCTATAACAGAAGATGCTAAGGCTTCTAATTACAACTCTACTTTTATATAATACCAGTAGAAATTTCTCCTTACCAAACATATGGGGGACAGGAAGCAACAGGAAGCAATTGATTGATGAAGGATCAATCAATTGATTGATCTAATATCAAAACAACACAGATAAAGGACAGAAACGGAAAAAAAAAAGAAAGAAAGAAAAAACCCACAACTCTAGGAATAAGTCCAAAAACACCTAAACAAAAACAACAAGTATGCCTCACTGCCATACTTAGAATATTGTTATTAAAATTCTAAAAATTTTTTTTTCATAAGTTTATGGAAGCATAGAAAAGACACAAAGGATGAACCCATGACCAATGGACAAGTAATATTTGTTCAAGAGATAATAGGAGGTTTAAAAATAATAAAATACAGTAAAAAAATCAAAAAGCAAAATAAGTATTTTTCAACAGTAAAGATAAAGTTCTTCCAATAAAAATCATCCAAGAAAGAGAAAAATAAGTCATAATGATAATCCTCCAGAAGCCAAAAGACAAATAATTCCAATACTTATATTGTATAAAAGTAAGATCAATGAAAAAGGACACAGAATTTTTAACCAATAGCTCTTAATGGTACAAAATTTATAAAAAAATATTACTTATGAATTGATTATTAATGTATTAAAAATTAAATAAAATTGCAACAAGAGTAACAACCTATAAGGATATATTATTTATTCAAATCTTCTCATAAAAAGACATGAAATATATAAAAAAAACTGTGTGTTTAAAAAAAATCTCTAAAAGATGCCTACGCAGCTAACCTAAAAAGATGTTAGCCAAAATTAGAACAGGAAGTCCATGAGCTGTAAGCAAAAATACCCTCAGGGCAAGGTAGGATGCATTTTCCATGCAATATATTTCTACAAAATATGAAATAAGAGGCTTTAACTAATATCAACCTTGCTAAAACTACAGCACAGTTTTAATCAATAGATGGAATGTAAGGAAAGATATTCTACCTGAACTGTTGTTGGAGATGGCTTTGTAATCTTTCACAGGGTATCACACATAAAGGAGAAAAGGAAAACATCTAATCATGCTACAACACAAGTTTGTAGAGTAGAGCTTCCATAATGATAGGATAATTAATAGTTTTCAATTTTTATGATTAAATGTTACTTAAAAGAAGAAAATCTCAGAAGGTTAAATTTGATAACATAAAGGCAGTGCTATCTACCTTTACATAGAACTCTTACTGATTTATCCCTGGGAGGTAATATAAAGGACAGGGCTTTAAAAGGCAGATAGAGAGGGATGGAGACATTTCCTGGTACAGTATGTATAAAAGTATGGCTGTTATCTAAGTATAATTAATAAATGGAACACTAAAGAAAATGTACTAATACTTACATTTGGAAAAAAGATCCGGAGTTCTGGGGTTAGCACTGGTAAGCTAAACCTTCATCTTCCATAAAACAGAATCAATAGGTAATCAAGTGTTGGTCATTCCTCTGCAAAAGCAGTCACTAGAAATACAAATATTAAAATTCATTGGTTTAGCTAAGAGTGTGGTTAGATTAGCTGTTATTTAGTTTTGTATATTACTTGAAAATATGTACTTCATTTTGTTCAGTGATATTGAATTTGCCTTAACTGTGTTAAATTATTTTAAATCCATAAAGGTGATAAATATTACAGTAGAAATATTACATATCTAATGCATCTTGCATATATAATACAGCTCTGCCTTTTTTACTTCAAAACAAACAATATTAAGCTGATAAGTAGACTAATAGGCTTGCCTTGATTAAGAAAGGGTAGCAGCAAAGAAAAAAAGACACAATACAGTAATAATTGGATAGTGGTGTGGAAATTCTGCCAATTTCTATCCCAATTTTATATTCTACAACTAGAGAAATAACCATAAATTAAGTCCAAGGACCTACTGTGAGTCAGACTTCAGCCAAAACTCCATTAATCACTTGAACTTCATAAGCACCAAATTAAATTAGAAGGTCAAATGATTTTGGATTCTACCATCAATTTAGATCCAGTATCCATCAAACCCCCAAAACTCTGCTTTATTCATTTTTTCCTGTATTATGCAGTCACCCTTGTATAAGGCTTTAGGTGTCTATAGGGAAGATTGTGTGTGTGTGTGTGTGTGTGTGTGTGTGTGTGTGTGTGTGTGTGTGTGTGTGTAGAGTTTGTTAGTGTGGCTTACAGACTCTAGCCTGACTAAATATCCAGTATGGTGCTGGAGTTCCAGAGGATTTCTAGATAGTGGCTGGCTGCTATTTATATTAAAATTCCAAAGAAGTAGCTTCTCATACCAGTGGAGGAATTCCTCAGGAAGAGAGAGGATGAACTTGCCAATGAGAGTGAGGGCAAGCAAGCCAAAAGCAAAGCACCCTCCTTTCATGTTCTTTGATATGTAATGCTACCAAAAGGTGTAGCCCAGATTCAGTATGAACCTACCCTCTCAAACAGTTCAACCAAGAAAAGCCCTAGTAGGGTTTTCCAGCTATTTGGGTTTTAGTTGATTACAGATATTGTGAAGTTGACAACCAAGATTACCCCTTACAGATGGTATTGGTTTATAAGAGATTAACAAGTGATTTTATTATTTTCATAGTTAATAAAATATTTGCCATAACAAAGTTTAATGAAATATGTGCTCTTTATAAGAATAAAAGTAAAAACAATGGACAAAAAGATAGCTTAATGGGTTAATGGTACTGTTTGCTAAGTCTGGTGTCATAAGTTTGATTCCCAGGATCTACACAGTGGAAGGAGAAAAGCAACTACCACAAGTTATCCTCTGAGCTTCTTAAATTTACCTTGGCATAGACTCGCCACAAATAGATAGATAGATAGATAGATAGATGATAGATAGATAGATAGATAGATAGATAGATAGATAGATAGATAGAGACATAGAGACATAGAGACATAGAGACATAGAGACATAGAGACATAGAGACTTAGATAGAGAGATAGATAGGTGATAGACATTTACAAAGAAACTCTTGAAATTAAATAAACATTATACTATATTTCAGTGTTTACTATCAAATTAGCACCTTTCAAAACTTCAAATAAAATGTTATTTCTGAAATAACCAGCCTCACAAAGCATATTGTTCTCAAAAGCAAATGCGTTCTATCATGTTTAATGTTATTTTAGAATATCTTATATAGGCATGATTTCATTCCTTTTTAATATTTCAAACTATGTTACAATTACCTTAGTAAAGAACAAATACATTCTACTCTTTAATTTTATTTGCTATTCAAAAAGAAAAATTATACATTGGGTTTTAATGAAAATCTTCCTTACAACATCTCTAGTAAAATTAAGAACCATTTATTAAAATGAAAATTATATTTTTAAAGTACATTTTATTTTGTACATTGAACACACGTGATGTAAGATTACATGCATGTAGCTTTGAGAACTGGACAAATTAATATGTTCATAGTCTCAAAGTTATCCATCTTCCTCACCTGCAGCTGCTTAACATAAATCCGGACTACGCTCATTAAGTTATAACAATTTTCTCTATAATAGTCCCTGACTTTCCATATTCCTTGAATAATATATACCTTATTAATACCATTTTAATAGCTATAAATGAGCCTATTTTTTCTTCCAATTTTTAGTCATTTTAAGATGAACTCTGATTTCCTAAAATGTAACATTTATGATTCCTTTGTTATTCCTCAAATCTTGAAAATACTCAATGCAGGAAGAAAAGGTAGATCTGACTGGTCTCTCCTCTATATCCAGACACTTACTTAGAAGAAGAAAGAAATGTAAAAATTATGACAAATGTTTTTAATTCCTTTAAAGATATGAGTTGCAAAATCACCGCCATTAAAGTCATGTGAGATCTATAATTAAAAATTAATGAATCAGAGCCATACAACTGTGTATTTTATTACTTGATGGTGTCTTACATTCTGAAAGAAGAAATAAACCTAAATTTCAATGGATTTATATATAAATATGCCATGTTACTGAGGGTTTTGTGAATTTTGCCTGAAGCAGATGAGTCACACAAACTTACCTAGCCTAATAACATTCCTATGAGTTTTTTCAAAACTAAAATTAAGCAGAATTATTTTATATACTATACTTAAATGTAGAAACTGAAAATAGCATTTAAATCACATAATTTATTCATCAATATTTTTTCTTCTGTACAAAGTATTATGGCACTAACATCCAGATCAAGGTATACAGCTAAGCGTCAGCCAGAAGAACAGCTTGGCTAACTTTCTTATTAGCAAACCTCTGATGCAGCGCATCTTTCCTTGCCTTCTACCTGGATCTTTAGGATAGAGAGGGGTGTGCTAGAGTCTGTAGAGTTGATATAAACAATAGATCCCTTCCTACAGCCTTGAATTCGAAACGAAGAAGAAATTAACATGACACATTTATGTATAAAGCCATTTATATTGAGGTTTATTTCTTCTTTAAGAACGTAAGACACCATCAAGTAATAAAATAAACAGCCCTCAATTAAGAATCAGGGGGATTTAATATAGCCTTAGATTTGTTGTCTCTCTCATAAAGAACCATTGTTAATATTGATGGTAGTAATTTCAATGAGGCCCAAGTTGGTTATTTCTCCCCTTAATAGTATAAGAAGAGCTCCCAGGGTCTAAACCACCAGCCTGGGAGCACATAGAGAGGGACCCATGGCTCCAGCTGTGTATGTAGGGGAGGATGACCTTGTCAGCCATAGGTGGGAGAGGAGGTACTTGGTCCTATGAAGACTGGACGCCCAGTGTGGGGGAATTCAAGGGTGGGGAAGTCGGAGTCGGGGGTGGTAGGTAGGGGCACATCCTCATAGAAGCATGGGAGGGAAGATAGGACAGGGGGTTCCTGGGAGGAGGAAACGGGGTAATGGGATAACATCTGAATTGTAAATAAAGTATTCAATAAAAAAAAAAAAGAAAAATAGTATAGTAGAAACCCATACTGCCCCAGCCAGCAGGGCATTGAACAGGGGTCCAGGGAGATCACCTGAAAGAAAAAATGGGGGACAGGCAAATGCAAAGAACAGCGGCTTGTCTATAGGCTGATCAAACCACTGATTTTGCTTTTTTCATACAGGGGTTATATGCACATAGAGGCTGGATGTGGGAAAGGGGATGAAGCAGGAGCGTAGGTGTTCAGGAGGAGTACAGATATCTTACAGAACAGAGTGTCAGCTGGGTGAAGGTTTGGGGGACGGGTCACTATGACTCTGCCTATGATTCATTTGTATTTATCTAAGTTGGTACTATCCACCAAGGCTATCCAAGGTCTATGACTATCCACAAGACCCATCACTACTTGTTCCTATCCAGGCCAGTAAATTTCTACCAAAATTGCCTGTTTACAGTATCTTATAGCTATCTGTTTCAATGTTTTTCCACAGAGACCCAGGACTTTGTGTTAGCAGGCTGACTTAGGCCTATTGCTGATTTTAGGCCTTCAGTGTATAAGCAAGGCTGCCCCAGACACTATACAATAGTTACTTATTCCTGAAACTCCAATAAATTGTTTACAAAGCTGAACAGATGTTTATTTCCACATGTATAAACAAATAAGCTCCCGACATTTCCAAATAGTATAACTGACAAATATAAAAGCCATGCTCACGAATGCCTGGAGTATCCCAGTGCCTCCCAAACAGGCTTTGCACACAAACACACACTAACACATGCCTTGGTTTCCTTCTCAGAAAAGAGAGATCAACTCAAATGGCTTTTGATCCCAAAAATTCCCTTGGGTAAAAAACAGAGATGCACATGTTTACATCCTACCAAATCTTTTTGCATTTTTCTCCTCCTTCTTCTCTAATAAACAGATAAACAACCCAACTCCCACAGGTCTAACCCAGTCCACAAGGAGATGCATGCCAGTCCTACATGAATAGAATACTAAGAAAAACCTATTTTTTTCTACCTATTCTTGGAAATTCTACCTATTAATTGGGAGATAGGAGGTTCAGTTTAAGTATATATTGCTGTTTTAAAATCATGAATTGTGACCTGAATATCAATCTAACCAGGAATCATCTGACAAATAGAAAGGAAAGTGATATTTTTCTTTTTTTAATTTTTTAAAATTGAACGGAGACGGCATCTGAAATGTAAATAAATAAAATATCCAATAAATTTTTTTTGCATTTTTTCATTTATTGGATATTTTCTTTATTTACTGAAGCTCAGGAAATCAGTGAATCTTGAGTACAGCAAAGGACACTTCATGTGGTTTCCTACTCCGTGTAATTATAGGTTTTAGTGTTTCTCTGGGATTCATATCCTCCTAACAAATCTACCACTTACCACCTGTAATACAAATATTTTCTCTATGTTTATATATGGTATTTATTTATCAGTAAGGCTTAGAACTGGATAGTTTCTACTTAACTCATTTTTATTTTCTGAATTTTAGACACCACATTATATACATTAACCTGTGTCATTAATGCATAGTGTTTTTTAAGCAGATGCATTTTAAGACATTGGAGTTAAACACTTGAATGCTATTATTTGCAGAATGCAAGAGGAAGTGAGTAGAATTTAAAATTTTCAAATTTAGAAGCAAAGCAGAGGATGAAGCTGTAAACAACGAGACACATATGAGAGTTGGTGGGATCCCAGGAAAGGCACTGGGCAGCATCATGTCTGGTGACAACTACAGGGCACTATGCATGGTGATGACTAACTGCAGATATCAGTAGCAGAAGTTACAACAGGCCCAACAGTGAGATTTGCTATGACCTAACTGACAGCAATCCTGAGAAGAGTGGGTTGAAGAGTGAGTAGATCCATGAATAGAAATTTCTAAGGTAAAATGTTGTATTAATAGTAGTTGAATTAGAAGATTAGATTGTATTGAAGAGACCGGGGAATTCCCTAACAAAATTAAAAATATTTTGCAAATTCTAAAGCTTTATTCCTTTCAGCTAATGAATACAAACTTGACCAGGGAATTTATGTTTAAATTTTTATTCTTTGTGTCCCTATGTGATAGACTATGCTGCAGGCTGGGGTATATCTATTTGAGTGTGGCTGCTTACTGAGGCCAGAAGAGGAAGTTGGATTTCTTTGGAGCTGTAACTACAGGTAGCTGTAAGCTTGTTGATTTGGATACTAAGAACTGAACTCAAGTCCTCTGTGAGAGCGATGTGTGCTCACAATAGGGAAGCCATCTCTCACCTGTCCTTATTCATGTTATTTCAGTGATGACATATCAAGTTTGGATTGCATAGAGAGACAAGAAGAAATCAGACGGATGACATGCTATTTTGAGCCAATCTTCCAAAACAAGTACTGAAGGAACCCCCAATCCCAGCATCAAAGAACCCAAGAAAAGCTAAGTCCAAACCAAATCTACTGAGATTTCTTAGTTTTCTAATTTTTGGTGGTGCTGTTTGTTAGAGTTTTTTGTGTTTGTTTGTTTGTTTGCTTTTGCTTTTGCTTTGTTTTATTTTTAAGACATGGTGCAGAGAAATGGTCACTCAGTCTCCCCTCAACCACTGTCCTGGGACTCACTATGCAGAGTAGGCTGGTGTCAAAGTCAGATATCTTCCTGCCTCTACCCTGAGAATGCTGGGATTAAACGTGTGTGCCACCAAGCCCAGCTATAAATTCCTCTTTTACCTAGACATCCTCATGACTGAACGAGAGACTCTGAAGGATAAAATTACTACTGAATACTTCCCATGTCAACATTAATTTATTCCCTTTTATTTCCTTATAATCCCATATTCAGACATAGGCATCAAGTGTTTAGGGTGAACAACCATGAACTTTTTCTATTTGCCATCATTTGATGTAATTTTGTTTTCAATTTGTTCACTTTTAAAAATCCAGCAACACTTGTTCAAACTAGGAAAAAATAGGAAAAATAAAGAAAATAATCAAATCTTAGTTGTCAGGGTACTAGAAGAGATAAAATGGAATGAGAACTTAATACTTGAAGCCATATTCTCTAAGGAACTTCACAGAGAACATCAGTCCTGAGACATTAGAAATCATAAAATTGACACAATTGTCTTGCAATTTTTTTACCCCCAAAGCATTTTTTACACTTACCTGCTGTGTGTATTTTATGGAAGAATGCTTCCTAGAGTACACATGTGTAGGTAACAAAAAGGACAAATTACAGGAGTAGTTTTGTCTTTTATGTGGGTACTGGGAAGTGAACTCAGGTCCTTTGGCTTAGAGACAGGCACTCTTGCCTGCTCAACCATCCCATGGGCCCTCAGAGGCATTTTAAAATATATAAAAGCCAGCCGGAAACAGTATTGGACATGGGAGTACCTACGTAAAAGAAGGAAGGAAGGGAGGAAGGAAAGAAGAAAGGAAGGAAGGAAGGGAGAAAGGAAGGAAGGAAAGAAGGAAGATATTTAAGATCTCAAAAAGCTATTTCATTAACACAATCTATTATCCTCAGTTCCTATGGCTGCTCATAGGATAGTGAGATGGCTTTTGTCTTCTGGGAGCCTTCTCTGTGTAGTACTCGATCAGGTAACTTTCCATTTGCTGATTCCCACTGTCAACCTAATTTTATAGAATCTCTGAAGCTGGAGCAAAGGTATGGAATTTCAGTTATTACTTCTTTTAACAGGGACTGATGTGTGAATGGCAGTGCTATTTGTGGACTGATTCAGTCCACAAATAGCACTGCCATTCACACATGGGCAGAGGGAGTAATCAGAAGCAGTTATCAGGAACAGCCATGATGGAGGCTTAAGTGGACACTCATGCTCAGGAACCTATATGGAGACCATGTGGAGATGATCACAGTAGATCCCTCTAGACTTCTCTGATACATGTTGTGAATGTGGTTCCTGATGGCTCATCTGAAACTTAACTTCTCATCTTCTTGAACACTGTAGATGCTTCTGCATCATTTATAAATGTGTTTTTTCCTAAATCGAGATCCTAAGGGCACTCTTCTTTGCAACTAAGAATGCTTATCTTTAAAAAAATGTATACTGCAGTTATTGCTTTTCAAAAATATGTCAGCATAAGAATAATAAGAACCATTCTCTTTTTTTCCAAAGGGCTAACTTCACCTCTGATAATTTTTTTCTATCAAATTTTTGGAAACATGGCTGGATTTTTAGCTCCACTAGTTTCAAGCATTTATTTTTTATTCAACTTTGATGCAAAGAACATTTATCAGCTTACCAAATTGGAGAGTCTAGTCTATCATGATGCTAGAAATTCTACCCATAACTTAATACACTTCCAGGGCTAGTGAAATGAGTGAACTAGAAATCATATGATATATATGATAGATGCAGTGACATCAAATGATCAAAGCTGATAAGGGTGAGTACAGGGTACTAAAACAACATATGGCATAATGCTCTATTTAATCCTGACTTAGCAAATGGGAAAGTCAAGATAGCCCAAGTAAAGACATTTTATAGAGTTTAAAAGTAATGACTAAGAAAGAAGAGGGCATGTGGAAGAAAGGCTGCTTATGTGGTATTAATCCTAAGAAAAAAATCAATTGCAAATGCAAATTTGAGTTATAAATGTTCTGCAATTATGAGAAGAAATGAAGCTAACTGTAGAGAAATACACCACATCACTCAGTAAGGAACTGGTGAGTCATAAAAGCATTAGTGACTGGGGCTTGTAGACCTGGGATGGAACAGAAGTGAGCTAAGAAGAACACAGGCAGATGCTGTGATGAATTGTAAAAAATGACAATTTTCTTTCTTTAGGGAGATATACTGTTTCTTCTGCAGTGTGCAAAACAATTGGGATATATAAAAGTATCTATATTTAGGGTCCTCATATGTTTTGTTAGAGCTGAATTATACATGAACATTAGATGCTGAGCAGACTAGCTTTTACCTTAGACATTTACATTTCTCTCAAAGTCATTCTTCAGTATCTTGCTTGTTCAATGACAATCCCTTGCAAGAAACAATTATGAGAGGCAAACAGAGTCACACTTGAAAGTGACACTATTACTACTAATCAACATCCTCGCTATTCTGAGCTAAAAATGCAAATACGTTTGTATGCTACATCTTCTTTCCTTTTATTGTATAATCTACCCTCTTCTAACTAAAAGGTGATTTTAATTTTGGCCCCAGTATCAAAGGAGGCAAATTTTTACTTCATCCAATTCTACAGTGACATCAAATCACTTTTTGGGGGGTGAGGGGAAGGAGCTCCATTTGTCACTCCATTCTCTGAGATGATTCCAGAATGGTGTTTGTTCCCAAGGTGTATCCTGCATGTGCAAACTTTCCTGTACCAATTCCTAACTTCTCAGCATTCCTGAAGCAATGAGTAAACACCTTTTCCTTAATCTGTAGGAAGTGTAGATTTCCCCAATACTTGCTCACTAGGTATTCCTTGCCAGTGGCACCAGATGGACATTGTACTGATGCTGAAGTGGAAGACAGTCATAGCTCTGTCTTCGGGGAGTTAGACAGCAGCATTTTCATAGTCTGGAGTTTCTGAGAGTCAGTATCTCGACAACACTAGTTACTAATCAGTAGGAAACTTAACATTGTGTTCCAAGATCGACCAAATAATTTTGAGAGTTGTTGTGAACCAGTAAAAGGTATATAATACTACTCAGGTGCCCAGAATTTTACAGCCTACAAAATTGATGCTTATATTATCATTGGCATTTGAGTTTTAAAGGAACTTTCAAAATTTTAATTAAGTACTAGTCATTATTTTGTGTTCTCTATCAACCTAGTCTCCATGATGTGAAATGAGTTATAACCCAGGGAACTGTAACCAGTGTGGTAAAAGAGTAATGACAAAAATAGTTCAGCTTCTTCACACTGCAAATCTTGCCTTGGAGCCTCTGTAAACACTGATGCTCAGTGGATGGTCCCCATAGTATCAGTACAAAATCACTTGAGAAATTACTACTTATGGCAATTATATGAGTTCATCTAAGAAACAATGAGTAAGAAACTTTGTAAATGAGAGACCAGAATTCTGTATTATAACAAGTTAGAATTCAGGGATTCTAATATATACTTCAGCCTGAAACTGGAGAGAGTAAATACCACACTAGAAACCTGAAGAGCAAAGACTTCAGAAAAGGGTTTAGACAGTCATGAAGCAGAATATTGCTTCATTAAATATTAAAAAACCACCCAGTGAACAAATATACAAAATTACATTGTCCTACATGTATTACACTAGCAATTTATCTTCAAAATCTTTATGTGTTGGTGATGATTTATGGACATAGGTAATGGGATGAAGTATAGATATGTTAATAATAATGATCACATAACATTCAAAAATCTGAAGAACCTAAATTCTCAAAGCAAAAATTGAATTTTGGCTGCAGTAAGTTGGTAAAATGGAGAAATGTACCTTTATCAGAGTAAGACAAATATGGGCTGTGAAATGCCTGACATTTATCAACTGAATGGCCTTGATTGTCACTCTTTAAATTATCAAAGGTTTAGTCTTCTCTTAGTAAAGTTAATTACAAATACCACATGAATATTTACACAGAATACATGAAGTAAGACATAAAGAATTACAAAATAACCAATTATATTTATGGAACATGGAATAGTATAGTGTAGATTAGTTGTTCTCAACTTGTGAGCCACTCAGCCCCCAAAGGTGACTCTTTACAGGAGTCACTTAAGACCATTGGAAAACACAGATATTTATATTATGATTCATAACAGTAGTAAAATTACAGTTATGAAGTAACAAAAAATAAAAAAATAAGTAACTACTGTTATTTAGCAACAAAATAATTTCATGGTTGGGATCACCACAACATGAGAAATTGTATTACAGGATGGTAGATTTAGGAAGATTTAGAACACCTAGAGAAGATACATCTGAAATATCAAAATGTAATTATAATAATATTATCATGGCAAGCTAGATGGGCCAGAAGGGGAAGGTAACTGTCACCCAACCAGAAGACCTGAGTTCCATCCTCAGGGTTCACAGTCAAAAGAGATAACCGACTTCAATTAGTTGTCCTGTTGCCTCTTCACATGCGTGCTGTGAAACGTGTTCCCATACATAAGCAAAAATATATAAAATGTAAAACAACAAAAGTAGTATGTAGGCTGCAAGAAAAACTGGGTATTTCTGATTCATTGATGTAAGAACTCTATGTATTCTCAGGAAAAGGTCACCATAACCTAGAGACTTAATAGATATCATAGACTAGACTAGCATACCATTATTTAAAAGATTTTATAACAAAAAGCAATGAGGGGCAAGTTCCACAGTTAAAACTGAGACTAGCAGTTCTGTAAGACTCCAAAAAAGTTTATATTCATGAAAACTTCATAACATGCAGATCAGTGTGCTGAAATACAATCTTAGGATGCTACAGATCTAGAAATACCCCTGAGTAATCAAAGACATTCAATATCCTGGGCTTGAATAAACCCAAATTAACTAGAAAACCTGATTTGTTAAAACATTTGAGTGTCTCATTTCTGCTGCACTATAAGAAAATATTTGCTTATACATGTATCAAAAAACTCCTCTGATAATAGAACAAAATAGAGAGTGAAAGTAGGGCTGCTGAGTCGGGAACAGAAAGAAACCCATATGCTATCAATTTGTTACTAATAAAATGTAAACATCCTGGAACTTTAAATTGCATTTGATTCAGGCACCAAAAATAAATTCATCATTTTTAAAACTGTAACGTTATCTCCTATGCCAATAAAATCGAATGACTTATAATTATGCCCCCGAAGTATATGTGACACAGCTTAAAACAAGATTTGAAGCAGAGGAGTGATACTTGCTATTCACCCCATCGTCCCCCTCATTTAGAAATGGTGGCTGCATGCAAATGCTGAAGAAGACAGCGTTGTGACAGGGGCTGTCTTCACTATCACAGTGACAGGATGGTGAATGCTCCTGAATGATCAAGTCATTCTGGTTGTCTTAATGACAGATGAAGATAGCTCCCTGATCAATCCTGCCTGCTCTCGTGATGTGTATTGACCTACAAGCCAGCTAGAAATGACAGAGTTGTAGATGAATTCACTTGCTACATAAATATCTGGCTGAAGTTGAGGTTGCCCACGAAAACAACGAGATCCTTTAATGGTGGAACTGTCTGAAGGATATCCAAGGAATTAGGTATTGCTTGACTTGGGTTGGAAGAGACTAGATTAAATAGAAAAGAAGAATTTCAGACATGGGGAAGATGCTGTGAACAAGTGTTATGGGAACCAATAAATAAAAAGAAACAAAGTGTTCTTAAAACAGTAACAAAAAAAAGTCACTTTGGCCCTGTTTATGTGGTTCAAGAAGTAAGTAGCATGGACTACCACAAGAGAATTCTGAGATTTTATCAGTAGGGGAATGATAGATCCCAATTGGATTGTCAGAAATATAATCACAGGGAAAATAGAAAGCATGCTGAAGGAAGAATAAGATGGAGATGAATAGGTAGGAAACTCATCAAACTCTCAATGCACAGAGGTAAGGAAAAAGCTCTGTGGGCACAGATGTGTCAAGAATTTAGTGTCTGTAGTAAAATTGAGTCCTTTAGAGCAATGAATAATAAATAGTGTGAACTTAGTGAGAATATTATGAGGACAGAGAGAAAAAAAACTAAGGATCAATATTGATGAAGTACAGTGAAGGGGAAGTTTATAAAATGGTAAGAATACAGCACAGAATATCTTGTATTAAAGCTTAACGACAAATATCTGAAGAGAATTTTACCAAGGAAAACACATAGTGACAACCCATAAAAGGGAAAAGCAAGAATATAGGCATAGGGTTGACATTTGGCTTCTGCAAAGATTAAATGGATGAAAATGAGAGATTTAAATGTGGTACTGAACTTCAGTACAATGTGGAACTGAAGCCTGGATGGTGTGTTAGAAATGCTAGTAAAATTAGCCTAGAATCATTGTACATAGTAGCCAAGGTTGGAAAGGTCATGCAGATAGCCAGAGTGGAGTGTCTTGGATTGGACCTACCAAAGAAAAAGGGCTTCCAGATGGTCAGATATTGACAATGAGTGTTCTGATTTGCCAACTGTGTGACATTTTCATAAGGGAAAAGACTATGTAGTACTACATCCTGGTAAATGCTCTCTACTTACTTTCTTACCTAATTCTGATCTGATCAGTTGTCTGATGCAGGATAAAATTTGTCTACCTGAAATACAAAGAGGTTACAGCTTGATCATCCTGGGCTGCATTGTTATTGTTGTTGTTGTTGTTGCAAAGACTGGGCTGTGTTGTTGTTGCAAAGACTAAGTGTATCGAAAATACTTTTTCTTTGTCAAAATTCAGCCAAAAACACATTAGAAAAAAGACATCTTCTTTGGGAAATGTCACTGGAAAATGTATATGTGCATACATACAGAAGAATAAGTTTTAATATGTATTTCTTCACTCTACATAAAAATCAATTCTGAATGTATAGAAGACTTCCATGTTGGATCTGAAACTCCATAAGTGCTCAAGGATGAAGTGGGAAGAACAACTCCGGATATTGACAGAGTGAAAGTTTTTCACCCCATGATTTCTCCTCTTCACTTCTGAAATGGGGAGCCCCCCTCCTGGGCATCTCCCTTTTCTGAGGCAACAAATCTCCAGGATTAGCCTCATTCTCTCCCACTGGGATCAAAGCAGTCTTTTGTACATATGTGCCAGGGACCTCAGACCATCCCCTAAATGCTCTTTGGTTGGTGGCTTAGTCTCTGGGAGCTCCCAGGGGTTCACATTAGTTGAATGAAGACTTTTTGAATAAAATTATACTTGAGAAATAAACAATGCCAACATGTGGGAACTCGTTAGAAATCTTATACACTGCACTGGAAACTGTTAATGGAGCCTACAGAGTGGGAGAAACGTTTTTTCCAATTACATATCTGACAGAACATTATTGTCTACAATATAAAAAAAAAGCTTAAAATATGAACTTAAAGAAAATAAACAACCTCATAGAAAATTGTCTTTGGCACTGACCAAAGAGTTCTCAACAGAAGAAACACAAATGACTAGTGTGTTCAACATCAGGGAAGTCAGGAAAACTAAATGGAGATTTCATTGCACTGTGGTCAGAATGGCTATTATCAAAAAGCAGATGCCTAGAAATGCTGGGAGGATATGTGTAAAGGGAACCTTATTCACTATTTATGGAGAAAGTGGAAAACTGGTGTAGTTACTATGGAGGTGTCTCAAAAAAACTGAATATACAAGTGCCACCTGACTGAGCTGTACCACTCCTGGACCTGTGTCCAAAGGACATCTCCCCTCTAACAGACCTATCTACTCTTCATTGGTCATTGAGGCTCTGGTCACAACAGCAAGTTAATACAATGTATAATATAGATGTATGTCAACTGAGGAATATGGTACATTTGTACAAGAAAACTGTATTTAGCCATAAAGATAGAAAATGTGATGGATATATCTGAAAAACAGTATATTAAGTGAGGGATACCAAGCTCAGGAAGATAAATGCTACAGGCTATCCCTTACATGTTGATTCTACTTATGAATTTTTAGAGTAGTTAGCTTATCAGTGAATTCTGGTAAAGGCCAGAAAGATAGAAAGCAGTCTACAGAGTGAGAATAGTAGACTACACCAGATAGCAAACTGAATGGGGAGACACTGAGGATAAAATGGTCTAAGCAGGGAGTAGTAGGTACACAGAAGAGGTAGGGGTGACCAAAACTAACAATATATGTAAAGACCATGTGAAAACCTACTATTTTATAAATTTATTTAAAAATATAAACTGAAGAGAGTTATACCCCATGTATGGCTAGTGCTACTCTCAGAAGCCATGGCTTAACATATGAAAATCCCAATGCAGAATGTAAAATATTTCCATAACCACTGTTTTCCAGGCAGGCTTTAGGGCCACCTAAAAATTCAGGCTACTTTTACCATTCTTGGTCGCTCACCAGAATGTGACAGCCAAAGCCTATTGCTGAAGACGCTGTCAGCAGGACATATAGAAATCAAGCTGGACCAGCCTGCTAGCTTTCATAAAACCAGAAGCTCCCATGCCAGCTGTCAAGGGGAAAATTCATACATAGTCTTATCCACCTGTGAATTCAGTGAGCTACACCTGACAGGTATGATGTGATCACGGGTTCACTTGGTGTGAATCTTCTAGGATAATCCACTGCTTTCTGTTTGGACCTGAGGTTTACTGTCCATGAAGAATTTAATGCCTACTTCTACAAAGCACATCAAGTACCTATGGCTGGTGACATCATAGGCCCTAGAGGAAAATCTACTACTTTTATTTTGCTAAGTAGCCATGCCAGAGTGCCTTTGAAATACTTGTTTGTATCCACGGATTAATGCTGTGCGTTAATGATGTGAGGATATCCTCTTGGAGATGGGAGGAGTAGGAATAGGATGAGGAACTGTTGGAGGGCAGACTGGATGGGGGTAACAACTGAACTAGAAAAAATTATCAAAAATATCTTTTGTATTTAAAATTAACTTTGTATACTATTTTAATTGGTATCTTGGTGTAACATTCATTCAGTAGAGACAGATAAATCTATTGTCAACTACAAGTCCTAGCAATTTCTTGTTTTATTTACCTTTGAAATGAGTCCCTTTATCACTTATTTGTAAGGGATTGGCATTATATAGCACTATAATTTCAAGATTCTGAATGACATTTTTTTGGGTAGTGTGGAATAGGACCATGCAATCAAATACCAAGAGTAAGTATTGACTGACACATAGATTTGATGACAGCTTACTTATCGAGCCAAAGGACCCACATATCAGCATGTTAGATTTATTCTCAGAAATTGCCCCCATTGAATAGGACTGTTACAATGCCTCTGCCTGTGATCATAGAGGAGAAAACTTATGGCTAGCATCTTTTATAATATTACTGATGTTCCTTTAAATGATTTTTGGATTAAAAAAATTAGCCTCTACTTCAGTGTCCAGTGAAGCTCAGATGAGTATTGATGACCCATTTTTCCAACAATTTGTCACCTTATCAAAACTCATAATTTTTTTACTGATCACTTTAATTTATGGAATTTGGTCTTCCTTTCATGAAATCAAGTCAGCAAACAAAGAATAGGGGGTTGTCAGAGCTGTTGGAGCAGATGGGACCACAGAGGAAGTATCACTTAGGGGCTTTGCATCAGTCAAAAAAAAAAAAAAGATGTTTTCTATATATGCAATCCCATGTCTTTACACATATTATAGGTTGTGTATCTCTTTAGAGGTTGTCCTTTCATTTAATCAGATGCCATTTCTCTCATCTTTAGAAGCATAGTGGATCTATCTATCTATCTATCTATCTATCTATCTATCTATCATCCATTTATCTGTCTCCTTCTTTCTTTTCTTTCCATCTCCCTTCCCCCTCCCTCCCCTCCCTCCCCCTCCACTTCCCCCTCCACATCCTCATCTCTGAGACACAAGTTCTCCTCTCATAATGCTCAGGGGTGGGGGAATGGAGACCCCTGACTCTAGTTGCCTGCACACAACTAGAAAGGGGAATTGATAGAATAAGGTTTTTTATGCTTAATACTCCATCCCTCAATCATCTTACATAATACCACTCCAGGTATCAAGAATCCATTTTAGGACTAGCACAATTTTACTATGAAATTTCTTTGCAATGGCATTCCCCTTCGTTTTCCTATAATTATAATGAGCTACACAGACTGCAGCTTCCTCAACAGTATTACCATAAGTTCATTCTTGTTCACTGAGAATATGTATCTGACACTGTAACATTGCCTTGGTGGCTCTACAAGTCTTCTACTTTATTTCCCAATCAAACCTTTTTTTTTTGGGGGGGGGGATCTTTCCCAATCTCAATTTTCAAAAGCTTTCAAGCAATTTGTCATTAAACAACAGTTTCACCAAGCCAAAAAGGTTATATCAATTCTCATAGTAAACTTTGAAAAGTCTGAACCTAGACCCTTTCAGCTTGCTGGATCACTTTCAAACTAAAACCAGCCTGCTCTGTTCATTCCTGAACTGATACAAAGGGGAGATATGAGATATTCTCAGGCAGAGATATCTTCAGAAACCTTGGAACATCTCCTTCGAGATAATAATGACTTCAAACCAAGTAAACCAATAATTATCCATATAGAGGATACCTCCCTACAACAAGACCTTTGTTTTCAGATGAGTGAGTTATTGTGCATACAGTGAGCAAAAGTAAACGAAGACAGCAAACAGCAGATGAATAGTGCTATATCAGGAAATGAAGTACTCACATCCTCCAAAGTTGAGTACCACACAGATCAGATAAGCAGCCAACTGACAAAAAGACCCTGGCAGAAAAACCTCCTCAAATGTGACTTCCAATAAGCCATTCCAACCAGGGACATTTTTATGTTGTTGGAAATGTAGTTGAGTATTAGTTTTGAGAGAGCCCCAGACAGTGTTGGGTTTCCTTTCTAGTTCTTCAAGAATACAGGCTTTTTACTCAAATAATTCCTTCTCCTGTTCCTCAAAACACAATGTTTTTTTTTTTTTTTTTTTTTTTTTTTTTTTTTTTTTTTTTTTTTTTTTTCTCAGATCTTGAACTGTTTTGCAATTCTCCTCTCCATGTTATCTATCTCCTTGTAGTTCATCATCAAACAAAGTGTCTTGGAAGACACCTAAAAACAAAGGAACAACAGTGGCATTTCATAGTAGTTTTAAAGAGTGCATAGCATTTTATTTATGTGGTATATATTACACCAGTCTGTAAACGTTTTGTAGCACACACTGGCAGTTAGCAGACAATAGTAGACAAAAAAAAAAAAAAAAAAAAAAAAAAAAACTTGAGGGGGGAAATCTAAAGTGGCACCAGCTGACCTTGATAGTATGCTATTTTCTTCCTGAGTCCTGTCTCACAATGCCTAGTTAGCTTCCTCAGTCTTAATAAGAGAACTGTTAAAAGAAGAAAAGGCACCACCAATGCAGTTAAGTGAAAAGATCAAACCAAGAACATACTATTTACCAACTCCAAAAAGAGTGGTTTTGGAAGAGAAATTCTTTACAGAATTGAATACAGGATAAAACTACATTTAAAAAAATACCTATGACATAGAATTGTTCTAATATTCTTGTAGATTTATTTTCTATTTGCATTAAGTTGATTAAATGCTTCCATCTCCCAGGCTGTCACCAAATTCATTTCTCAAGTAATAAAAATATTAAGATGATGTATACTTAAAACTGTCATGGAAGCATTCATTGCTAAGTACAGCTCAGTGTGAAATGTTCTACCAGACAATTTGGGACTAATAAGAGTAAAATCCTGCTATAGAAAAATACACTCCTATATTTTCCAGGGTGAATTGGATTAAGTGATACTGTGACACACAGAAACGTCACCTCACAAAATAGCAAAGAGTTGGTATGTTTGTTCTACTTGTTTCAGTTGTCCTTGTGTCTACAATACATGACTTGTATAATATGTGTCTTTATTTTTTTATCAAAGGATGTGTGGTCTCTAGGCTTTAGACTCTTGTCTACTTTACTAAGACAACAGAGCAGCTGGCTTTGATCTTAGGAAAGCTATTTTCTTTCCCTTGTCCTCCTGCTGCTCTGTTCTCATGCCTTTACTGTCCTCTCCTGTGTATGTCAAGAAGATGATTAGAGGAACCAATGTTTGGGAAACATGTTTTGTATGGTAACTCTTTTTGAGTAACCATTTCTAAAGGTTAAAAGCTCTCTGGTTTGTGATGTGATGTATGTGTTTGTTTGTTCATTGTTTTGTTTGACTACTAGTGTTTTTATGTTAATTTTAATTAATTTTTCCACTAAATATTTTTGTTCTTCTCTCATATAATATGTCCTGATCACAGCCTTCCCTTCCTTTCTTTCTCCCAGCCTCCCACTCCCACATCCTTTCCCTGAGATTCACTGCTCCTTCATTTCACTTCTGAAAAATTAGGCCTCCCAGTGATGTGATTTCTAAGAAAGAAATACAATTTATATTCATATTTAAAAAAAAACATGATCTAGTTCATGTATCTGTAATCAAGAAATGGATAATATTCTCTAAAGATTTAGGGCAACTTCCATTTTAACAAAATAGCATAAATTGTTAACGTGCACTATTAACTTTGTAATAACTGATAACAGTTAATAACATTAACTGATAATGCTGTTTATTTTTGGCAAGAGATTCCTGGTACCAGATGCAGCAAAACACCATGAGCAGATAATACACTGGTCTTTATCTTTTGATCTGTTAGTTTACGTTTCAGTTTCACTGATGTTTTAAAGTGATAAGCTAGAGCTATCTCCATTAAGAGAAAATCATCTTGTATCTTTTTTTAATTAATAAAATAATGGATTTGGATTTGTCCTATATTACTTACAAATGAGATAAAACTGACCATGACTTGAACAATTAACTCATGTGGAGCACACCTCATTTTCCAGTACTTAACAATAATTTAAAGTATAATTAATATTTTATTTATTCTTAAATAAATTTCATGAACTTATAACTAGAAATGAAAAGAAATTCTAGAGCTGAATGAATGTCTTTTCTTCTAGAACCATTATGAAAGACTCATCTTTTCCCACCAGAAATTAGTTGAGAATGCATCTTGTCACTATTTGCTAGGCACTGGGAATAAAAATAGTAAACATGTGCCTGGACACCTCTGGCTGTACAGTGTTTTACATCAGAAACCCACACAATTGTGAACATGCTTCTTCTGGCTAGTTTCTCTAAGGTGTGGTGTCAAAGCAGCTGAGAAGCCACAATTAGGATATAAACATTTCACTGATATATAGAAGGAACACCATGAGTAAGTTTTATTTTTTGCTTATTTTGGTAAATTATATTTTTATCTGGCTCATGAAATGAGGAAACGGAAACTTGATTTATCTCAAAATCAACAGGGTACAGAGTATGCACGGATAACAGTTCAATACTCATTACCTGTTCTAAATCTGTTTAAAGGATGCATTCACACATTTTGATGCTGCAAACAAAAACTTCTTATCTTAAGCCTAACAGTTGCATGAGCAAAACAATAGAAAGAAAATATCTATACTTGTTTTATGCAGAACATGAAACACGAAGTTAGCCCATCATCCTGTTAATATCCACCATGGATTGCCACTAAAGTGTTCCAGTGCTGAAGTGGAGAAAAAGAAAATCACATCACAGAACAGCATTCATATAATGGAAGGCTTTCTGAGCTACTCCTATGAACTGTAGGAACCCTTGAAGTGCAGAATCACTTCAGAAATGCAAATGAAACAAAAGCAAATATAATCAAAAGAAAGAGAAAAAATGTGCAACTGCAAATTCAACAGCATTCCTTTAAGACTGCAAAGGAAGACCATTGTTCATATGATGGAGAGCAGTGTCCATATCTCCTTCATGAAGGAAATCGTGTTTTAACCTGTTTAAACAAGGAAAATGACTTTTCTGTTCATATAAATACATGTTCTGAGTTGGTGCATATGTAATTCAATAGAAACCAGAAGATTATTATCTACCCTGCTGTCATAAGACTTGTCTGGATTCTTTCATTTGTTATTCTGATGACTGTCAGTGATGATAACATAAATAAACACTTACCATCTCACCAACAAAATTATAGCTCTGAGGGCAAAAATCACACTGTCACACATGGATTCCTTAAATTAAAATGTTTAAATTGTTCATGGCTTATGAACATTTCTAGAACCCTGGTAGAGAACACTATTATCCATTTGCTAAAGGATTCGTGACTGTGCCAGGTACCAGGCTTGATGTAAAAACAGTTGTGTTGGTAAAATAATGGGTTAGTAAAATGAAATATAGTCTGGAATGAAGTTGTGCCAAAAAAATTATGGAACTGAGTTCAGACACAAAGCCTCATGATTATGAGAAAATGCATGGTTTCCCAAATAAAATTCTCTGTTGGTGAAAAGGGACCATGGATAGAAACCAACAAAAATGAACTTCCAAGAACAGTGGTGTGGACGGTTAGTAGTTGGCCATTTCCTCTGTCTCTGTATCTGCTGTCCCTGCATTTCTTGTAGACAGGATAAATTTTGGGTCAAAAGTTTTGTGGGTGGGTAGGTATCCCTCTTGCTCCATTTAGAGCTAGGGCTACAAGAGGTAGCCTCTTCAGGTTTCATATGCCAAATGCTATGAGTCACAGCCAAGACCACTCCACTGATTCTTGGGCATCTCCTTTTTTCCAGGTCTCTGTGTCACCCTGAAAATGCCCCCTACTGTCCCAGTCCTATCAGTTGCAGATGTCCATCCATTCTCATGGCCATCTGGCCATCCCTCTTGTACTTCCCCACACCTAATCCTGAACACCCCCAATACCCTCGCCATCTCCTCTCCCACTCAGTGCCCTCCCTCCATCTGCCTCTTATGAATATTTTATCCCCCCACCCCCGTAGGTGAGATTTAAACCTATAAGATTCAGATTCAAATTCAAGATTCAGGATGACACAGAGACCTGGGATAAAGGAGGTGCCCAAGAATCAATGGGGTGGCCTTAGCTGTGACTCACAGCATTTAGAATATGGAGCCTGAAGAGGCTACCTCTTGTTGCCATTGCTCCAAATGCAGCAATAGAGACACCTACCACCCACAAAACTTTTGACCCTGTCTACAAGAAATGCAGGGACAGGAGATACAGAGACAGAGAGAATGGCCACCTTAGCTTGTGCCTGCCTTCTGGTTTGGCCTTCTGGTTCTTTGAGTCTGTGGAGTGTAGCATGGGTATCCTGTATTTTATAGCTAATATCCACTTGTAAGTGCATATATACCATGCATCACCTTTTGGAACTGGGTTACATTTCTCAAGATGATGTTCTGAAGATACATTCATTTTCCTGCAAAATTCACAATGTCTTTATTTTTAATAGAGACCCAACCCATGGGCAAGCACCAATCACTACTAATAATACTCTGTTATGCTTGCAGACAGGAGTCTAGCATAGCTGTCCTCTGAGAGGCTCCTCCCAGCAGCTGACTCAGACAGATGCACACACCTATAGCCAAACAGTGGATGAAGATTGGGGACACTTATGAAAGAGTAGAGAAAAGTGTTGTAGGCCCCAGAGAAGATAGGATTTCCACAGAAAGACCATCAGTCAACAAAACTGTAACCGTGGGGATTTCTCAGACTGAACTACCAACCAAAAAACATACATGCGCCGGACCTAGGCCTCCCTACACATATGTAGCATATGTGCAGCTTGGTCTTCATATGGGTCTCAAACAACTGGAGAGAGGGGGCTATATCAAAATGTGTTGCCTATAGGTAGGATATGATATGTTCTTCTAACTGGGCTGCCTTGTCTGGCCTCAGTGGTAGAAGAAAAGCCTAGCCTCCAAGAGACTTGATGTGCCAGGGTGGGGAGGATATCCAGGGGGTCTTCACCTGCTTAGAGAAGTGAAGGTGGTATGGGGGGAAGGATTTGGGAAGGGGTAATGGGAAAAAGAACAGTGAGTGGAATATAAAGTGAGTAAGTTAAAAAAGCAATTAAATTTTTAAAAAGAACCGTGGAATGGATTTTTAAGGACTTTGACTCTGAAAGATTATTAAAAATCCATATGGAATCTTTATTGTTTGTTTGTTTGTTTGTTTGTTTGACAGAGTTTTGGTTATTCCACACATCAGGAATTCTAGTTTCTCCTGTAAACATTGTTTGGCCAGAAACTAATGCAATAAGAAACAAGAAAAGCATAAGTAATTGTTGTTTCTGATTGTATTTCTCTCATTTCATTATTTCACAAAATATTTGTTTAACAAAATACACCATATACCAAAGTCATTAATAATATCTCTGAATGTATCATGAACACTGTAGTTTATTGTTGAATATTTTCTTTTGTATCCTTCTCTATTTTTAAACAAAAGACTACCTTTTGTGACAATGGCAGACCACTTCTCTGGATCAATGGGTCTCCCAAGAGGGGAAAGAGTGAAGAAAGAAATTCAGCACAGTAAATAAGACTCTAGGTAGAGTCTGATTTCTTCTTTATATACAAAACTTCTTTCAAATCCAAGTCAAAAGGATTTTCTTCTAGTTAGTGAAAAGAAATGGAGTATTCAAAGAAGAACAATTTGGAGAAATCATTGAAATGGTGACATTTATAAGCCAAGGATTACTTAGGTGCTCAAAAAAATAGTTGAGCGAATAATCTTGTACTTACAAATGATTACTTACTCTGATGGTTAAATATAAAATGAGACAAGAGATTCACATTCTTTAAATAGATATGTGATCAAAGAAGAAAATGGAAGCCAGTGTTTTGTCCTGTATCTTTCGGAAATAAAATTAAGAAGATACATTTCAGGCCTTTTCAGACTTGTATTCCTTGAATAGTGGGAGCAGAGATACATGGAAGGCAGTATGCCTTTAGACAATGTAAACATCAGTCTTCTAATAGTTCCTTCATAAATAAATCAAGAGATACTCTCAATGGGCTTTCCACTAAAGGATATGTGTTCATGGCTAGGGATAGTGGTGCATGCCTTTAGTCTCTGCACTAAAAATGCAGAGGCATGATCAGGATCTGTTAAAGTTCAAGGCCAGTATGATCTACTATCAGAGAGCCTGACTAGCCTGGAACACATAGTGTAACCCATCTCCAAAACTCCCTAAGTAAAAAACTTACCTTGCTGTTGAGTACATGTGCCCAATGTCACTCTTAACCAAAGCGTTGGAAGAAATGCCAGAGTCTTCAGGCTGCTGTCTAGATTGAGAGTAGTGTCTATCAAAGAAAACTTTCAGGTTGCTATTCCTTTTCTTACAATGTCACGTTTTCTCTACCAAGCCTTCTCAACCTTCACATTTCACCAAAACTGTACGTCATATGTTGCCAAAATCCATAAGCCTACATCTGAAAAGCACAGTTCTTTAGCCACCAAGACCTGTCACCATTGCTTCCCCTGTATTAAGCACCACTTTAGATTCTAGTACCCCGGGCAAGACTTTTATGGTTTACCTGACCCATATTTCATATGAAATGGGCTGTATTATGCCAGGTTCATTTCAGTGTTGTTGTACTGTATTTCTACTCACACTGTCCTTGACTATGTGAATTCTCCATTCATATGACCCAGTTTTAAACCTGTTTCTTGTATTATTTTCTAGGCAATGCTGAACTTACTTTGAAACACTCTTTCCTTCAATACTTCACAGGTCACTCAAAACAAATGGTAACAAATCTCATTCCAGGATTTCTGTTTACATCTCATTCTTAAATATCAAATCACAATCTCTAAAATCTTGGTTACTAATAATCCTATATGTTATTCTTCAACTTAGAATCACTTCGTGTTTTTTGAAACATTTCCAGATCTATTAGTATGACATTAAAGCCAACTAGTGTAGCCTGGTGTTCTTGTGGGAATCCTAATAGGGAATCAATGACTGTCTCTGACTCTTATGACTATTTGTGGGACCCTTTTGTCATACTGGACTGTCTTGATATGATGGCACATGCCTGGTCTTATTGTAGTTTGTTATGCCATGTTTGATTGATGTCCCTGATAGACCTGGTCTTTTCTGGGAAAATATAGAGCAGGAAATGTATATGGGGGAGAGGGGAGGTGGTGGGGAGAAACTGGGAAGCCTGGGGGAAAAAGAGGGAGGGGAAATTGCCTGTCAGAGTGTCATATATAAGAATATAAATTTTAAAAAGAAAGAGAGAAAATGTGAAAACTGAAAACAATGAAACTGTATCAGTTTTATAACTGAACTTTTAACAATTCTAACTGTGAAACTTCAAAATTATTGATTAATCATCCAAATTCTTTTATGAAATGGATATTATCCCTATACTTGCATCACTTAATGTAGTAAAAACTGTATTTTAAATCAATAGACCTGAGCATGACCTATTATAAGGAAGATTTAATCCACCAACTGTGAAAGGGTTTTAATGTATGGATTTGGTAGTGAAAGCATAATTTGTCACTATAGACCTTGACATGGGTCATTCCATAAGTCTCCTTAGGAAATGAAGAACATCAGATATATTTTAAGACTAACACTCAAGAGAAAAAAATGTTGAAAGCTAATTTTCAAAACTATTATCTTCCATAAGAGTCTGTGCTATTGATTTAAAGATTAGAATTCTTCCTATTAAATCAGACTACATGTGGGTAGACAAAACAAGTGCACATAACATATTTAGATTGTGGCATGAAAAAAATCTCTTGTCTCTGAACCCTAAAATAGTAAATAAATTGGATAAAATACTCTTTACATTTCTTTCACTGCTTTGTACAGAAGACTGTATATGGATCTCCTAGGTGAGCTTTGTGCTGGGTCAGCTTCCTTTGTCCTCAGAACTATTCATAGACGTTTTGCATATTTTAAGTATGTAATAAATAAAAGCTGATGAAACACCAGTGTAAAATAGAAATTTCTTGCTTCAAAAGAACGATTATGAATTTTTAGGAAAATCAAGCAACAAGTATGCTAGAAAAAAGAAAAAGGAAAAAGAGAAAAGAAGCAAAGCTGTTAAATTAGTTGTGAGTGAATGACAATAAGAGACAAGCTATGAAAGATGCTCCTTTGGGTGGCATCTTCACAAGTTTGACAATTTCCCGTGTCTTCTTTGAGTGAAAAAACAAAATGACAAAACAAAATTTTCTAATAATATTACTGGAGGCTACTGCAAGCACTGCCTATGCAAGAAAAGTAAAACCAAAAATAGAAAGTTTTCATCTCTTCACTCACATGTAAGTACCACATGTACTCACATGTAAATACCATATGCATATACACACACATGCACATACATGCACACACACATACACATGCATGTACACACAAAAGACACACTCATACACACATATACAAACATACCATACACACACACACACACACACACACACGACACCACACCACACCACACCACACCACAATCCAATATTATAAGGTTGAGTTTTATTTATGTAACAATTTACAAAAATTTGAAAGACAGCAAGGAGAGGTACATGGGAGAATTTGAAGGTAGGGAAGGGACTAGAGAAATGGTATCATTATATTATAATCTCAGAAAAGAAAATAACCACAAAGAGGAAACAAAAATAAAGAATTTCTGAATAGGATTGCTGTTGCTAATAAAGCCAACTATTCACATATGAGACCAAATGAAGTTTAAAGCTTCTATTCAGCAATGCAAATTGTTAACAGAGTACAGAAAGAATCTGAAGAATGGAAGAAAACTCTGTCCCAGCCATGTAATCATCAAAAGAGTTGTCAAGAGCATACCAAGAATCCAACAAACAAACAAACAAACAAACAAAATGTGGATCAGGAACTCTGTAACTAACCAGATCTCCAAAGAAAAAACACAAATGATTAATAACATTTTCCCATTAATTTATTTATTCATTTTACTTCCTGATCAGTGCCCCTCCCTTGAAGTCCCCACCTCACACACTCCTTCTCCTCTCATCCTGACCCTTCTCCTCAGAGAGGGTGAAACCCCCTGGGTATCTGCCTACCCTGGCTCATCACTTTTCTGCAGGATTATTAACATCCTTTCACAATGAGGCCAGACTAGGCAGCTTAATTTGGAGAACGGATTCCAGGGATTCCAGAGACTGGCAGCAGCTTTAGGGCCCATGCTGCAATTGTTGGGAGACCCATAGGAAGATTGAACTGCAAATCTGCTACATATGTCCCGGGGCCTCTGTTCAGCCATATATGCTCTTTGATTGGTGGCTCAGTATCTGAGAACTTGCAGAGATCAATTTTAGTTGACTCTGTTAGTCTTTCTGTGAATTTCCTATCCCCTTCAGGGTCCTCAGTTCTTCCCCCAACTCTTCCTTAAGAGTGTTCAAGCTGTGTCCAATGTTTGGCTATGGGTCTCTACATCTTTTTCAGTCAACTGATGGGTGGAGCCTCTTAGAGGACAGTTATGCTTGGCTCCTGTCTACAAGTATAACATAGTTCATTAATAGTGTAATTTGTGGGAAAATGTTTGGGTCAATCATTGATTTCATACCTTTAATCTACTTTACATTAAACCCAGCTCATACAATGTGTCAGTTGACTTTATTTTCCCAAGAATGACTTGGAACTCACATAGCTGGAGTACTATGGCTCTCAAGTATTAAAATATGTTAGAGTCCCCTGGTTGAAAGGCAGGGAATCTTGATACCACTGTGACACTTGATTCTTCTTAGTACAGTTGACACAAAATTGAGCTCTGTAAAGGGTTTTCATGTGACTAGTGTTTGTGGTCTGTAAGCCATTAGCCTAAAGATTGCATTAATTTTTACTTTCCACAGCTTAATAAGGTACAAACTTTAATTTACAGCAATCATCTAGGGAAATCTTTGGAAAAGGGACATTCTCATTCAGCAGGTCTAGGGAAGATTTGCCATTCTACACTCTAAACTGTAACACTCTAAATTCCTAACCTACATTCTATGTTGTAGACATTAGAATCTAAATTCTAAACCTACAATGTGCATGTACATTCTCCATTCTAAATTGTAACATCCTAAATTCTAACTCTACATTCTGCATTGTAATAAGACCCCTGTTGACAGTGGAATAAAAATGGCCAGAGTAAACATAAATCACTTGGGAGCAGCCAAAATGTTTCAAGTTGAAAGTCAAGTGTCCAAACGTGTTCATGCGGCCTATAGGTGACATTAACATGACATATAGTCTCCTTCCCAGGCCCTCTCTTCCAAGAAAGTTAACTGTAAGAGTCTGATTTTTTAACTTGATTATGATGATAGTTTCATAGTACATGCAATCATGAAGTCGCCACACCATATACCTTAAATATATGCAATTTATAAATTATTCCTTAATAAAGCTTTTTAAAAAGCCATATTGCATTAACACACTGATTGTCTTCTATATACCACATGTTATAGTCGACTGTGTCATTGGTGAGTTGGACACTGTCCCTAAGATTTATTAGGTTTATGGAAACAATATAAAATTAAACGGGTGTTTACAACGTTGAAAGCATAATGAAGGGGTGGGGCATGGAAGAACTCATAGTGAATTAGTTAAGTTGCTCTCTGAGAAATATGGGACAGGACCTTCCCTAAAGAAATGGAGATATGATTTGTTTTAAAGACTCAAAGAAATTTAAACCTGAAGTACTGTGTGAGCACTACAAACCTCCTTGAATAAACACAGGAGCCCAAAGTGACAAGTAAACAAATGGCAGTTTTAATAGACTAAACAGCCAACCACTCCTACTTAAAGGACCTGAATGTAGTTAACCAAACAAAAAGACACGCTATGACCCACTTAGAAAAGTACGCAAATAAAATGGATCTCTAGAAATTCAGGTAATGCAAACAATACTCTAGAAAATGATTTAAAGTCTGACCAAATAGATGCAAATGCCCCAAAAGCTAAAGCAAGCAATCACCTTACCTCTGGGTTCCAGAAAAGAAAAGTCCAGCTAAACAGACTGACCACAGTTAAATGCTTACCAGAATGCCAGTTGGCCAGGAGTTTCCTACCTGGTCTGATAAGAGATTTGTATCAATAAAAATATCTGGGGAAAGGGGATAACATCTGAAATGTAAATAAATAAATAAATCATCTAATAATAATAAAAAAACAGATAATGGAACTGGATTTGTAGTGAAGCATTTGAGACTTTTTGTCAATAATTTAATATTATTCATATTATTGGGATGCCTTATAATCCTCAAGGACTACTGACTGTGGAAGGGACCATTGAACTTTAAAAGAATATCTTCATAAAATAAAAAAAAGAGGGAGACATATCCCCATATACCACAAATCCATTTAAATCATGTTCTTTTTTATTCTAATTTTAAAAAAAAAAAATGGGTGCCAAGGAACTTTCTGCTGAGTGTCTATGGCACCCTACAACTAGGCATACTTATGCATATGTGAAAGGGAAGGATCCACTTACTGGCATAAGGCATGATCCTGATCAGGTATTTAATATGGGGGAGAGGGCATGTCTGTATTTTTTCTGCTGGATGCTGAAGGAGCATGGTGGCCACCAGAGTGACTGTTGAGACATGTTGCTGCCAGGACAAAGAATGATGCTGACCTGTAAGTTTGCTGAGTGCCTTAACATTGGTGACTGGGAAGCTGTATTGGACATATGTTCCTGACCCACCTTTGCTTGCCTATATCCCAGATGGGACAAGCTGCCTTGCCTCAAGTTTTTAGATCTCATGGAACAGAGAATCAAAAAGAGAAGTTATAATGACTCTTGTATTTTTCTTAAATGTGGCCAGTTATTTGGACTCAATCATGGACTTGTCTAGAAATTAATCCAATATTGGAAATAACAGTCTTCATTTAGGATGCTCATTCTGGACATTTTCAGAGACATAGTTGGTTCTTGTCAGGAGCCTAGTGTCTCTTGTTTCTGTGGGACTTTGGGTCTTCCCTGCCTGCCCTGGTAACACCTTAGGGCTTTCCACCTACATCCATTCCACCCTGAGCCTGACCATGATGAGAGATACCTTAGCCTTCAGCTGCATCCCTACATCTTCTTTGGATGTTTTTATAACTGGGGTCTTCACATACGCATGTGTAGGGACATGTATACATGCTTCCTACTCTATTATAGAACATACCTTCCTTCCTGCACCACCACATCCTCAAGCCCCTGTCACATACAACACCTCAGTAGGTAATGGTTGTCTTAGACATCCACCCAGGCAAAAGTCCCGGGCCCACCCTTTTCTGATAATGTAGCTGTTGGTGCCAGGGTAAGCTGAAGGAGAACCAAGAGCCGAGCAGCAGAGGGCTTATAAAGGCCTTCCCTCTGTGACTCAGGTTCTTTTTGGTGTTATGCAAAAGCTGGTCCTCTGGTGCCCACTTGCCCTTCTCCTAGGATAGCATGTGCACTGGCTAGGGAGTGGCCAGAGGCTGCTGCTCCTCCTCGCTATGCTTTCCCTTAGGAAATATTTCTTGTATTTATAGTCTTGTGCTTCTTGTGCTTCCAGGGAAAGCAGTAATTCATGTGTGCATGTGTGTGTGTGTGTGTGTGTGTGTGTGTGTGTGTGTGTGTGTGTGTGTGTGTGTGTGCATATGCACATGTACACATGTGTGTGTTCGTATGTGTATAAATGTGCTGTGAAGGTCAAAACTATAAAAAAATCGTAAAGAATTTTCTTCTGAAACAAGAGAAGTCTAAATACATATGTTTTCTGCCATTTGTCTTTTTTGTGTGAATGGACAACAGAAAATAAAAGAAATAAAATAATCACCATGCTTACTTTCAAAATTAGAAATTGATATTTGAAGCATTCAAGTAAATAATTAGATAATTTTGCCTAGGGCTTTAAAATTTTTAAAAAATGTTATTTGTGTAATAGTAAACTGCAAAGAATAAAGACAGTGAGTGCACATTGGGGGATTTTTTAAAAAGCCTCCTATTTGGATAGGAAATAAAACCTTTGCTCCATACTCCGTATCATCTGTTTTGTTTGCTTGTTTTTAAATGACCTTTAACTCATAGCAGGTCAGAAATGGCTGGAACTCAAGCTAAAGTATGTCTGTGCACACAATCCTATCTTTTTTCCACTTTGTACCCTGACTTTAGCAACTACTCCAAGTCTCCTTATAGAAGCCAGGAGAGAACAGCCAGAAAGACATTGAAGAAATAGGGGAAAGAATCAAATGAATGGATATCTCAAGGTCAAAGGTCTTCTGTATTTTCAGTTGGAGAGTTTTCTATGAAAGGGACACAGGCTCACTATCTGAAAATAAGCTTAGCTGGTGGCTCCTGTGACCTACAGTTAGCACGTTCTCAGCTTCATTTGGAATTAGCAATGTCAACTAATATCACTTAGTGCCAAGTAGTGGATTCAATGTCAACAAGCATTCTCTCTTTCAAATTTTATATTCGTTGTTTTCAGATATACACTACATATACAAGATACCGATTCAATAGCAGCGCTGACATGCTTGCACTATCATCAATATCACATCTATTAGAATACCACCAAAATTATAAAGCAATTGACAGTATATAGCAAATGGTATCTTTGGAGTCCATGCCCTCCTGTCCTTGCATTATATTGCACCTATAATGGCTTGGCTCACAGCTACAAGCTTGGGGCCATCACTCACTCTTTGTTTATTTGCTTCATTTTAATGAATGCCAGAACTGAAGGGAATTTTATATGCCTAGGACTGAAAGCACTGTGCCTGCTTAATGGAATAATGCAAAGTCTGGAGGATTCATGGCCCTGACTTTTAGATGCATGAAACATAGAGGGGAGGAGGAATAGAAACAAGTTTTTGTGTGTGCATGTGGGCACATGTTTTTGTTTTGTTTTTTGAATAAACAAAACAAAATAAAACAAGAAAAAATATTAGCTTTTTGTTTTTGTTGCTGTTGCTGCTTTGTATTTAAATACCTATTTTGGTAGTTAACACACAGCAGTTAAAGAGCATGCAATAAAATACAGAAAAGAAAAACGAGTGTGAAGCATTTCTGAGCAGTTTTCTTATAGGTTTGGGCGTGTTGCTACTGTCTGTTTAAGCATATGCATACAAATGCACTGACTCACAGTGTATTGGACATGTCAGAATGCAGAGTTTTAATAAGTAGAAAAAAATCTCAAGTAAACCTGATGCTTAGGCTGAACAAAAATGTCATTCTCTTTGTAGTAAGATTTTAATACATTCTTTATGGTATACACAGAGCTGGAAATCAATAGCAAATTCCAGGACCCTTATGCTGAAGTATTTAAAATGTTTATGGGAGTTATATCAAAAAACAAAAGCAGTTACTACTTAAAGCTAAGACATGGAAAGAGTTATTGATTGTAATCTAAAGACATCTTGTATGTTTAAGTAACAAAACAAAACTTTTTATCATCCTAATTTTAATAAACAATGTCACTATCTTTCAGAACTGAAATACTCAGATGAAGGGAGACAACTTTAGAAAATTATTTCGCTTATTTAGCAATTATCACTAATGAAATAAAGATTCCTTAAATACTAATAAATCAAGGCTGAACTGACTGACCATGCATCCGAATTTCTGTATTATTCACACTGAAATTACTCCAAAGATTAGCTGTAAATTGCCCTCTAAATTGAATTTATGGTTTCATTTTTCAAAACTACTGTGTTGCGACAAATGAGAGGAATCTGAGAGGATGATGACAGAGGTGGACCAAATTTTTTTAGTGCTCCTTCTTTTAAGAAAGAGCCAAGCCATCCCTATTATTTATTTTGGCAAACATCAAAAAATGGTAAATGGAAATGCCGGGGAATCTACTTGCTATCTCTCTCCCAAGAGAGCTTAATGCTGAGTTTCTGTCTAAGGGAAGCTAATCAAATCATTATGTATGGATGAAGGAAGTTGGCATATGATACAATTTGTCAAAGTATTCCCCATTTAAATCCTTATTTTAAAAATCACCTTTGGAGACATCATCATGCTATGATTTTAAAGAAAAGAAAACAAAGTCTATTTCACACAAAGGGCTACTGCTTCAGCCCCTTCGCCAGGTCAGACCTGTGAACTCTGTGGTAAGCAAACAACTTGTCATTCCTTTTGCATGAGAGAAAATACAACTGAGTACAGTGCAATGCCAAGGGAAGCCCAGAGCAATTCAACTAATCAGTGATCACAAACACATCTGAGTCTTTGCCATCACTGATTTTAGACTTGTATTGAAAAGCTGATACAAAGTGAGTATTTCAGCTCAGAGAGACAGCGAAGGTCTCCTGCACATGAGATGCATCATGTACTGCAATATAGAGAGGAGAAGACAATTTTGTTAGCCTTTAAATTGGGTTTGTATCATCCAGGCCTCTCGGGTTAGAAATGATTGAAAACAAATATTGGGTTGGAGTTAGTGACAATTGCAGTTGATGCCTTCAGGTTTATAAGACACCTGCATGTGAACATATGCTCAGTTTGTAAGACAAATGAATTGGAAGGCACCTACAGCTTTCTTATTCTAAAAGTTTAGAAAGTGTCAACACAGTCCTCCTACAGTGGCCTCACATATCCCTTCTCTCATCAAAGGAACTCAGATAAGACATATACAAATACAATTTTGAACTATTATTGCTAACAAAGAATTTAAATGATCCTCTGAGATGATAGAAATAATTATTTTTACCTGTTAGGGTCAAATGGAAAAGCTCTGGGTCTTTAGATAATTCTTTAACTATTCATCTTTTAGTGAATTATTTGATTAAATGATTTTATAAGGTAGGCATTCTCAGAAGATGGGACTTAATTCCCTTTTTATCATCTGAAAATTATTTTTAATATTTTCAATGATGCTAACATGCTTTTAAAAATATACATATGATCTGTGGATTACTATCTTTATCTTACCAGATATCCATTTGTATTTCTCCACTGTTTAATTACTTCATACGAAATTGAGAGTTTACATTTAAATTTATAATCATACACTAATCTTCCTTTTAAAATGTGAAAGTGGAAACATTATTCAAGGATTCCACATTGTGGATGATCTTATGTTAGGATGTCTAGACTAAGTAAAGACTTTTTATTTTCTGTTTATCTCTAATGTAGGAAGGCAATACCCATTGTGCATAAATATTTTAATAGAGGAAGCTCAAATATTTAACTATCTGTATGACTTCTTGTGAGCTCAAAGCATGCCAGCTATTCTTCAAAATGAAAATGAGATGAAATTGTTTTTTCACCATTGGAGTCCTTTCTCTTTGTTTAATAGTGAGAGTCCATCCCTTTTCTCAGAATGATTCTCTTTGAATAAGACATAGAGACCAAGTTTTCTTCTCTCTCTCTCTCTCTCTCTCTCTCTCTCTCTCTCTCTCTCTCTCTCTCTCTCTCTCTCTCTCTTTCTCTGTGTGTACTGCTCTCTTAAATTACCTTAAATTACTTCACTTTCCTGTCTGTCCTTGTGTGAAAGTTGGGCATATCCTATTTCTGACTCATTCTGTCAAATATTTCTCTGATTTATCACTTGGTCTGCCCCTCAATGAGATGTCACTTTCAAACATGGCTGTGTCCTTCTACAAACTAACTCTTCAATGTTAGGCATTAAAGGTGTATACTGAAAGCATGTCTGTATTTAATCCAGAGGGTTTAAAGGTGTATCATTCCAGTTTAATCATACAGACCTAGATGATGTTTGGATATGATGCCTTGACAGAACAGTCATGTTGCTGGCAATCTATTAAAATTTCTCTACAAAACCCATCTTTTTCAACAAGAAGGGTTTGAGGTAAGGTTGGGAGGTCATAGATATCCCTGAAAGTGGAAGTAGAATATATTTCAATGGTGGACCAGGGGTACGTGGGGATGGACACAGGAGAAATCAGGTAGGGGAACTGGGGGAGAGAGTACTGGGTAAGACAACTGGAATTGGGAGACATTTCTGAGGTAAGGTAGAAATCTAGGACAACATAAAATTTCAAGAATCTATATGGGTGAACCTGGTAAAGATTTATAGCAATGGGGGCTATGGAGTCTGAAAGGACCATCTTCTGTAAACAGCAAGACTTCCAAAAGAGACATTGGGATGCCAACACAGTTACAAAAATTTCAACCTAAAATTTGTCCTGCCTACTTGCAGTTCTTTGTATTTTCTGAATCTGAGTAATAATACATTCTTTCAGCAATTCTTTTCAAATTACTTTTTATACTTTATATCTGTCCCCTTGTCTATTGCTTGTCCAAGAACTCAGATTATGTTTTTGTTAGATAAGTCTGTAGTCTTTATTGTTTAATCTCTTTGTGTCACTGGGCTGTTTGCTTAGTGATTTCTAGTCTGTTTTCCAGTTCACTAATTCACTCTCCACACCCACAATATTCTTTTTATTTAATCCATCTTCTAACTTAATTTTCAATGTCAACTCTCTTGAGTTTTAAATATGATATTTTGCTTATAATTTTAGCTTCTAGTTATATTGTTTTATCCCTACAATTATATCTTTGATTATTTCTTTCTTTTTTAATTGCAAATGCTTATGTTGGAAATTTACCTTCCAAACAATTTTCAGTATATAGTGCAATAATGGTAACCATTTATATATTTTATAAAGGATATCACCAGAAATTTCTACTCTTGAAAAACTAAAACTTTATGTGTAGAGATCACTCTTCCACTCTTAACCTAGCTTCCAGGAATCATGTGCTACTTTTTGTAATTAAGGGTTTTACTACTTTAGAGACTACATATAAATGGAATTATATATATATATAATTTTTTGTGAATCCTGTTGGTGGTGGTGTCATTTTAAAGTCATTCTTTATTTCCCCCAAACCGTATAACAGATATGGCTGCTCAGTCACTGATGGTGACTTAAGAGATAAAATTTTTGTCTTTTGCACTGGGCATGGTGGTTCACACCTTAGTTGCAGCCTTCAAGAGGCCAAGCCAAGCAGAACTCTGTGAATTTATGGCTAGCCCAGTTTCTACATTGTGAGTTCCATGTCAGCCAAAGCTACATAGATAGTAAATCTCTTACTCAAGTAATAATATCCAATGTCTGTATTATGATCTTAATTTGGCTTTTTGGCTCCTTTAAAAGTTTTTGTTATTCTTTTTAAAAAATGGGAAAAAAATGAACTTTGTATGTCCTACTTTCTTTTTGTTTAGGGTACCAAATCCTTCAGTCAGGTGTGTTCTTAGCTTCCTGATATCTGATCCCATTCTTGACACACTTGGTTTCTTATCCCTGTACAGGATGGCTCAAGCCTGTTTTAAACTGGTGGCAGCCATGGTGACCCAGGGTCACCTGAAGCCACCAGAGATGTGTGCAAGCTGTTATGATTTGAATAAAAGTACTTTGTATACTTAGTGAGAACTAATGTCTGGATGTCACTGATTATAACATACATAAAGCACCTAAGATAGCATACATAGATCACACAGAACATAAGCACTTTCAACATGACAGCACCTTCCACTTTACAGATCCCAGAAGGAAAATAATGTTGCCCCCTGAGAGCTGGATACCAGCCCATAACACCAGGCTAGTCCCAGAGACCCATAAAAATTACATGGTATTATTATTAACCTTTCAGTCTACTTTTTTAGCAATTAAGAAATTTAATCATCAGGCATATTAGTTCAATGAGCTAGAAATTAGCCCATTACAAGAAGATACACATCAACAGAATTCTATCTCACCCAGGATGTGGTATGTGTTCATATCAGGAGGTGACCACATAGGCCTTGGATCTGCACAGCACAGAGAATCATTAGGAGCCAATGTGACAAATGGAAACAAGTGTTACCAAGACTTACAACGGGCTCCAATTCTGGGAGGATAGACACGGTGTTTTCTACTTTTTTCCCCAGAGCCCTGACAAAACCAAGTGTCACATGTAGAGCCACCAGTGAACTCTTGCAATACTCCTGAAATCCAAGCATTTCTGCTCCCATTCACTGGGCTGTGAATGCTTTATTATCTCTTTACTCCCCTTAAGATCCATCTGTGATTTAGCATTTGACAGGGTTTCTTTTTTGTGGCTGAGTAATATATCACCGTATGTGCATAAAATGATTTCTTTGTTCATTTAACTGTCAATAGGTATTCAGATGTTTCTGCCTCTTCATTATTGTGAAAAAATATTGTAATGACCATATGTGTAAAACAATATCTTGGAGCTGTTTTATTTTAATTTTTTGTAACTATACACAGAGATAAGATTATTAGCTTACAACCAGATTCTGGGTTTTATGTTTTTCTATGCTTTCAGGATCATTCGTATAATTTCTCAGTAGAGCTGCAACATGTTATAAATACCATTTGATGACCAGCAGTGTTCCCGAACTCTGATTTCCCAACTTTCTTTGTCAACTCTTGAAATTTTCTTTATATTATCTATTTAATTAACAAAATACTAGCGGATATAATAAAAATGATATGAAGGTGTAATTTTTATTTCTATTTCTCTATTATTGGTGGGTTTGAATATCTTTCCTTAGACTCACTGTATATGAATGCATTTTCTATTGGGAATGTCTATGCTTCCACTTTGCCTGTTTTCAGTTAAATGGCATTGGAGGTTGTGACGGTGATAATACAGATGTGAGAAATGAAGGCATCAACATTGTCTGAGTCCTAATCCCTTGTTACACAGAAGATTTACACATACCTTCTCCATTCTATGGGTTACTTTTTTGTACTCTTTGATTTTCTCTGTCAGACAAGTCTTTGAGTATGTCAAAGTCTCATCTATTTTTGCTTTATCTGCACTTCTAGTTTAAAATCCAATATCATGAAACATATCTTTTCTTCTAGTTTTAGAGTTTGTGGTCTTTTAGAATTTTACTTTGAATAAATATGAAGATATTTCATCTTCATGCATTTACATTGGATATACAGGTTTCCAAAGATCAGTTAATTTTTTAGGGGGGGGAGAGGTCATTGGGTTTTTTGTTTTGTTTAGTTTTTTTTTTTTTTTTTTTTTTGGTTACTGTGTGTGTGTGTGTGTGTGTGTGAAATGTGTGTGAATGTACACGTGTTCCACAGTACATAAATGGATGTCAGAGTTCATTGCTTCATTGTTTTCTTCTGTCTAATGGATACTAAAGACCAAACTCATCATCAGGCTCAGTGACAGGAACCTTTATCTGCTGAGTCATCTCACTGCCCCCAATTTTTGAAAAAAATCTTTCTTTGCCACATTTTGTAGCCTTGACTCCATATTGAAGGTCATTTAGTCGCATGCATGATGTTCATATTGTGGGCTTCTTATTCTGTGTCATTTGTCCATATATCTGTCTTATGCCAGTGACGGGTCTTTCATATTATTGTGGCTTTATAATGTACTCTGAAGCCCGGGTTAATGAGAAGGAAAGGTTTGGCTTCTTTTGTTTAGATTGCTTTAGGTGTTTGGAGTTCTATGACATGCCACATGAGTTTTAAGGTAGTTCCTCTCATTTGTACAATACAATGCATTGGGATTAGAATGACAATTGCACTGCTCTGTAGACTGCTTTGTGTGAGGCTATGGTTCTTTAAATAATTGACTTTATTCTTCAGAGGATCTCTGTTCTGGATGAAAGTTTGGTTCCTGATGTTGTGGGATGAGAAGTAGTTATACTTTTAAGAGCTAGGATAGTGAAAGATCACTAGGTCAGGGAGTACTATCCTTAGCAGTACTAACGCTGGCCTGTTGGCACAAGTTCCCATGACAGTTGTTACAAATTGATGTCTGCAGTCTCCCTGTCCTCTGGCTTTCTGTAGCACCATCTGATCCCTTCCTCTCCTATGCTTCCCTGCCATGGTGCCATCTGCAACATTGTGGTATGCATGTCCGTGTAACCAGAGCTCAATATAAACAAGTGCTATGCACTTGAGCCTCCAAAAGAGTAGACCCAAATAAATCTCTTTACTTTTACCCATTCTTAAATATTTTGTTATAGACACGTGCACACACACACACACACACCAAACAAAAAAGCAAGGAAAAATACAGATAACATAAGCAAATGTGATTATTTTACCAATGTTAAATCTCACTAAATATAAAGTGTTTTTTGACTTCTGTGATTTTTTTTAGGCATGCCTTTGCAGCTTTCATCATACAAGTCTTCACTAAGATCCTTGCTCCTAGTTTCTCCTTTTGGAGTTGTTTCAAAGGGTATTATTTTCTTACTGTTCCTTTTCAGATTGTCCAATTGTAGGATGGAGAAATGAAATTTATGATTAATATTTGACTTATTAGGTTGTTGAGTTACAACTTGATTTTACGTACAGTTTCCAGTAATATGTAGGAGTCACATAAATGGTATGACTTTAATTATAGAAAGATTCTAATTTAGTTTAGAAGTTTCTCTGCCCAGTGTAAGGGGTATGTTTTCCTGTTTCTTTGTATAACTTTCCTGTTTCTTTGTATGGCTTATTTTTTCATTATTTGTCTTTTTAAAAAAAAAAATAACATTTCTCCTAATCTTCTTTTGATAATTTCTATGGAGAAAAGAAGTCTTCATTTGTTATTCTGCCTCCAGTTTTTGGTTGTAGCTAACATCTTCTAGGTATAATCCTTCACTTGTTAATGTTTTACATTCTGGCATGAGCGAATCTCTTTCTTTTTCAAAAATTACAACATTTTTTATTCCTAGAAGACTGATTTGATATTCCAGGCTTTTTTGATACTGACCACCGAGCTGTTTTCTTCTCTGAAGTTTCCAGGCACCCTAAAAATTCTGACTCTATCCTCACTCTAGATCAAGCAAAAGAGACTCTAGCAAGGAGCTCTCCAAAAGCCAGAGGCCTGGGTTCATTTCTCTCCTCTCTTTTTCTCCTGGAAAGGGTATCAGGCAAGAGTTGTGCTGAGCATTGACTGCTTTTGCCTGTGGCAGTAGAGGTTGACTGTAACTGGAATGAGCTGCTTTTGTTCTCAGAGCCCTTCCACAGCTAAACTGTGCCAGTTACCCATAAGCAACAAAAGTTAGGCAGGATAGAAAACAATCTTCAATGGAACCAGGCCAATGGTGTGACACTAGGCATGTGTCTCAGTCTTCTCTTTCTACCCTAAAGGAGAAGAGGTGTGAGCTGGGTTTCTCCCTCTACTTGTGGCACACTGTGCCACCTATGGGGAGGACCAGATATGATTTCAGTAAAACATCTTCTTATATGCATTTGAACTTTACTGCTCTTGTGTACAGAGACTCTTTTGTCACCTATGGCCTATAGGAAATGGTAGCATAGAAGGTAGGATAACCAGTAGGCAGACAGGATTCTAGGATAGAGCCAGGTGTGGATAGAGTTGTCTAGAACATGAAGGAGAAGAGATGCATGAAAGAGGTAATCAGCCATGTGGCAGAATTTAGACCACAATAAATGGAATGTTAAGTTATGAGCTAGTCGGCGAATGATCTAAAGCTTATAGCCAACGCGTTTGTAAATATAATAAATCCTCGGAGTTGTTACTCTGGGAGCAGTGGCGCAGATAACACTAAACACCCCACAACACTCTTGGCCTCGGGTTTTCCAAGAATATTGTAACCTCCCAACACAACTCTTTTCTGGTCTTACTATCACCAGTAAGTATCTGCAATAACTTTTTAGCATCCTACTCATAAGTTCACGTGACATTTTAGATAACCTGTTGTTTGTTTTTTTCTTCATATTGTAAAAATTCTTTTTGTATATTTTAAATTAAGATTGTGTGATGTATGTATGATTTATCAGATGTACTCACTATAATACTATGATCATGAGATATATTACTCTATGAATATTTCAGAAAAATATTGGAAGAGAATTAATGAACACATCAATGTATTGAAACTATATGTTAAAAATACTATGCAATCTTATGTAGTCCTTTAGCTATAGCCAGTTAATATGCATTGCTGTTTCTTTGACCAGAAAAAAAGAGTGTTCATTTGGTTAATAAGCACTTGGCTATCTGTTCATTGTTATGTTAGAAACTAGCTAAGGAAACTAACTGTAAAACAACCTTCTATTACTTTTTCTTATGGGAAGATCCTGCAGAACCTGATTTGGTACCAGCATAGTCCTCTTTCACAAGTGTTCTTTTCTCCATTTCCATAGTGAACTAAAGTAACCTGTTGTGAATGTTAGACTGTAATAATCTATACATCACTGTTTTATTGGTAGGATCTTTATATTCTGGAATCCATTCAGGCATATCCAGCCCCAAATCCCTTAATCAAATTTAATTCTATGTTAACAAGTTATTACATACATGATCACAACTTTTAACCTAACTTCACAGCACTTAATCTCATGACTAGAAGTGAATGGTAGACATTATATTTATTTCCATATATTAGCTGGGAAAGATGAAATTCCCTTTTTAATATGATCAGGGTTGAATTGTTATACTATGGCACTTAATTGAAGCCAATACTAAATAAAAATCACTCTTCTCTGGAGCTTATAAAAACTATATGTGATGGACCAATTAAAATGTGGAGGTAACATTTCAAAATGGACTTAGGCAAGCCAACTTTCTATGAAGAAAAAACAAAAATGTTTTTCTTTATATTTTATATATTTATACTTTGTATATATTTACATTTATAGCTAATAATGAGTTAAAATTTAGAATTGAAATCAGCACCTGATATTTTTCCCTCCCAATGCATGCAAAGTGTATTTTGACATAACTGAGCATAGCAAAGTGAGACATATTGTCATAATTAACTGAATTATTCCTGGCATGCCATGGACAATTACAGGATTAATAACCACCCCACCAAATGGTATTATGTTGAAATAAATTGACCGACAAGTTTTCTCAGCCAGGAAATAAAGCTCAGATAGATCATCAATAACAATGCCTGTGACAAGCATATTTGTGAGAATTCTACTCTTAGTTTCAAGTTATGGTGGTAGTATCTGTCTTTAATTATTGGAGGGATGTATTTAAAGATACAATTAGAATATTTTTCCCTTTTTAATTGCCTGCTGAAAGTCATCATCTGATAGTCACTAATTTATCATACCTTTCTTTTTAAAGTATTTTATTTATTTACATTCCAGCCATTACCCTCCCTGACACAGTTCCTCAGCCCTCTCTTTTTCCCCCTGCCTCAGAGAGAGTGCTCCTCCCCCACCAGACATCCCTCTCCCCTGGGGCCTCAGGTCTCTCATGGATTAGGTGCATCATCTCCCACTGAGGTCATACCAGTCAGTCTTCTGCTATGTATGTGCCAAGGGACCTCAGACCAGCCAGTGTATGCTGCCTGATTGGTGGCTCAGTCTCTGGCAGCTCCCTGTGGTCCAGGTTAGTTGAAACTGCTGGTCTTCCTATGGAGTTGCCCTCCCCTTCGGCTTCTTCAATCTTTCCTCTACTTCAACCATAAGAGTTCCTACTTCATTCAGTACAATGGTTGGGTATAAGTCTGTCTCAGTCGGCTGCTAGCAAGGGCTCTCACAGGACAAATATCTAGGCTGTTGGCTTTTGTCTCATCTCCATTTTTGTCCTTGAAGGGTTTTGGGGTTGTTTGTTTGTTTGTTTTGTTTTGTTTTGTTTTTCCCACAGGGACAGTTCTGGGTCAGAAATTTTGATTTTGGGTTAGTAACTCTGTACCTCCACTTGATGCCCTGTCTATCTACTAGAAGTGAACTCTTCGAGTTCCCTCTCCCCATTGTTGAACATTTTGGCTGAGGTAACCCCCAATGAGTCCTGAGAGTCCCTCACCTTCCAGGTCTTTGGTACATTCTAGAGGATCCCCCCACCAACCACTCCTGGATTCTGCAAATTTCCATTCATTCTTCTGGCCCTGTGGGCTTCTCTCCTGCTCCCCACCCATACCTGATCCTGTTTCCCTTTTACTCTCCCCTCCCCTCTCCCACCAAGATCTCTCTCTCTTTCTGCCTCCCATGATCATTTTCTTCCTCTTCTGAGTAGGATTGTAGCATCTTCTCTTGAGCCTTTTTGCTTGTTATACTTCATAGGGTCTGTGGGTTTTATCCTAGGTATTCTGAACTTTCTGGCTAATATTCACTTATTAGTGAGTACATACCATGCATGTCCTTTTGGGTCTGCATTACCTCACTAAGGATGATATTTTCTAGTTCCATCCATTTGCCTGCCAAATTCATGATTTTCTTATTTTTTTAATAGCTGAATAATATTCCATTGTGTAAATAAAATGCATTTTCTGTAGCCATTCTTCAACTGAGGGACATCTGTGTTGTTTCCAGCTTCTGACTATTACAAATAAGGGTGCTATTAACATGGTAGAGCACATGTTCTTGTGGTATGCTGGGGCATCTTTTGGGTATATACCCAAGAGTGCTATAGCTTCAGATAGAACCATTTCCAATCTTTTGAAGAACCACCAGATTGATTTTCAGAGTAGTTTTCCAGTTTGCAATTCCACCAGCAATGGAGGAGTGCTTCTCTTTGTTCACATCCTCATCAGCATGTGCTATTGCTTGATTTTTTGATCTTCACTGTTCTGACTGCTGTAAGGTGAAATCTCAGGGTCGTTTTGATTTGCATTTCCCTGATGACTAAGGACTTTGAACATTTCTTTAAGTGATTCTTGGCCATTTGAGATTCTTCTGGTGTGAATTCTGTTTAGGTCAGTACCCTATTTTAATTGATTTAAATACAAATACATATAGTCTTTTTCACATAAAAAGGGGGGAAAAAAAGGAACAAAGACAAAAATTCCAGGACTGTAAGTTGTTTGGAATATGTGGTTTTACATATGTGTGTTGTGTGTTTGTGCATATACACAATACCTTTGCATACACATAGACACACACAAACACACACACACACATATATGTGTGTGTGTGTGTTTGTGTGTGTGTGTGTGTGTGTGTGTGTGTGTGTGTGTGTGTGTAAGCAACATTGGTTGGAGCTAGAGAATTGGCCCAGTCATTGAGAATGCTTGCTTCTCTTCCAAAGATCTGAGTTTGGTTCCCAGCACCCACAATGGGTGATTCACAACAGCCTTTATTTCCACTTCCAGGGAATCTTATGCACCATTCTAATCTTCACAGGCACACACACCCAGCTAGAACACACACACACACACATGCATAAATGAAAATACATAGCTATATGTATATGTTTATTAGAAACTGAAAAATATATTCAGTATATGGGTTAGAGGAATTGTGATTTTAAAAATGTTCATAGAATCAAGTTATTTGTTAGGAATAGGTTTAAAATATATTCCCAAATTATATTTTTAATGTGTGCTTAACTTTTATTTTATTAATTTATTTAATTAAAATACTGCCACATCATCTCATGCCTCCCATTCCCTTATTTCAACTCTTTTCATGCTTTACCACTTCTTAAATTTATGCTGTGGAATTTATTACTATTATTACTGTTAAACACATATATTAGAGTCTGTATATATTATATACATATGTGTGTGTATGTACACATACACACACATATACATATGTGTCTGTATATCTACAACATGCTGAATCTAATTGATGTTACTTGTATTGTATACTATTTCAGGGCTGACCACTTTATATTAGAGGACTAATAAGGGGGCTCATCCCTGGGTTGGACTGGTTGACCCTCTCTCAGCAGTTCTTAGTTGTCTGTAGTTCTTTGTCTGGGAATAGTGCTGCTTGAGATGTTCTCACCCCATGTTAGTAAGTCCATTGATTTTGTCATCGTTAAAATCCTGTTTAGGCACACTGTTTTGGTATCCTAAGTTTCACTTCCATGTCAATTCTAAGAGATAAAATCACCAGCAGATCTTTATAATCTTACTGACACCTCATTTACCTTTTTCCCTGAGCCTTAGGTACAAAAATTGTATTGGAGATGTATTTATAAGGGCTAGACACTCTATGATCTAAAAATGTGTTAAAAAAGAACAATATTGGCTGAAAAGAGGCATTTGATATCAAATGAAGTAATATGGAATCTCATATGAGATTATAGAAACTTCCTTATGAATATTTTTGATAAGATGTGTTGACTTCCTTAACACAAGTATTAAGAAACAGGACTAGTGTTTACATTTTTACTATGTATAGTTTTTGAAGAATGTCTTTTGAAGTCAGAAGAAAGTATGGAAATATTTAAGAAGGCACAAGTGTGAAAGGGGTAAAGGTTTGAGGTTTTAGAGTGATGTAGTAAAAATAATTTAAAAATTCTCAATGTAATTGATATCATGAATGTATGATAACTGAAATTATATTTTACTAAATATAGGAGAGGTTAATTTGCAAATTAACTTGAACTGTCCCTAAGTTTTAATAGCCAGTCATTTAAAAAAAATAAACCTCCTCCCCATCCTTTACTTTCATGTGTACATCATACCCTGTACACTAACATAGTCTCTCACATATTTGTGCTCCCTGAAAGCACAGCCCATATGCCTCCTTATCTTTATCCCATATGTCCAATGAATACACAAATTTCTTCACAATATCCCTCTTTCTGTACTGAAGTTTCCACAACTGCTCTAAAGACCTCCATTTCCCCACCATCAACTTACTTCAAACAATACGGAAAGTGTTGCAAATGAACCTTGCTCTTCTGCTAAAACTGTCTGCAGCTCTATTATTAATAGTGTGGAATGCAAGTTCTTCAATATGCAAAACCTCAGGGCCTATGTTTTTCTTGTCTCTTTATGATCAATTCTTCCCATTTCTTCTCTGCTCAGAGGTTCAAGTCCTCCAGGTCCATCAAAGGCTACCAAAATGCACCACACCTTCCTATAAGTCTCTTCCTCTGTACATACTTTATTTGTCCACACAGCAGTAAGTCTTTCCTCTCTCTAGACTCAGTGCTGTCCTATCTCATCCTGATATTGTAATTTAGGTTCAGTCTATGATGCTTGCATCCTTACTAGAGAGTAGGGTGGTTTTCCAAAATACTTGAGTGGTTACTAACAGTGCCAATCATGTCAGGATCATGTCAAACAGATTGTAACTTCTCTCTTTAGGCATATTTTTCAAAAATCAGACTCTAAAGAGAGAGAACCACTGTCTGGCTATGATCTTTAAAAGCTGATTAAAAATCCTAACAAAATTTAGGTACCAGAGAAGGCAAACACTGTTTATGGCAGATAGTAGGTATAAAGCAACATGATGTGGATAAACAGAAGCATTTAATGTATAAGTAAGTTAAAATTACAGGAAGAAAATATGGCTTGGGCTTTTCTGTGTTTTTATGGCATTGAATACAAAACTGTAAACAACAAATAGAGGCATTAAGATAGTCTAGAGGAGTTTTAATGCAGCAATATGGCTGATCTACCCAGTTTGTTGGGGTTGGGACATTATCCCATATAAACTAAGTGTAAGACAAATTAAATGTGTGGGACAAAAAGATCACATAGAAAGATTACAGCCTTATGTGGTGGATATAGCCATAAACCTATGGGAAAAAATCTACCACAGCATTGTTGAATGGTGAGCTCAGATTAATATTCTTTCAATCTCAGACCATGGGTACCTATTTTAACAGACACTGTATATTGATATCTTATGTAACATGGCTTGATTATCTCTATGTTTAAGTGGTTGACAAGCCTAGCTCAGGCTTGGTCAGGAGCTGGGCATGGAATGTGAGTGCCTAATGTCTAGTTTATATCTGGATTCATCAAGTTCTAATTGTACCTTGCTAAACAGAAAGGGATAATAGTATTAGTTGGATTGTAGAATAAAAACTGCTGAAATAGATCAACCTGTATAGTTTAAAGATATTTTAATATCAGAATCAGAGTCAGGAAATGTGTTACACTAGGGAAGAGGCTTTACATATATTTCCATGGCTGATGAAAGACAATTGATTCCATCAAAATTTGTAAAGATTCAAATAAGAGAAGAGAAGCTTCCACATAAAAGGCAGGACTCAAGGAAGGAAGGGGGGGGGGGAAAGCAATATATACACAACATAGAAAGCTGATCCCCCTGTGTGGGGACTTCTCAACAAACTGGCTGAAAAAGGACAGATCATCAGACTGGCAGACTGATGATGATGAAATGGACCTTGATGCTGAAGAACAGGTGATCAGGACTACAGTTGTGATGGATTATGACATCAACGATCTTCAAAAGGACATTTGGATTGTTAAATTTGTGGGATTAATAATTGTCTGCTTGTAAAATTAAACTGTGTACAACTGTTAACTTAAACAGAAAGGGGAAAGATATAGAGAAATGTTAAGCCAGCAACACGGCTACTATAATCATATTCAAAGACTTTCTAGGTCTCTGCGATCTTGCTGAAATGTAGACACACCACGAATATACACCATTAATCCCTCTAGCTGGAATCCTTTAGTACATACCTTTAATCCGAAATAGTGATGTCTAATTGAGGGGAAGACAAAGTGATGAAACAGGGAAAGATTTGACAGAACAAGTCAAAAATAAGATGAAAGCTATTTAAGAGCATTGTAGGGAGAGTGAGTCAGTGCCATAAGTGCAGTGGAATTGACTTTGTGAGCATGTAAATAGTAACACCAAAGAAAAGAAAATTAGCAATTTAAGAAGAAAATAAAATAGCAGACAAAGTTCAGAAGGGAGAACAGTAGACTTAAGCCAGGGAAAAATATAATAAAAGAACAGAGAAGTTGAAAAATAATTCTGCTTTCTCTTTTATATAGCTTTATTGAGTATAATTAATTTCAATTTGTTAAATCATATATTTTGTTGTAAAAACTGAAGGCTGTTTACATTCTCTTATATGCTTTTCAACCTCTTTAAAGTTTCTATAGTCTTCCTTTTTCTGTCAGGCTTGTTAAAGAATAATCTTTTATATATTCGATATATAAATTATTTGCAAACATTTTCTTTGAGCCTCCATTCTCTTTCATTTTCTTAATAACACTTCATATAGTTTTGTAAAACACAAGGTGTTTTAATTTTTATGAAGCAAAATTCATCAATTTTAATAGAGTGTTTAATGGACTATATGTTATCAAAATCTAAAAAAAAAATTGAGTAGGCTGGAGTTAAATTAGTATTTTTCTCTTAAACTTTTTATTGTTTTAGCTCTTGTATTTATATCTTCATTATTTTTATGAGCTCTCCTTAGTTTTGTATTTATTTCTAAATGATCACATGAAAATATTTTAATCTATAAAAAATGCTTCAGATAGAATTTTATATTATTTGAATAGGTTTTGCCCCTACAAAATTAAAATCTAACTGACGGTCTGTGTTGATTTATTAATATTGCTTGGTGTTTTGTAATATTGAAGCTGTATTGATACAATTTACTCTATTTTTGAGAAAATATCTTCAAATTATCTTTAAACACTGTCTGTCTTAGTTGTCAGCTTGATGGATGGAGATACACGGGTTTTGTAAGAAAAATAGTATTTAGTCTCAATGCTGACTGACTGATGGGCTCCTATTGGAAAGGAAACAGGTGATTCTGTTTTGCTACACATCCCAGTTATATATGTGAAAGTTTTTCTTGAAGATATGGGCAAGGGAATTGGCAGGCCGAGTGTGAAAGATCTTGTAAGTGTCAGCTTTTTCAGATATGTGCAGTTTGCTTACTTTGTGAGCTTGGGGAATCTTTCTTCTCCTCCCTAGAAGGAATGCTTCAATGCAGAGAAAATTGTTACACAGCAACCAGCAAAAGGTTAAGCCACAGAATGTCCCACAAAGATTTGTCTAAACAAATGAAGTCGGTAGTCATTGGCTTTTGGCATCTCTCAATTGGAAGTTGCAAGTAACCAACCAATCAGAAGAAACTTGCAATTTAGGATTTTTTCCAGCTAGTGAACTAACTCCCAAAACAATGCATAGTGGGAATGACCATCTTCTGTTTTTTTTTCCGGGTTGTCCTGATTAAGGGTACCCAGACTGTAATTCTAAGTTGCACTTAAATGTTTTCTAAAATTGTCTTTAAAATCTTTTTTTAAGTTAATGCTTGAAATCAAGTAAACTTTATTTTAGTCAATGGCCCCAAAGCACAAGAGTAGTGCTGCTAGCAAAGAGGGCACACTACAAGATGCTGGAAAGTCCTTCATGTAAGCGAGAAGGTGAGAACTGTATTGAGGAAGGAAGTGGCCAATGAGGAGAGAGGAGAAGACCATTTACAAAAGTTCTGATGAAATTATGTTATTATAATTGTTTTGTTTTATCATTATTTTCCTTAATCCCCACCTGTGTCTAATGTACAGACAGAGCTTCATTGCAGGTGTGTATGTAAAAAGAAATAAATCATCCTACTGGAGACTACATTTAATAAGTTATCTGTGGTGGTGCTCACTGATTAGTAGAAGTCTTGCCATGCATGGCTAGGGGTTACCACTGTTTCTATTTCATTTACATTCATATAAATCTTGTGTACTCCATCTCTCTCATGGATCCTCAGGTAGAGGAGACAGGGAAATCGAAATATCAAAAGTATCTCTGACATAGTTTGTGTGACACCAACTTGAGATACATGAGACCCTGCCTTAAAACTCAAACCTAACACACACACACACACACACACACACATACACACACGAGAGAGAGAGAGAGAGAGAGAGAGAGAGAGAGAGAGAGAGAGAGAGAGAAATGATTTGTCACTTTCCTTCCATAAGTGTGTACATAAAATCCTTATAAATCTCCCCCCTCTAGCTAATGCTGATAAGTAATTGTTTTGTATTTCATAACCATTTATATAATCTTAACTTACAAGTGTATGTAGGGCTTGGTAGTGACTCCAACTTGGTAATTTAGGAAGCTGCTTTTCTCTGCATAGTTATGCATTAAAGGACGCATTTGAAAAAAATGACCACAGTAAATAGGCATGCCATTATTAGTTAACTTTTTCTGTTGGTTTAAGACACCTCTGTTGTTGACACCATTCATTTGATTTATAAGCATGGTTTCATTATAACAATGGAGATTCTTGGCATATAAACTTGTAAAACTTCACTTCAGCCAAACACCCTCATAACAAATCAAATTTCTTCCTTTTTTTTTTTTTTTTTCCTCAACAGCACAGGAATCAGTTTAAATAGTTTAAAAAGTGTATTTTGCCCTTCCATGTTTTTAACATTAGTATATAATCCAAGTAGCAGGTACAGCAGAGGCAGAAGCAGAACACATTTGATGGGCAAACCAATAGAAAAACCTGTGAATCATTTTACTATTTCCTTAATGATTAATAAAAAAGTATATTGTTCATCTGCCCATGAAATTGTTAGAGATGATTTTTATTTGTAGAATTATTCATAGACAAACAGATGCTAATGAAAAGCTAAAAGAAGCAGTCTATAGTCAAAAGCTTTTAAAATTATCTATGCAAATTTGAAAAAAAAGACCAGAACAAGCTGTAGTGACTTTTAACTATTCCTTCTCACAAAACATCTGAATGCATCCCTTCTGATATGATTCCCTTAGAGATTACTCATGGTTACCCTGTATGTACTAGACTGTTTTACATCCCTAGTACCACACAGGGTTGTGTGTATAGAGATGAACATAAGGGGTTCTCAGTGATATTGTTTATGAATGACATTTATGCCATGTGACTTGCTAACAAATTAACTGCAGCTCCACCCTAGAAGCCAAGAGTCTGTCAATACTCTCTCTAAGGGAGAAGCCCAGTGCCATTCCTTTTTGTAATCTTCCTTTAAAATTTTATTTCCCTGCAGTAAAAATGTAAGACTCTTTTAAAGAGTCTGTTGGCAGTTTGATCAACCCTCTCCCAGAGCATTTATCTCTTTGCTCTCTAGTTACTTGTTTGATTAGATTGTGGGATCTTCTGGGGCTGAAATGGACTTTTGTTTGTTCCCTAAAGTTCTCAGAGCAGTGATCGAAGTATGCTGGATGGTAATGATATTTCCAGGCAATGTGGTGCTCTTAAAGTCTGCTTTAAAAAGCTGAATCTGGAAAATAATGATTCTTATTATTATGTGAGTGCCAGTTCTTCAAGCTTACTAGTAAGACAAACAATGATTGAAAAATATAGATCAGAGAGTATTCGCGAGGCCAGATGAATACTTGTGTGTGTCTATGTGTACCCATATGTTCATATTTGTATGTCTATGTATATTAATGTTTATGTATATGCATATCTCTGTGTATTAATATGTTTGTGTGTTTGTGTGTATGTATGTTGTCTATGTTTGTGTCTGTGGCTGTATTTGTGCATTTGTGTGTATCTCTGTGTGTATCTGTGTCTCTCAGTGTGTATGTTTGTGTCTGTGTATCTGTGTGTCCGTGTATTTGTGTGTCTGTGTGTATTCGTGTGTCAGTGTGTTTTGTTTCTGTGTGTAGTACATCTCTCTGTGTGTCTGTTTGTGCATCTCATCTCAGTCTGTCTGTGTCTCTGCCTCTCTCTCTCTCTCATATATATATATATATATATATATATATATATATATATATATAATCCTACAGAAAGAATTAAGAAAAGCTTTCTAGGTTAGATTCAGATTATAAATCATAATAAGCCACCATCTCTGGATCTATGTCTTCCAATGTATAGTAACTAATTTATTTTCCAGAAAAGACTCCATGAAGTTAACATATGACTTATCCTGTGGATTGAGATGGACAAAGGCAATTTTGTCTGAACACATCCCCCTAGATAACCTCTACTTTCTGTTCCTGAACATTATTGAAATGATGCTTCTATTTTTTATTTACATTTCAAATGTATTCCCCTTCCTGGTTTCCCCTCTACAACCCCTTCCTAGAACCCCTTCCCCTGCCTCTATGAGGGTGCTCCCCCCCTTATATACCCACTCCTGCCTCAAGATCCTAGCATCTCCCTGTGTTCTGGACATCGTGCCTCCACAGGACCAAGGGCCTCCCCTCACAATGATGCCAGATAAGGCCATTCTCTGCTACATATGCAGCTAGAAACATGGGTCCCTCCAAGTGTACTCTTTAGTTAATGGTTTAGTCCCTGGGAGCTCTGGGAAGTCTGGTTAGTTGATATTGTTGTTCTTCCTGTGGGGTTGCAATCCCCTTCAGCTCCTCCAGCCATTCTCCTAACTCTTCCTTTTTTTAATTAAAAATTGTAAAACTGATTTGGAATGAAAAATAATGAAATCATGTCTCCTCTTGCTTCTCCTCTCTCTAATCTTTCCCCATATGTGCCCCCTCAAATTAATAGCTTCTATTTCTTTAATTTTTTGTTATGTATGTGTGTATATTTATGTGCATATATGATGAACTATGTAAATACAACCTGCTCATTACATATAATCCTACTCATATTTATATAATTTTAGGGCTCAATGCTTGGTATTGGATAACCAATTGGGAAAACTTAAAGAAAAGTAACCATGTGGCTTAGAATGCCTAGCCCCAATGAATAAACCTAGAACATAACTCCAGCACCTAAGGCTCAGAGATCACAGTGAAAGAGGGGAAAGGGAGATTTTAAAAGACAGGAAAAGAAGTTTGCGTCTACTCAAAATGTCAAAGAAGCTTTACCCATGAAGTCTCAGTAGCATGGCTGCCAACACAAGTCCTGAAAAAAGATAGCACCAATAGACATGATAAAATGGAGGGAAATCATATGAAACACAGACAAAAACAAACAAAAAAAACAACAGCAAAACTAACCAAAACAAAACAAAAACAAAGAAACAAACAAAAAACTACAAGCATCTAAGCAATGTGGAAAGCTGGAGAAATCATCTTGTCCTGGGCGTCTTTCATGTTTTTGTTTACTCTATTGTATGTGGAAATAGGAAACCTAAGTGCCCTCCTATTGGACTGAAGAAATAGGACAACTTGTAGGTATTGGGTCTCTCCTTCTACCATTTGGGGATATAGCTTAGGTCCCCATACTTCTCAGTAAGTGCTTTTAACTACAGAACAACCATATTAACTCCAGTTTCTTACTTCAAAAGTCATTTCCAAACAAAAATCAGTAAGAATGCCAGAAGAAAACAGGTAAGTCCCTATTGAAAATATCATGTACTTTAGACACAGGAGCCAGAGGTCCCTGATGGAGCTGGACTGATCTTGTCTCTGAGATTTAGCTTTCAGGGTAATAGAAAACCCCATGAAAGCTTCCAAAAGAGGGAAAGAGCCAACTGTCTTACCCAAATGTGATGCTTATGAACCACAACAAAAACCAGCATGACATGATAAACCTGCTACCTGCAAAAAATTTTTAAAGGAAAAAAAATGAACTTTATTTAAATTCAAAGGGCAAAGTAAACAGTCTTATAGAATCTTTAATGGGTTTTAATACACATGCTAGAAATTTAAAAGGGGTTGGTGATTTTGTACCGTGATACTTTAAAATAAAAGTTCTGTAGCTCATGTTAAAGGAACAGGTTCAAACTGAATACCCCAAGTCAGCATTGACTGGAGTGACTCTTCTCTTGCAGATCTGAGGTGAAGTGGGCTCAAGAGGTCTTTAATTAAAAAGTCATATTTTTGGCAAATGGTGTAGAAAACATGAAAGAACGTTTGAGGGATGGGCATGGACAGAGAAAGGTCAAGGAAGAGTTATGGCAATAGCCACAAATTGGAATTGAGTCTACTTCTGGCAATCTGGCTCCTAGATTATTTCACAAACCCCACTGCTCTGGGTGCCATTGCTTCTGCCTTCATAAGAGGCAGCCTTTCTGTCTGCCTTACTTTGTTGTTGTTGTTTAATCTTTTTTTACAGTCCAGTCTTTATGCCTCCCTGGTCTGCCTTCTGACTCTTCCTCATCCCATACCTCCTCCCACCCCATCAGACCTCCTTACTCCATAGTGCCTCAAGTCTCTTGAAGGTTAGATGTATCTTTTCTCACTGAGACCATGCCAGGCAGTCCTATGCTATATATGTGTTGGGGGCCTTATATCAGGTGGTGTATGCTGCCTGGTTGGTGGCTTAGTGTCTGAGAGATCTTGGGGGTCCAGGTTAGTTCAGTCTGCTGGCCTTTCTATAGGGTCTCCTTCCTCAGCTTCTTCCAGCATTTCCCTAGTTCAACCACAGGGGTCAGTAGCTTCTGTCCATTCATTGGGTTTAAATATCTGCATCTGACTCTTTTAGCTGCTTTCTGGGTCTTTCAGAGAGCAGTCATGCTAGGCTCCTGTTTATAAGCACACTATAACATCAGTAATAACGTCAGGCTGTGGGGCCACCCCTTAAACTGAATCCCAGTTTGGGCCTGTCACTGAACCACTTTTCCCTCAGGATCTTCTCTGGTTTTGTTCCTGAAGTTCTTTCTGACAGGAAGAATTATGGGTCAGAGTTTTAACTATGATATAGCAACCCCATCCCTCTACTTGTAACTGTTTTTCTACTGGAAGTGGACTCTACAAGTTCCTGCTCCCTACTGTTGGGCATTTCATCTAAGGTCCCTCCCTTTGAGTCCTGAGTTTCTCGATAGTCTCCCCACCTCCTACCTCCTGAGGTTGCATGTTTGCATTCTTTCTGCTGGATCTCAGGGTTTCAGTCCTGTTACCACCCTCCCCCCTCTACCCCTCCACCCCCTTACCCCCCCCCCCGCAATGCCTGATCACGTTCCCCTCTTCCCCTCCTTATACCCTTTCTCACCCAGACCCTCCCTCCCTCTCCCCCTTCCCAGTGATTGCTTTCTTCTCCTTCTCCAGTGGGATTAAAGCATCCTCACTTGGGCCCTTTGGCTTGTTAACCTTTTTGAGTTCTGTGGATTGTATCCTAGGTATTCTATATTTTCTTGGCTAATATCCACTTATTAGTGAGCACATACCATACATGTCCATTTGGGTCTGAGTTACCTCCCTCAGGATGATATTTTCTAGTTCCATCAGTTTGTCTGCAAAATTCGGGATGTCCTCCTTCTTAATAGTTGAATAGTATTCCACTGTGTAAATGAACCACATTTTCTGTATTCATTTTTCTGCTGTGGGTCATCTGAGTTGTTTCCAGCTTCTGGCTATCACAAACAAGGCAGCTATGAACATAGTGGAACACGTGCCCCTGTAGTAAATGTCCAAGGATGGTATAGCAGAGTCTTTGAGTAGATCTATTTCCAATTTTCTGAGGAACCTCCAGATTGATTTCCAGAGTGGTTGTGCCAGTTCCCAATCCCACCAACAAATCTTGCCAACATCTGCTGTCACCTCTATATAGAATCATCCCCGAGTTGCTCCAGTTTTGCACCAGTGAGAGTATCCATTGGCTAAGAACCTGTGTCTTAATTTTCTTTTCTTTTCTTTTTTTTTACTTTTTTTTTTACTTTTTTATTGGATATTTTATTTATTTACAATACAGATGCCATCTCCTTTCCCCATTTTCCCTCCCTAGAACCCCCATCCCATCCCCATCCTCCTTTATGCTTTTATACCATTTTGACTACATGCATGTATTAAGGGCAGTTCTAGGTTGAGGGTCTAGCAATACAATAAATGCAAATAGTCAAGGAACAAACAAGACAATAAACACAAATAGTCAAAGAAAAAGCAAGGCATTAAACCTAAACTCATATACTGGGTTATTTATCCAAAGCTGGAAGAACATTTGAAAACTGGTAGAACACAAAAGAAAAAGCAAAGCAATCCACTTTACAGAACTCACCCTGAACCTATTGATTTAGAGTCTTAAGATATTTAAGAATACCCACTGTTCTGCCAAAACAAGTGTTGAGTGCTCCTATACAGTCTCTGAGCTGTAAAAATCACACAATAAAAATTATGTCACTATAAAATATAAAGTTGGAATCCCAGATCTCAAAAACTTCCTTAAGTTTGCATGACAAAAGATATGAAGCTAACAAAGGCAATGGTATTGCTTAGTATTTAATTTAAAAAAACCAGATCTATAAATATAGGTTGAGGAGATTCCTCAAATTATAATGTGTTTGTTGTACATGCAATGAGGACTTGGGTTCAATTTGTCTCACTTATACAAAAATCCAGGAGAGGTAGCACAATCTGTGCTGGAGAGGCATGGGTAGGGGGTTCCCTGAGGATTGCTGGCTAGGTAGCCCAAAGTAACCTATGAGTTCCAGCCAGTGAGAAACTATTTCAAAACAAGGAGGATGGTTCCTGAGAAACAACATCTCAGATGTCATATTTAATATCTACATGTACATGCACCCCCAAGCACATGCACGTGCACACACACATACACACACTCACACACACACACCTTCCATGTTACAATAAAAATTACCTTTAATCTCAAAAAATTGACTCATAGAAGTAGACAGTGAAAAAGTTACATATTGTGTTATAAGTACGATTGTTAGGATTATCTGAAATTAAGAAGAAAGCTGTAATGAAAGACGTGGGTGTTTGGTGAAGTGAGGTAGCTTCAAGCATGTGTTTGTTCACACTTTATAGCCCTGCTCAGTGATGCAGCAGTCTGGATTCACCTATGTATTTTCAGATGAAGTCACACGGAAACAAAAGCTAAATTTGCATTATGCCAGAAGAGTTAGAATAAAGGCACACATTTAAAAATAATACATCGCTGTATGATTCTAACACAATTTCAAGTAATAAGACTCTGAGGATTTTAGACCTCCTCTGACAGTCTCATGTGCTTTTTCTGGCAGAATCTACTAGGCAGATCTGCTAGTTTCAGATTCTCTTTCATTTGCTAAGAAGAGATATGGGAGGGGAACAGTTTCTCCATTTCTCCCCTGCATATTTTTTTGCTCTAAAGTTGATTTACATGCCTTCCCTTTAGCCTGATGCGCCACAGCGTCTCTCATTTCATATTCACTCCCACTCAGGGGGACCCAGCTCTCTAGGCTCAGTGAGTGCTGGATCTTCTTTTATTATTTTCACTTTATTAGCAGATACCTTCTGAAATTTTTATCTTGTTTTGTCATGATTTACTTTATACCTGATCTCTTAGACCCTGACCCATTTAAATTCTTTTCCTCTGTTTCCTCTAAGCCACTCCCAAATCAACCCTGGTTTTTTGGTTTGTTTAGATTTTTTTTTTTTAAATCATGCATCTCTTCTCCATATTAGTCAGTCTATGTATAGTTTGTGGCTTTTATTTCTATATTTCTCAGGAGGAAATCTAAGCATGAATATGTGCTCTGTACTTTTCACAGTGGTATTTCATTCTTGATCCTCTCATTGGACATTTTGAAAGCCCTTCATATGACCATCAGAGCCCAAACTTGACCAGTGCATTCTCTTCCTTTAGCAAATGTAAATAAGAAGAGAATGTTAGGATTTAAAATCTGCTGGCAATGCTGCAGTCTTACATTTTCTTCAGATGAAAAACTTATAAATGGCCTTTTAATACAAAAGCCTTTTCTTCTGTAGTTTAGCCCTGGCTGCTCTGTTTTTTAACTTTTCATTCTGCTGGATAGATTAAAGACAGAGGATCATTATGAGCCTTGTAAGAAGCCAAAGGATTGCAGTTAGATTAAAAGCTATTTATTCTGTACTTTGTTTTTTCTTTGGTCCTTATTTTCAGATTGAACATAAGGTATCTGCAGCACAGATTGCTTTCAGAAAGATGAATTTGACTAAAAATCATACTATGCATTCATTTAATAAACATTTGTTTTTGAATGCCTCATATAACTCAGAGACTTTGATAGTGCAGGGCACATACAAATGAATGAGAAAAGGGTTTTGTCTAAAAGAACTGCTATGGATTCCGTGATGTCTTGCTGTACAAAATCTTCCAAGACTGAATACAACTCCATCCCTCCAGCTGCTGGTGGTATTCACAGTTCACAGCTCTTAGCTGAGTGTTATCTGGATTTGCACATAACAGCAGAAAGACACGTGTCCAGTGTCAGTCTTGTTATTCAAGGATATGGAGATTTGTCACCATTTTCTATCTTGGAGATCTCTGAAATGCCATCTCAGCTCCAGAGCTCCCATAAAAAATGTTGGGAATTTTACTGCAATTGGATCAATCTAAAGTCTATGTCTCTTCTTTCTTTGCTCTTCATCATTTCATCAGCCATTGTTCGTCCTAAACTCACAGGCTTCCTAGTAAATTTCCTGAATATGGTGATTTTATTTATGGAGAAATAGTTCTTTAAAGAAAACATGTCTTCTCCAACTTCATTGAGAATGTGGTTTTATTTGTATCAAGATCACCTTTTGTGCTTCTTCTAATTTCAATTCATCATTAAGCTGCCTCAGTGGTTCTTGACCTCAAAGATCTGCTGAGAAATTAGGGACTTTGCACCTCACACATTCACTGTCTCTAACTGTTAGTAAAATCAGATTACTCTTCCTAGTGAAACACAATTTGGATATTATTAAACAGATCTAGGATATACAGCTATGAATTCATTACATAAAACCAACTAACTTCTTGGGATGTCACAATGTGAGCACATATAATCACTGAACAAAGGTGACTTGTTTTATAAAAATAAAACCTTTTTATATCTCATCACACATAAAATTAAATAAGAATTTAATGGAGAATGGTGTCCTTTAACTGAAAGCAAATATTACTCACGGTACAATGGATAATATAATCAGGGCTTTTATATTGAAAATATATTGCTTGTTTCCTTTCAAATTATTCCTGAAATGGTAATGCCTGAAGCTCAATTTAAATTTTTTCTGGGTTTCTATAGCCTTTATGTAGAATAAATTTAAATCCAGAAAAATGCAACTTTTTCTTCTTTGTCTTTGGCTTATTTGATGTTGAAGACATTCTATTAAGAATGCAATTTCATCATAGGTTTTTTTTTCTGTCAATAGCCCTATTTATGAAACAGTATTTTTATTTTTCATTCTATTTTGCCCCTCGTCTGTACAACATGGTAGCTAACATATCTCTCTGCTCATGATTATTTTCCATTGCACTGATCAGTTGTCAAGCATTTGATCCCTGACTTCTATTTAGTTTGTGAATAAGGGATGTGTATGTTGGTAAACCTTTGCAATGCCCTTAGCTCTCTGTAGAAAAATAAATTTTAGTCCTTTAATATTTCTTTATAGTTACTGAAGTATAACTTTCTGGCTTGAGGGAAAAAGGCATAATAAGGCTTATCCAAAGACACACAAGATTTCTTAAATATCAAACAATTCTTAAGAAGCAATGTGTTGATTAATCAAATACAATGAATCATAAAGTTTGCTTGATTCTTATTTGAAAGCCTAAGATTTAAATAGACACAAGTGAAGTGACTGAGAGTCTACTTTGATTGCTTCACCTGAAAGTATAATATAAATACAAAGTTTAAACATCTGAAATCTTAAATTCTCATTACTCAGATGACCTATACTCGGCATTTTCTTCAGTTATTTTGAGATGCGGATACTCGCAGCCAACCATCAGACTGAGCACAGGGATCCCAAAGGAGATGGGGAAGGACCGAAGGAGCTGCAGGGATTTGCAACCCCATAGGAAGAAGAACAGTGTCAACCAACCTTACCCCCAAGAGCTCCCAGGGACTAAACCACCAAGAGTACACACTGAGAGACCAATGGCTGTAGCTGCACATGTAGCAGATGATTGCCTTATTTGGCATCAATGGGAAGGGAAGCCCTTGGTCCTGTGACGGCTCGATGCCTCAGCTTAGGGGAATGCTAGGGTAGTGAGGCTGAAGTGGGTGAGTGGGTGGGTGGGTGGGGAGTTCCTTCATTGAAACAAGGGCAGGGGGGATGGAATAAGGGGTTTGCAGAGAGGAAATCAGAATGGTGGATAACATTTGAAATGTAAATATATAATATAACCAATACAAATTGTAAAAAATGACCATCTACTCATAATCTTGGAATAATCAAATTGGTTTAGGTGAGGCATTAAGTTACAAGATGTTTGTAAGGGTTCAGGAAATTTATCAAAGAAATTAATTTGAAAAAAACAAATTAGTCATTTAACTCTACCAGCATATGATTCCACAAGAACTTATTATGTAGCAACTTCTCTCAGTGAACATGATTGAGGAAGTCCCTGTGTAGCAACTTAGTTCACTGGGGCCAGTTTTCCTTTATACATTTATAGAGCAATGCTTAATTTCACACGCTTGCATGGAATAGCAGACCCCAGTTTTCAGTTCTACCACCCAGGGCTCACCTGTGGGTATGTTCATGCATATGGACTTGTTTTCCAGCACTGTGCAATTGTCAGTTTTGTCAGTAGTTCTTCTTCCCAAGCTGGATAGATGCTATGAAAGCTCTTTGGCAAGTGCTCTCATCACTAGATTCACCTCTTTTAGTCTTCCGTGACCTTATAATTTTGAATATATGTACTCTAGCATCATACATATACACATACACATACATATACACATATACATCATATACATATACATCATATACATATACACATATACATCATATGCATATACATCATATACATATACATCATCATACATATACATATACATATACATATACATATACATATACATATACATATACATATACATATACATATACATATACATATAATCTTGTGGTGACAATTATGTCTCTTGTTTGCTTATTAATGAATAACAATTTTAATTGTATTTATAGCTTGTATCTCTATAAGTTTTCTACTGGCAGCTTTCTTTTTTCATCTTCTAATTACAAAATGAATGTGGGTATACTCTACACAACCTCATTCTGTTGAACTTAAAACTTCGAAGTCCTCTGTGAGCCACAGTTGACTTCCTACTTGTTTCTTTACTTCTCAACTCAATCCTCCAAAACATAAAGAAGTTCAAAGGTTTAAATTGTTTCATCTCTACTTTCTTATCCCTCACATATTTCTGTTCTTTACCTTATGTATATGCTTGACTAATTTCTAAAATTATGTAACAAGGCTGCATCACTTAGTCAAGTGTACAGATCATAAACAAAGACTGATATGGATGCTAGCCAGACAATTAGATAATATATTTAGCACACCTTCAAAATTTCCTGAGACAGATGTCTAGAGAATTGTTGCAAAAGAAAATGATTTTCAAAACTAGCATAAAGGTTAGCCGCACATAATTTAAGTAGTATACATAATAAATTCTTGGTGGACTATTCTGCTATTCAAATTCTGGTGTATGTCAAGGTGATCCACTTAATCTTGACATTCTCTAGAGAAGAAATGACATTTGTATAAATATACTTATTGTAGCAATTGTGAGATTATCTATAAATGTCTATTTTGTATTCAACTTTTAAAGTAAAAGCCAAGAGTTTGTTAATTAACCAGCCTTAGAAAGCATTCCTCGCACTCTTTTATTTTTGATAATTGCTGATCTTTAGAGTCGCTTAAATTAGTCACAAGATTATTAATTTTCTATTTATATTTCCTGCCTTTAACATTAAATGGATAAACTTGAATTTAGCTAAAGTTTAGGTTTCAGCAAAAATGAGTAGTTGATTCAGATATATTTAAAGAAATCTAAGGGGGAGGATGCATAGAATTTTGAAAAAAATCAGCATGGAACAAGTTTGTTATGGTGAAAGCAAGTACCAAGTACCATCCTGAGAACTATCACAAAGTTGGAAGGAAAATTGATGATAATCAAATTCATTCTTTTGTCTTCTCAGTGAGGAAAATTATTTCCTGAGCAGTTTTAGCAGGCATGAAGACACTCTAGTGGTGTAACTGTGCCAAAATGCACAGTCCTACGTCCTGATTGTTATTGTTGTGGTTTTGTTCTTTCTCCTAGTTGTTCTGACAGTTCTCAGCAGGTCACACAACTGTAACTGAAAGTCGATATCTCCACTCATTCTTTCATTACACCTTTTCTTGCTAATGAAAATAAATTTTGCAAAGGTTCTCAATCCAAAACCTCTTCAGTGTTCTTGGCTAAAGTAAAATGGCAGGGAGGTATAACTGTCTGTTTACCTCATTGTATCCTCTTGTATATCAAAAATTCTGGAAGGACCTCTAATGCTTTCAGAAGCCAGGTCCTTCTCTGTAACCCTATGCACAGCTTTCCAAAAATACTACGCAGAAGTTGTCCTTGATTTGCTTTCAGTCACTAGTACCCCATACCCATATAAGCTGCATATATACTCCTATACTCATTCACACACACACACACACACACACACACACACACACACACACGAGATTGAAGGCTGAGCCAAGAAATCTATACATTTAACCTTAGTACACAGCCAGATTATATTGTCCTGTGATTATGTCCACTGTGATCTGCACATTCTGACAAAGCAGCTATTTCTGTTCTTTACCTTTGTGACATTTTGACAATAACTATTTTGGCATAACAATGTAGATTTACACTTTTGTTTCTCTGGCTGATGACATTGAACATATTTTTGGTTTTGTTGTTTTGGTTTGTTTGGTTTTTTTTATTTAGTCTTAATGATCTTTACCTGTTTGGGCAATTCTCATTTATGATTTTATTGGCTTACAAAAATCTTATATTAGTTTTTATTGGTATATATTAATCATACTGATAGTATTTTCATACAGCTCTATTATTTATTTTTATATTTCCATATGTCCACCCTAACTTCTACTTTTCTCCTCTAATAACTCTCATTAATCCTCATTAAATAAACCCTCTAGACAGTTGTTTCTACTCTCAGGTCATATACACATAAAGGATGATTTTATGTGCCTATATAAAAATCAAGTGTCTATGGATGACAGAAGAAATAATAATTTTGTCCAATGAAATGTAGTAGATATGATGATAATTCTCAGTTACAATCATATTTTCTTTCAAATAAGAAAATTGTATTCTTACCGACTGAAATATATATATATTATATATATATTATATATATATTATATATCTCACATTTTCTTTACTTCTCTTGCAATGAATATAAAGGTATATTCAATAACTTAGCTATTGTGAATAAGTCAGCAATGAACATGAATATGTTTATCTTGGTACCATATTTACATATAGCCCTTCAGGTATAAGGCCCCAGTCTGATACAGGTGGGCAATAGGGTAGATCTGTGTTTAGTTTTCAGGAACCTTACACTGGTTTCCATACTGGCTAGTGTACATTCACCATATCAGTATACAAAAATTCCCCTTTTCTACATCCTTACCAGCGTAAAGTAAAGAAATATTTTCCTATCACTCAACATATACAAACTCCAACTCCAAAGAGATTATAAAAATTTACCCCCTCTAAGGCTCAAGAATCATTACAGAAGAGGAGTTGGAACAATTGGAGAAGCCAGAGAACAGTGAGCAGTGCTGTGACAGACTGTCATCTGGATATGACACAGCCTTTGCCTCTTTGTTGCTTATTTGTTGCTAGGGAGAGATAGTCATTTCCTCTAGTAGTGTAGCCACTCGTAAGTTTTCGGTGCTCCATTAAATAAGCTACCCACTCTCATGCAAGCCACCCAATTAAACTTACCAGATCAGGAGAAAAAGAAATACAAAAAGCAGGAAGAGTACTTCTTGGGTTAAATAAATAAATAAACAAACAAATAAATAAATAAATAAATAAATAAGGGGTTTTTTTTTTTGTCATTTTTAGGGATTGGAGGAAGAGAGCTAGAGGATAATTGGAAGTTATGGAATTTTAGAATGACCAAAATTTATTATGTACTTGAAATTTTCAAGCATGAAGTACAAATGAGTTTTTAAATAACTTTTACTGAATATGTTCTTTGACAATTTTAAGCATTTATACAGTGCACTCTGATTACTGGAGTCTCCAGCCCACTTTTACCTAGATGCCTCCACTCCTCTTATCTTATTACAAGCTTTTTTTCCCACATTAATACCTTTCCTTTATTTATGTTCTACTGAAATTTACCAGGGCATCCTGTGAGTACATATATACATGTAGACACATACATAGACATACATACTAGATAATGGTCAGGTGAACTATTGCAAATCTGACCCCATCATACACTGTTTTCTACCTCGATAATGTCTTCTGTGTAGTACAAACATTTGTTTTTTTAAATAGTTTAGGTAGTCTACTGATTTATTTGTAGTTATTTTGAGTTCATATTCAAATTACTTCTATTCCAAGTTAATTCAGACAGTATACTAAAAATTTTACTGATTATTTTATCTCTTGTTTTAAAATATTCTTCCCATTTACAAGTGTATGTGTGTGTGCACACATGTGTGTGTGCATATGTGTGTGATAGAAAATAATTATTTTCTGCACAGATATTTCCTTAGATGAACTTTTAAGTAAAGTAACACACTCTTTCCCTTTCATTTCTATGACTTAAGAATAAAAACTAGAAACTTGAAGGATACACTAGAAACTTGGAGGGGTCAACAGAATCATTACTGATGGATTTTTAGGAAGAGGATTCATGAATCTATTACATTTTGTACTGATAATCTTATCAGGATATGAAATTTGAAGGAACTGTGAGAATATTGATGTCTCAAAGAAATTATTTTTCATGCTGTAATCCAATTTCCATATAACTATCTAAAGTAGTTTGTAATAGTCTCATGTCTGGGCATCTAGGCTTCTTCAGGAAAGTTTAGTGTTTAACATAATTATTAGTATCTTCATTGTATTACATAAGTCCAGGAAACTAAATCTGCTTTAAAAACTTGGTAGAACTTATTTCTTCAATTTTATCCCCCTTGTTAATGTTTTCATTATAGTTGTTATCTGTATTCATTAAGGATATGTTGTTTTATGTTATTTGAAATTATATTCATAAAAGTATATGTGTACACAGAAAAAGGAGTGAAGAGAGATGGAGAGAGGATGTAAGGAGGGGGGGAGCAAGGAAGATGGTGAGCGAGAAAAAGAAAGAGGGAGAGATTTCTAAGTGAAGATATACACATTGGAGTAACAATGTTTTCCTAAGAGCTATAACCTAACAAAAACTTTAGAGCCAGACATAATGACATTCCTTTCGAGTGGTTAGTCAGGGCAATCCAAGAGACCTCCATAAGAGAAATTTAAGGTAAGACCCTATTAATAAAATCACAATACACCATAACAGAGGATTCAGAGGCATGCACATGGCACTGATCTAGAAAACTCTCCCCTGAGGACTAGCTCTTATAGTCAAATGAGAGGTAATGAAATTTCCTAAGAGAGAAAGCATTCAATAGTCCTAACCATCTGTAATGCCTATAGCAGTTGTGATTATAAAGGCAAGATATTTCCTAAAGTGACACTTATATCCTGGGAATAATCAACAGCCATCAATTTGGACTTAAGAATTGTTTAATGGAAGAAAAATTATGCCTAGTACTACTAATGATAGTAGTATTAATCCTAGCATATTACCTTTGGCTGATGAAGTCATGGACCCCTCAAGAGAACCTACTACTGCCATGTCACTAAACCAGTAATTTTTTTTTGAACTGCATTCTAAATGTTTATTCTCAGACCCACAGGTAAGTGTATCTCTCACTTCTCACCAAAGAAGATTATTTTAGAAGTAGATAAAGACCATTTCAGGAAGTCACTGTTCAAAATACAGAGAATAAAAGACCATGAATGTGCATAACTCCTATAATTAAGACTCATGAAACATCATTGAGTAGGTCATGAAATGGTTATAAGAACAAGAAGGTAGAAGAGAACATCTACTGGGACATATTCTTTTCTATATATGACAATGAAGCTGTTTGCAAGAAATATCAACAATACAGTTATGTAAATAAAACTAAAAAAATGACAACACCAACTGCCATGCTAACATGTATGAGGGCATTCTCACAAGGCTTCAGCCGTAGATGAAGAGCTACAGTCAATTAATGGTTACAGAGAGAAGGAGAAACAGTTTTCTCTAGGGATGAGCCTACTGACAGGACAACCAGTCCAAACTGAGTAAAGAAACTAAAAAGATATACTTTGCAATGTCTTTGACAGTTATGCACAATAAGAATTTTTTTCCTGCATTCATAATGAAAGAACGGAAGGTTCTTCTTCCCATCTGCTTCTTTTTCTAAGATTCACAGACCAACAGAGCTATCAATTAGAAACTAAATGTCCATCCTCAACTTCATAGGTATTACATCGATTTATGTTACTCTATGTTTCATGCACAGTGATGTGTATGTTGTACCCCACCAAAAGGAAATGTATAGCTTAGAATGAAGGACTTAAAATAACAGTGCTGTTTCTTTGTTTTCTTATGTAGCCATTGAGCTCCCAGAAAGCAATGGAACAAAGTGTAGGAAGACACAGTACTGATAGACAATAGGATTTAACATACACTGAATTCTGAGAGATATAGTACCTGTAGCTAAATTTGGTGTAAAAAGGCTTGAAAACAGGCTTGAGAGATTTGAGAGATTATACCAGGTTTTAGTGACAGAGAACTAGGCAACCCATTACCATTTTTTAAAAATTCAGTGCTTTATAAGACAGTGAAATAAATATTTCTTCTTTTCACATTTTAAATAAAAGCATGGATTTGTGATTTGTTTTCTTCAGCAAAATCCCCATAAAATAGTCTCTTAAGCAACTAGATAACATGCAAAGATCAGGGGAAGTCTACAAGTTCAATGTTGGACAGAAATAGATTCTTTCATTTTTAAAGCAGTAGCTGCTGCTTAAGCAAAAAGAAACAGCATCTTGTGAAGGGGTTTGTAACCTCATAGGAAGAACAATATCAACCAACCAGACCCCCCAGAGCTCCCAGGGACTAAACTACCTACTAAAAAGTACAAATGGAGGGACCTATGGCTCCAGCCATATGTGTAGCAGAGGATGGCATTGTCTGGCATCAACAGGAGAAGAAGCCTTTGGTCTTGTGAAGGCTCAGTGCCCTAGTGTAGGGGAATGCCAGAAGGTGATGTTGGAGTGGGTTTGTGGGAGAGGGAGCACCTTCATAGAAACAGGGGAAGGGGAGATAGGAGAGGCAGTTCCAGAGGGGAAATTGGGAAAGAGGATAACATTTAAACTGTAACTACATAAAATATCCAATAAATAAAAATTAAAGCCTCAAAATTGAAAAAAAAAGAGAAAGAAACCACATCTTTCACATTTAAGAGAGAAAAATAAATATCAAAATAATTAATAAATACAGGCACAGGAAGTTTATAATTCTAGTTTAGAATTTTAACATAATAGTGCAATTAAACATAAATATAAGGATGAAAGAGTAAGGAAATATTTTTAAAAACAGATCTAAACAAGAACAAATACCAAGATTAATTGGAAAATTTTGGTGATTTGAAAATACAAAAAATAAATAAATAAATAAAATAAAAAGAAGTATCAATTGGTACAGTTAAATTGTCCACTGGAGGAAATAAAGAGAAGTTGCTTTGAATACAGTTGAAATGACACTTTGGGTGTATATGCAAAGATATATATATATATAATTAAAAAATAAAGGAGAACATTTAAAGTTATAAGATTATGAAAATATAGAAGACTAAAAGAAGATCTGGAACTGTGGAACTGTACATGTTTAATAAATACTAAATATATAAAATTTTGTAATATACTGTTTGCATGAAAAGGTTCCTTTTTTCCTTAAAGGATATCCAAAATGGATGGTTTAAATGTCATGATGCAAACCATTTTCAACTGTCTAAATCCAATGTGTTCAAAAAAAAATATGAGAAATGAACAAACATGTAAGGTTCATTTGATCAACCTCTTGAATATGTATATTCAAACATATACATATATGTTTCTCCATATGCATGCATATACACTCATTATAATTCTAAAGATGATACATATGTATGTGCATGTATGTGCAGAGAAAGGGGAAGCAAAGATGACAGTAGCAACACATGAAACATGTATAGATATTTATTATCTAATTTTTGTATTTGTTGTTTATTCTTACATTTTAAAAATCAAGATATGAAACCAAATATTTTGGAGTAAAAATGTCATTTTCCAGACAAAGTTAAGAGAATGAAATTTCCGTAATCTGAGCAAAATTTTGACTTGCAAAATACAATATAAAAATTCAAACAGACTACAAAAAACAAAAGAGTAGCTGATCTCAGACTCCTCTGCCATGGTACAAAGGGCTCTGAAGCACTGGAAATATCCACAAATACTTCCCATAAATTATAGCAGCACAAGAGTTTCTCCATAGTTTGTCACCCCTTGATGATGATAGATGAAACACATTTGCATTTACTTCATCAGTTCAAATTCAAGTGGAACATAGCATAAAAAAACATCCACAGGTGTAAAAAAATGGGAGGATGGGAGTGACCACTCTTATATGAAACAAACACTGCAGGTAAAATACAGTCACTATAGCATGAAGAAATATATATAACAGAAATGATACCATAACAAAGGTCCAAATCCAGATGCCATTAAAAAAAACTTCTGAGAGAGAAGGAAATAAAATAGCCAAAAATGAAAATTGAGAGTCATTGTTTGTTAAGTTCAATAATAGAACATCACTGAAGGATTGACATATTAAACATTTGTTAAAATGAGAAAGACTGTTAGTATTTTAAATGCTATTTTCCTCAATTAAGACATAAAACAAAATGTAAATAAATAAGACAGAAAGAATGCACTTTAGAAAATGGCACCACCAGGATTTCAGACACGCTGGCCGAGAGTCTGACAGCCAGTAAGGTAGTAGTAGCCACAGATCTCAGCAGCAAAGGAGATGGAATGAAAAACATCTCTGTCAGAACTGGAAGTAGAAACTGACTCTGTGAAACCCAGGACTCTAGGCAAACTGGACTCTTCCAGGTCGTCTTATCTGTGTATTCTTCGTCCCTTTGAAATGTAATTTTTACAAAGCCTTGACACTCTATCTTCTTTCATGTATAGCAACTTAATAAAAGCCATCCCTTTCAGATGTTCATTTATCTTGTAGTTCCCAGACTAGATTTCATTCTTTCCATGCCCCTGAATACCCCTGCAAAGAGCAAGCACCAACTTCAAAGGCAGGAGTCTTTCCTATTAAGGACAGGCAGTTCACAGACACTAACAGCAAGGCTGCTGGCATCCTGTGAAGCCAAGGTACTTCTGTCTCCTCTGTTTACAGGTGTTCAAAACAGTCTGTGCAAAATGTTAACAAAACATCACAAAAAGGACCACTAAACAGGAATGAAAACTTGCATAAACAAAGGCATCAGATCACTTACACATAAAATGGCTGGTAGGAAAATGTCCCACATGTTCCCTATTTAAAACCACCTGTACACACATCAAATTTTAACTCTGAATTAAACCTTTCTCTCTCCAGTTGCTTTAGAATTTTGTATTTCAGGTTATCCATAGCCTTGCATTATATTGATAATGTAGGCTTCAAATAGAAAACATCTTTATTGAGAAATAGTGAATTGTTATAAAGTACTATGAAAAGCACCACAGGAATAGTCTATGAACACCTTATGACCTAACACTGGGACTTTGTAGAAACCTTTAATTTAAATTACATTTGTAAAGTACCATGTGTTAGTATTCTGTCTAAACTCCACCTCCACAGTTACCTGGCAACAGCCAGGTATACTCCTCCCCACAATAGCCAGGCAATAGCCAGGTAGGCCTGGCCCACTATAAAAGGGGCTGCTTGCCCCCTCCCCTCTCTCTAGATCTCTTGATCTCTTGCCTCTAGCTTCTCTCTGTTCCCTTGCCCCTCCTTCCTTTCCTTCCCCCTCTCTCCACGTGGTCATGGCAGGCCTCTACTTCTCTGCTTCTCTACTTCTTTACTCTCTCTGCCTGTACAACCCTTCTGGCTCCCCTCCCCATGCCCTGAATAAACTCTATTCTATGCTATACAGGTGTGTGACTGGTCCCTCAGGGGAAGAGATGCCTCTGCATGGACCCGCTGAGACATCCTCTTCCCCCATACCTGTCCACACACCCACAGAACATTTCTCTTTACCTCTTTATCTTTTTATAAACACTTCACCATGTACTGTTTGTGCTTGTTGAAAAAGACTCTGGTAGTGATGAGATAAACTTGGGTCAGACTCAAGCATGTTTATTTCAAGGTTCTCCAAAATTCTTTGACTTTTGTCAGCCTTTGTTATAATGAAAAATAGAAACAGCAAAAGTTGATAGAAGCATTACACCCTCGAAAACAACTAAAAGGCCAACTACCTCCTATACAGGTGATGGAAAGTCCTGTGGTGAAAACAGGAAGCCAGAAGCTTATCCACTAGAGAGAGCTCAGCTCTCCTGGAAACCACCCAGTCAGGAACCACAGGAAAAAAAAAATGTCGGTAGAGCTTTCCCAGTTATTTCTGAGAGATGTAACAAACAACTGTCACATAGTTTGATGATGGTTGCCAGTTTCTCTGATCTCTGTCTTTGTCTCTTTTTCTGTGTCTCTGTCTCTCTTTGTATCTCTGTCTGTCTCTCTGTCTCTGTCTGTCTCTGTCTGTCTCTGTCTCTCTCTCTGTCTCTCTCTCTCTCTCTCTCTCTCTCTCTCTGTGTGTGTGTGTGTGTGTGTGTGTGTGTGTGTGTGTGTGTCTGCCTCTGTTGGTCTGTCTCTGCTTCTCTGTCTTTGTCTCTGTATGACTCTCTTTGACTGTCTCTCTCGGTTACTGTATCTTTCTTTCTGTCTTTGTCTCTCTCTGTTTTCTCTGTCTCTGTCTGTCTCCCTCCCTCCTTCCTCCTCCTCCTTCTTCCTCTCTCTCTCTCTCTCTCTCTCTCTCTCTCTCTCTCTCTCTCTCTCTCTCTCTCTCTCTCCCCCCCCCCCCGTGCTGTGTCCTTTCACTTTTGCTTGCTACATGCTGCTTTTCAGATTTACTTACTTAAAAGACAATTCCCTTAGCTCATTCTGCACAAGAAATATAGTTGAACATGTATACTTTCAGTCTTTGAAAATATGAGGTTTTGAGCTGAATAAGCTCATACTTAAGCTTATACTTCATATAACTTTTAAAATACTATTAAAGGTGAAGATACCAATTGTTCTCCAGAGCCTTAGGGTCAAAGACCCAATATTTTCAAAAAAATTAAGAAGATAAAATTGAATTAAAAAACAAAATTGTTAATGTCCTCAAAATGTTCTGAAAATAGTTGAGCATTAAAATTCTCAACATTTAGAACTATAATTATATACCAGTAATAGGTTTTATTCTGTATAAAAAGAAACACATAATAACCCAATGATACTGTTATTTTCTCAATATAAATCTTCATAATTTGTCTGTAGTGCCATTGAATGAAAAATCTGAGCTGATGAATACTTTTTCCTTGAATAATCCATATGAAATAAGCCAAGCCTCTCCAAAGCCATAGTGTGCTGCACACCACTGCTCATCAAAGCTCAGATGATTCTTACAAAAAATTAGCATTTTCATTTGAAGTTAAATGCAAAATCTGCAATGGTAATAAAGGAAACAACACCATGGTTCTAATTTATTAGCTGAAAATTTGTTTTGAATTTATATATGGATTCTGCCTCAAGATTTTTATTTCAAAACATTTTGTTAGCATATTACTTTATGTTGAGCATTCATTTAGCTGCATTTATATACTCTGCCTATTTTAATTAACTCATTCATGCATTCTGATGCTTTTGCTAATTTTAGATGATGGATCCATCATTGTTTGTTTATAAAGGCTGATTGAAAACAAGGCATTCATTATGTCATGCCGGATAATCTGCTCACTTCATTATCTCGGGGCAGTTTCTGAACCTGCATCGTTGCTGTCATCAAGTCTTTATAAATGCTGTGTCCCCATTGATTAATGCTCATTGGCACTATAGTCTGAACTTGTTATTCCACAATTATTGTCTCTTGTGCTATTTTCTAAGGTGTTACCCTAATATACAGAAAATTATGCTTTCAAGAAAATCTATATCTCTCTCATTTCTTTAATAAATCTTTGACTCAGAGATATGGTATTTGGCTAAATTAACAAAGAGGCTGCTACTCCCCAAAGTGCATTATATTCACGACTACACCAGCTTCCTTAATAAATTGCCTTTATTTTATGCCTTGATAAAATCTAGGATTTGTTTTTAAAACAGACTCGACTCTTTATCTCATGAAAATTTCCACTGTATAGGATAAATCCTTATGCATGGTTTATGAACACTTAAAAATGGGAGAAAAGTTAACTTTCTAAAATAGATCATTAGTTTACTATATCATTTCAGAAAATGTACTGAAGATGCAGGTAAGAGGAATAGTTGATCTCTGGCTTTTGTTAGTTCCCCTTTCTCTAGGTATTTGCAAATAAAATAAGAAAATAATAACTTGTAATACTCCTTTAATCATATGCATAAATTGAAGTGTGACATATCCAGAGATTCCCTAAGCAGCCATCAGCCCAAGACTATAAGGTCCTTTGTGTCACTGTGCTGTCAGCCTGGACCAAACTCTCCACAGGGGCATCTAATTTCCTCACTCACTTTTCAGTAGGAACTTGAAAAACTCCAGGAAATGGCTGTGTAATATTTTATATGAGAAAAGGTTGTTTGTAGTAAAAGACTCCATGTTGCCAGGAGATATAAATTCACAACTCTGAGTTACTAGCCTGTGACTATCCCAGAAAGAAGCACCAACATACACCTAAAATGTTGATCTCAGCTTGTGTGGGCCTTGACTCTCCCAATCAGTTAGCACTTGGTACTTAAAGTTTGTATAGGCACTTGTACTTGACATTGTATAAAATAAACATTAAAGTCCTCCAAGGATGACTAGAAATCCATTTCACTTGATAGAGGAAATAGAACTTTATGCACATATAGAAACTTTAGAATCCAAGAAAACATTTTGGTTGTTTGTTTCTACATTTTGGTCAATTTAATAGATATGAAGTGGAATGTATTTTCTTTCATATACATTGTCTTGATTATTGCTGTGGCTAGACACTTTACAATATATATCAATTTTAATATTTCTTTTCCTTTGAATTGTTCTGTCATGGCCATTGCTCTTTAATTTTCTGCATCATCTTTTATTTGATAGTTATATAGTTATGTAGTCTTTCCATCAGTCTTTGCCATTGTATATTGAGTGCACATGGAGTGTTCATGTTTTCTTATTATCTGTAACAATAATCACATTCTTTTGTAAAATATATATTAAGGAACAGGTGGAAAAGATGTGTCTGAAATAAAGTGATGAGTCATAGGGTCATGTACTTTTCAGAATATCATGCCTTTTTAAAATACATACTTTAGGTGGTATACGAGAAATGTCACAAACAAAGTTGTAAGGCACTTACATCTTATATGTGTGCACCTATACAAAAATAATCATCTTGATGCTCCAGGAAAATAATTTGTGTATAGTATCATAACAAGAATAATCTATGAAATATTCCACTTTGTGGAGAGAAGTGAAGAGATGAAGAGATCCCAGGATTTGATTGAGGTTTCAAGCCAGCTTATGATGAAGGCGTTTGAGCCACAAATTCCACCTCTACTTCATAATATTCTATATAACATATTGTATGCTCTACAGCATCATCTACACTCGTATAAGCATCGTAATCACTACCTCACTACTATGATTGTATCCACAGAGTGCAGGGGAACATCATAAGGAGCCCTATCCTTTACTGAAAAATATTCTTTAATAACATGGAAACTGGGTTGGAGGGGCTGGGAAATAATTATCTCTAGTTGTGTGAGAACTCATAAACAAGCCAGGGTCCAGTGGACAGTTCCACATCCTTACTCACACAGATAATGGCCTTGCTTAAATTAAATTCAAACATGCCACAAACAAAAGAAATATTTGTGAACATGGGGGATACTAGTGATATAGAAACAGTGGTCAGGAGATTCAGATAGTGGATATGGTAGGGAAAGATAATGGGAGTCAGTATCCATTACCTTAAAATATGTTCAATTAATACAAAAATGATATCCATTTTAAGTGGATAAATAAATTATTGCTTATTAATATGGCATTTTGATAACAGTTCACAAGGGGATCATATTTTTTGTAGTAAGGTGTCTTTCTTCTTTTAAAACAATGCCTCTTTGTTTTTCCTTGACCATTTTAGTAAATTATATATTAATATGGTTAGTTATTTCTAAGACCTTTATTATAATTATTTTATTAATTTTAATGTCACTTATCTACCCTATCCCTTGGCCAACTTCATTGGGTTTGTTACCTTTTTTGCATGACTGCTCATAAGTTTTGAGTTTTTGTTTTCTAACGTAAGCCTTAGGATTAAACAGTTTTAACCCTACCTTGTGTTTTAATATACAAATTTTATATTCAGTTTCTAATGTTCCTTAATTATTATGATGATTTCTTATTTTACCCCAAAACTATTTAGAACTATGTTATTAAATTTCCAAACACAGCATTTCTCTGTTTTTACTTTTAATCAAATATAGTCTCTCTGGGATAGACTCTTGGAAATATTTTGTATTTCAGATTTTCTACAGTTGAACAATTTTCTCTAGCTTTGTATAACAATACAGATTTAATGTTTCCTTCTATAATTTTTCCTGCAAAAAATGAATGCCATTAAGAAAATGTCTAAAACGTTTGCTAGGCCATTTCTGTCCACTACAGTTCATCCCTGCCTTTCTTGCTCACAGTTCACACTGTAAACATGAAAAGTCTTTCAATTTCCAATTTCCAAGTTTTCTCTTGCTTCTAGACTGTCATTTGATAAGTTTTACCACACTTATCATTTGGTTAGGGACTTTCACTAAGTCTCATAATATGGAGAAAGCGGCCTCTCTCATATTACATCATGTTACACCACGGTGTATATTCTACTTCTCTCTCTATGTTAGTTACTTTTCTGTTTCTAAGCAAACTTCCATGACAAGGCAACTCATGTAAAAGAAGTTTATTTTGCTTATGATTCCAGAAGATTAAGAGTCCATCATGCCAGAATGCTTGACTGCAGACAGTTACATTGGCAGGAGCTCAGCTGAGAGATCACATCCCCAGCCACAACACAGAGCAGGAAACGAACATTGGAAGTAGAGAAAGGCTACATACTCTTAAAGCTAGTTTCCACTGATGAACTTCCCACAGCAAGGCCATACTTCCTGAACTTCCACAAACTGTGAAATCAACTTGGAACCAAGTGTTCAAATACCTGAACCAATGAGTGGCATATTTCATTCAAAACATCATATGCTGTCTTTATATATGTGTGTTTCTGGAAGAAAGATACAGTCATACCTTGTAGAGTACTGTATTTCCAAGATTTACCATAAAATTTGACACTTAAGTTTTTCTTCATACACACACACACACACACACACACACACACACACACACACACGTGAGCACTTGCATGTATATACAAAATCCATAAGCTAAATTCAAACTCTGGAGTCCGATGATAAATACAATTACCTAGTAACATAATTTCTCATTTTAAAAATAACATACACTTTGCCAAAAATAACCTAGGCTGGAGGTAAAAGCAACATGCACTTTAACATGTAGATGTTAAATTATATACCCTTCTTGTCATTCAGCAAAATGATAGCTACCACAGGCTGAAAGATATTAAAGCAGAGACACTGTCACTCTGATACTCTGTTACTTTAACATGGTACATGATTCCTCTCACATATGCTGCTCATTAGTGAAAAATAATTCTAAGTCAGAGAGTATGTTTTCTTCATTATCCTGCTGGATTTATAAATCTTTCCAGTTAGTAATTTTCTTAAAACTAATGGCTTCTTTTATGTGTATGTTAAAAATTGACAAATGCCTTTCTGTGGTGTTTCATCTTCATAATAGTTTGAGCTTCAAAAAAAGGTTGGGTCCATAATTGTATAATATTATAACATACAAAAAAGGAAGACAGGAAGCCTCATTCCTGACCTCCACTGGTCAGCTTATTATAGATCATCTTTCCTTTAATTCAGGAACTGCTCAAATACTAGTCTGTGTGCCTTATTTTGAGTCATTCTCAGTAATTTACTGCCATGATTTATAATCACATCGAATCTCATAGGTTAATTACAGAATCTTCTATGAAAGAGAAAGTATTTCTTTTTATTAATTTCAGTGATGCAGCTTTTATTTTATTCTTCTTTCTCCAGTTGTTGTCTTCCATAGTATAGAAATTAGAAGTAGATAGTCTTAGCATAACCTTCATGTAATTTTATAAGCCCCTTTCTTAACCATTATATAATTCATTTCCAAAATTGTGAAAGTATATTTCATATCTATTTTACTATATTGCAATTTGATTGACCTTAAATTCAATTGTTGTCAGCTGAATAACCACAAAAAAGTAAAAATTAGTGTTTCTCAAAGTCTTCTAAAATTAATATTGATGTAAAATATACACACATACTTTATGATTACCCCACCACCAAAACATACACACACACACAGAGAGAGAGAGATTGTTATTGCTTAATAATACATTATAAATATACTCTTACTAAATTTAATATGACTGTGATTATTTTCATATTTTGTAGCAATATGAAATGGTTTCTCTTTTTTAAGGCATTTTTTTAAGATTTACTTATTTATTTTATATATGAGTGTCCTATCTACATGTACACCTGCATGCCAGAAAATGGCATCAGATCACACTATAGGTGGTTCTGAGCCACCATGTGGTTGCTGGGGATTGAACGAAGGATCTCTGGATGAGCAGATAGTGCTCTTAACAGGTAAGCCATCTCCCCAGCCCCAAATGGATTCTTACAATGATTAAAAGTAAGGAACCATGACAATACTAGGTAGGCATGACAGTGATCATGACATGTGATCACAGTATTTGCAAACAAAAACAGGGAGGTCCTCATAGCACGATGGTTATCCAAACAAGACCCTGCCTCGGTGAGTAAAGTGGACATTTATTAGAAGGTTCCTGTTGCCAACCTCAGGTCTGCATACAGGTGCACATGTGCACATGCATCTACATATACATACTTGAAAACACATAAACATACATTCCACACATACATACACATGAGAAGAGAAAACATAGTCAACTAAAATAACAGTTTTAGAATCTTATACTTATATATAGCTTTCATACAATTTTATTTTTTTGTGATTATATTATGACTACATTTCTCCCTCTCTTTCCTCCCTTCAAAATCTCCCAAGAACCTGTTTCTGTTCTGTTCAACTTTATGAGTCTCCCCTCCCCCCTAATTTTTACTCTACTTGTTATTGTGTGCAGATATGTATTTTTAAGGGTGATGATGTAATTGATTTCTTAGGAAACATTTTTTGTTTGGTTGGTTAATGAGGCCAATTTTGTTTATGCTCTAACAAAGAAGTTGTGACTTACACAGAGTCACAGATCAGGAACTAATCTTTCTCACATCAAAAATAAAGAAGAGGAGAAAAAAAAAACAGTAGAGCTGAAGTGAAAGGCCTTTGCTGAACTGATTTATGTTTTATTACAACAATGGGTGATAATGGATTTTTAATCGTTACAGCTTCAGCAATAAGAAAAGAAAGGCCATTGCTTTTAAAATAAAACAAGATGTAAACACTAGATTTGTTTGGTGATACTCAAGCTTTATAGCTTGCCTCTTGGCCTTATCATTAACAAAAACAAATCTCTTCATTGTTAAGGTTGTCTAATGTAAAATCATGTCATTGTTGAACAAAAACAATGATGTCTTTTCTCCCCTCACTTCCTACTCAGCTTTGAAAGGCAGCTTGAATATAAGCCAGTAGGGAAAAGGCTTCCAGCTGAGTCCCAGCCTACTTTCCCTACATCTGAAAACAAAGGTGTGTGGTGTCATCCATAGTATGAACTTATTCTCTACTTACCCATATGTCACTTAATGACAGAGATTTAAATAAGATGATAATTCTAAACTCAGATAGGTTCTAAAATAAAAATAAAAACTTTACAATGCTTTAGGTTACAAAGGACAGATTCTTTTCTGTTTTTAAATTTTACCTTTCAAATACTAAGCCTAACTGGTAGCTTTTTTTTTTTTTTTTTTTTTGTACTTTGAGATACAGTGTAAGTTCACAGATAGAATCATATACTAAAAGGATCCAATTTCTTTGCATACTGTGTAGAATAGCATAGAAAGCATAGAATCCTTCAAACTCAGAGTTTGGTTTAGATATTGATATCAAGAATGTCATATTTCTCTGAGGATATGGAGCAAGGGGAACATTCCTCCATTGTTGCTGAGGGTACAAACTTGCACAGCCACTTTTGAATTCAATATGGCAGTTTCTCAGAAAACTGGGAATCTATCTACTTCAATATTCACCTATACCACTCCAAGGCATACGAACAAAAGACAATTCATCATACCACAAGGACATTTGTTCAACTATGTTCATAGCAGCTTTATTCAAAATAGCTAGGAACTGGAAATAACCTTGATGTCTTTAAACCAAAGAATGGATAAAGAAAATATGGTACATTCACACAATGGAATATTACTTGGCTGGTAAACACAATGACATCATGAGAATTGCTGCCAAATGGATTGGAAAAGAAAAGATTGTTCTGAGTACAATAAGCCAAATCCAGAAAGACAAATATAGTATATACTCACTTATAAGTGCATATTCACCCTAAAATAAAGGATAAACATAATGCAATCCACAAACCCAGAGAAGCTAAGTAGAAGAGGAGCTCAAGGCAATCATGCATGAATCTCATTGAAAAGGGCAAAGGATGGGAGGAGGGGACTAGACCAGGGGGTGGTGGAAGGTGCAGATGGGAACAGGAGGGATCAGGTTGAGAGGAGGATGAAGGGAGACAGTACTGGGAGGGACAACTGGAGGGGGGGGGGGCAGATCTCTGGGATAAGTGAGAAACCTAGGTCCATGCAAACTCCCGGAAAGATATAAAGGTGATCTTAGTTAGGATTCCCAGCAATGTGAATATGAGTCTAAACTGGCCATCTCATGTAACCTGGAAAGACATCTGTTGGAGGAATTGTGACATCAACGGAGCCACAAAACCTTCAACCTACGATTTGGCCCATTTACAAGATCTGCTGGGGCAAAGGTGGCACAGCAATTGTGAAAGTGGCCAACCAATGGCTGGTCCAGGTTAAGACCCATGGCTTAGAGGAAGCCTATGCCTCACACTGCCTGGAGGGCCAGAAACCAGAGACTAGAATAGAAGCAGATGTGGACGGGGAAAATAATCAATGAAATGGTTTCTAATGAATGGTTAAACTCATAGTTTGGTGTAGGAAAAAATATGGCTGGGGTTCCCAGGGTTCCTCCCGCCATGCTGTGGTTAGTTGGCTGGGAACACTCTGGGTTCTTCCAGCTGGAAGTTGGGCCCGGCTGCTAATTAACTAAAGGCCTCTCCATGGTTCCTCAAGGTGGCGCAGCCCCAACACACAAGAAAGTCCTTGGGTTTCCAAAACCGGTTTATTGACATGGCGGATGGTGGATGGATCTGGATGCACACCCCATAAAACCCAGGGTGGACCTGAGTTAAATAGGGAGGGGAAGAGGGGGGAGGGGCTGGGGAGGAATGTTTAATAGGCTCCACCCTCTGGCCTTCAGGTACCTCATTAGTATGTAAATCTCTCTAGGGCCTGTTCATCCCACCCTCCACCTGTGCATGTGACTGAAGGGTGCAGGTTGAATGGAGATTAGACCTCCTGTTAGGCCTGACAGTTTGGCTCCTAGTCCAATTGTCATCACAGAGGCTCCAGCCAGCAGCAGCTGATGGAAACAGACACACAGCCAAACATTAGATAGAGCTTGGGGATTTCTGAGAAAGAGGGGGAGAAAAGATTGTAGGAACCAGAGAGGTTAAGGGCACCACACAAAAACCTACAACTAACCTGGGCCTATGGGGACTCACAGAGACTGAACCACAAATGAAAGAACCTACATAGACTGACATAAGCCCCCAGAATATATGTTACAGTTGTGTAGCTTTGTCTTCATATGTAACTCCTAACAGTGGGAGCAGGAGCTATGTATGATTCTGTTGTCTACCTTTGGGACCTGTCTTCCAATACAGGGTCGCCTTGTTTAGCCTTGAAAGGACAGGAGGAACTTAGTCTTTCAGAAACTTGATGTGCCATAGCAAGTTGATATCCATGGGATGTTGGCCCTTTTCTAAAGAGAAATGGAGAAGGAATGGATTGGGGATGAGGAAAGCTGTTGAAGAAAGAAAGAAAGAAAGAAAGAAAGAAAGAAAGAAAGAAAGAAAGAAAGAAAGAAAGAAAGAAAGAAAGAAAGAAAGAAATGTGAGGAGGGACTTAGAGGAGAGGACGGAAGGGTAGCTTGGGTTAAGATATAAAAATATATAAACAAACAAATAAAGTCACATATATTCTAAGAAAATTTTGAGGGGATTACTGGCCAATCTTACAAGAAGAATTTAAAATGTTTTGAGGCAGCCAATAATTGATGTGCCTTACTGAGTAGCTAGAAGGTAAGGAAATTCAAGAGGTAAAGAAAACACATGGTGCACATTTTCTTAAAATTACAAGAAAGGAACAATGGGCATTTTATCACCATATACAGATAATTAGAAAACACAGGAAGAGCAAAGATTGGCCTGAGAGCTTTAGGGACAGAGCATTAAAAAGGTGGTAAAAACAACAATAACAACAACAACAAAGAAGCCATGAAAACATGGCTTTCATAGTAGACTAAATTTGAAAGTAAAAATAACCTAAAATCAAAATGTTGCCCATTTAATTTTTTTATCAAATAAGATCATAAGTTTCATTTTGATACATCAAGTGCATATAATAATAGAGACATGATCAACCAAAAGCAGTGAGAACTAAAATAATTTACAATATTTTAACTAAAGAAACTAAGATAAATGTTTTCTTTTAGATATTTGAGAGAATGAAAAGAAAATGTGTCCTTTTTTGCAGTAATGTGTTCTTTTTAATGCTAATTTCTTCATGGTCTTCGACTTTATAATTTAATATGTATGTGCTTAAACAATTAGCAAATATTTGTCTCATCTGTTCTGCCAATATGCATCAAGAATCAGATGAAAGTAATTTTCTTTCTTATTTATTTATTCATTTATTTATTTTTATTAGTAACTTTTTAAAAATGTTAATCAAAGGCTTTATAAGTTTGGTAATGCTCAATAACAAGATGCCCATACAATCAGAAGTGTAACCCAATACCCAACCTAGATATACCAACTACCTTTGACTGGTGAAGACATGCAAACATCTGCCTCCATGTTTCCCTCTTCTCCCCCCCGCCCCGTCTCCTAGCTCCTCCTCTCTTCCTCCTCCTCTCCCTCTCCTTACTCCTCCCACCTTAGCTCCTCCTACATATCACCCTTCCAGTTAAAATAATTTTTTTTCTTTCAAAATACAATTAAAGCATAACTATACCAATTTGTATCAGTAAGGTACAAGATAGATCTAATACCCAGTCCATCATTTTGTTGACTAAACAGAACCTCTATCATCTCTCCTAACTAGAAGACTTAGTTCTGAAACTGGCTTTTTTGGAGGGCTTTAGAATGAATGTCTGCTGAAAACCATCCTCTCAAATCTTTTCTCTCAAAGTAAATAGCCGGGACTGGCTATGAGACTATAAGTCTTCAACCCATCAGAAATCCAGGATGACTGAGTTAACTGAAATTATGGGAAGCACAAAGCTTCTAAAACTTAGCCAATTTATAGAGACTGCTGAACACCTAGACAGTCCCTATACTACACGATGTTGGAACATCCAATCTTTAGCCTTCTGGCCCAGGATTATCTGACAGACTTAGTAATGCAGAATTGTTAAGGGCTGATTACTCTGTCTTGGCAGATATAATCAGTCTACTATTCAGCAAGTGTGTCCTTTTCTGGACAGTATTTTGTCTGTAGATGCAAAGAGGCAATTATTGCCTAGTGGCTCACCACAACTGGAGTAACTCTAAAGATGCTCAATTTCTTTTCAGAATTCAAAGATAGGAAGCTGTCAGGAGCAGACAGGTCTCTAATCAAAATGAACATTAATACAGAAATGTTTGTAATGTCAATTCTGTGGATTTCTGATGTTTTGAAAACCAACTATCCATGTAAGGTAATCTGGACTGTTGTCTGTTAACTCCTCTCAGCTATTTCTAAATAAAATATAGAAAACATACTAACAATAAACTCAGAGCCATGAATTTGCTATAGGCCCTTAACTCACAGGCTAACTATCTCAAATCAGTTAAAAAAGTTAAAGAAAGACTGGGTATAAGCCTTGTATACCTAAATGTGTTATATATGCACAATGCCTATGAGAGTAATATTAATCTCACTTTTATATCAATAAGAAACTTGTACCAATGAATACCCTAACTTTGAAATCAAAGTACATTTTGTACCATTTAAGAAATTATAATTTCATCTTAATAACAATTATGCAGATTTCTACCAATAGGTTATGGCTATGCAATAACTCCTGGCTATTCTTCCCTGTTCCAACAAAACCACTACTTTTCCCTAGAAAGACAGCCCAATATTAACCACCTCAGTCCCCAAGCCCAGGGAATAAGGGCGCTGACTCTTCATTAATTTCTTCAAGCTGATTATGGGCATTGAAATATTAGAAGAGGGGTGGGGGAAAGAGTAAATTGATAAGCCTCTGATGCTGTGTCTTCACTGCATCCACCTGGAATCCCAGGACATCAGAGGTTCAAGCAGATCTGCTCAGCTTGCTTGATGAGTAGATATTCCAAGGCTATGTATTCTGCAGTATACAATTCTTAAAACAAATATTAGTATGAAGATAATTTTTTGTTTGAATTCTGGAATCTAATCTTCTGGTGGCCTGCCTCTGTCATGTCTAATCCATATAATTCTGAGAGTTTTTATAAGGGTGTGCTCCCACCATCCTCCCATTCCTGCCTCCCTGCTCTCAAATTCTCCAATACTAGGGTATTCAAATTTTCAGGCACAAGGCCCTCCACTTCCACTGATGCCTGACAAGGCTACCCTCAATTACCTATACGAGTGAAGCCATGAGTCCCTTCCTTTGTGTTCTCAGGCTGGAGGTTTTTGAATGGCTACTCCAGCTTGCTTCTTAGGAGCATTTGCTTGAAAAATTGATTTCCAGACTTTTCCTCTAAGGTAGTGTCTGTCTTTGTCACTGAGGTAGGTTTCCTGTATGCAGCAAAATGCTGGGTTCTGTTTACATATCCAGTCCATAGGCTATGTCTTTTTATTGGGGAATTGAGTCTATTGATGTTAAGGGATATTAAGGAAAAGTGATTGTAGCTTCCTGTTATTTTTGTTGTTAGAGGTGGAATTATCTGTGTATGGCTATCTAGCTCCTTTTGGATTTGTTGGAAGAGAATTACTTTCTTGCTCTTTCCAGGGTATAATTTCCCTCCTTTTATTGGAGCTTTCCTGCTATTATCCTTTGTAATGCTGGGTTTGTGGAAAGATATTGTGTAAATTTAGTTTTGTTATGGAATATTTTGGTTTCTCCATCTATGGTAATTGAGAGTTTTGCTGGGTATAGTAGCCTAGGCTGGCATTTGTGTTTTCTTAGGGTCTGTATGACATCTGTCCAGCATCTTCTGGCTTTTATAAGTATCTGGTGAAAAGTCTGTTGTAATTCTGCTTTGTCTACCTTTATACGTTACTTGACCTCTTTTCCTTACTGCATTTAATATTCTTTCTTTGTTTTGTGCATTTGGTGTTTTAATTATTATGTGATGGAAGGTATTTCTTTTTTGGTATAGTCTATTTGGTGTTCTATAGGCTTCTCATATGTTCATAGGCATCTTTTTTTGTAGGTCAGGGAAGTTTTCTTCTATAATTTTGTTGAAGATATTTACTGGTGCTTTAAGTTGTGAATCTTTGCTCTCTTTTATGCCTATTATCCTTAGGTTTGTTTTTTTTCATTGTGTACTGGATTTTCTGTATGTTTTGGGTTAGGAGCTTTTTGTATTTTGTATTTTCTTTGACTCTGAGTCAATGTTTTCTATGGCATCTTCTGCACCTGAGATTCTCTCTTCTATCTCTTGTATTTTGTTGGTGATTGTTGCATCAATGACTCCTGATCTCTTTCCTAGGTTTTCTATCTCCAGGGTAGTCTCCCCTGGAGATTTCTTTATTGTTTCTACTTTCATTTTTAGATCCTGGATGGTTTTGTTTAATTCCTTCACCTGTTTGGTTGTGTTTTCTTGTACTTCTTTAAGGAACTTTTGAGTTTCTTCTTCAAGGGCTTCTACCTGTTTACCTGTGTTCTCCTGTATTTCTTTAAGGGAGTTGTATATGTCCCCCTCAATGTCCTCTATCATCATCATTAGAAGTGATTTTAAATCTGAATCTTCCTTTCCCGGTGTGATAGGGTGTCCAGGACTTACTATGATGGGAGAACTGGGTTCTGATGATGCCAAGTAACCTTGGTTTCTGTTGCTTATGTTCTTGTGCTTGCCTTTCACCATCTGGTTATCTCTAGTGCTACCTGCACTCACTGTCTCTAACTGGAGCCTGTCTCTCATGTTATCTTCGTTGTATCACAACTCCTCAGAGTCCATCTTTCTTTGTGATCCTGTGATCCTGAGTACAGTGGATCCTCTAGGATGGGTCAGCATATAGTGTCTTCTCAGGAGCAGACAAGCTAGGAATTTGCCCCACCAACAAGGACCAGGCAGAAGGGTTAGTATTCATCTTTATATAATTTATTTGTGTATAGATGTGTGCATGTGTAGCTAATGTCAAACAGATATTCCAGAACTCCCGAGATACTTCAAAATATACCCATTTCACAAATGCTCATGATATTAAACAAAATTGATTCCCATATATCAACAAGCTATATTTGCCCAAGCCAAGTCAGTCAGTCAACAGAGTCTCAAGGAATGGAGCAAGGACTAAATAGATAAAGGACAATTAGTGTAGGACCCTTGTTCTGGAGGGTGTCCCATGATGATCTCTCCTCGCTGAACCAGTCCAGGCTCGGGCTAGGCCAATAAGGAGCCGACTAGCTGACAAGGAGGCAGCCCGGCATCCCAGGCAGGTTCCGGGAGAGCCAACAGGTTACAAAGGGTTACAGCTCTTTGCTAAGCTGGGAAGTGTCGGCTAGGTAGCAGGGAAAGGTTGTACATCCCTTGCCCAGTGTTAACAGCTCTGGATCCGGCTAGCTGGTGAAGAGGGGAGGGTCCACGACGGAAGTTCTCAGACAGCAGGATGGTTCTTGTGTGCGCTTTACTTCTCAATTAAGCTCAATATATACAGTTTGGGGTGGGTGAAGGTTTTAGCAGCAGGTAACCTCATTGGCTTAGTCTGAGGTTTTTGGGGATGCCTCATATGCATGTGAGGAGAGCCTGGGGCACCATTCCTATGTGACCCGATGGTCATAGACCTCTCAACCTCTCTGTGGGAGGGGCTGTGGAGGGCGGAAGCTGAGAGAGCCAGGGGGCCGGGAACAGAACTGAACATCCTACCCCTACCATCCCTAAAGGGTCTCTGGGGTTCGGAAGCTCCTTTGACCAGACACCTGGTTGTCTCTCAGCTCAGTGACCTACAAATTAGACAACATTATAGTATGACTCCAGCAAGTGCTGAGGCAGGTTTAATTTTTTTCCTTTCTATTTTTGTATAATTCTAGGTATATGCAAAGAGTAGGGTCAGTTCTAAGACATAAAAATAAAATATTGTCCAGGAACAAAGGCAGTACAAACAAAGGTCCTATGGTATTCAGGGACTTATCAAGACAATTAAGATCTTTAGCCTACTTTCTTGTCTTCGCCCAATGTCAAATTCTTGCCAATATCCTTGAAGTGGCAATAAGAGCTCTCCACATATTATACAGGCATGTCTAGTTATGTATTAGGTCAGTAGAGCAAAGTTGCATGTGTGAAAAGAAAAAAAAGAGAGTTCATTCAAACTAAAGATTATTATTCTTTCCATTTTTCCACTTCTAGTTTTCTTAATTCCTTTATTAAAACTATCTTGTAACTAAAATAGAATTATATCATTTCCCATTTCACTTCCCTTCCTCCAGCCCCTCCCAGCTACCTGTTCTTGAACCACTCCCATATTCTCTCCTACTCTCAAGTTGATAGCCTCTTTAAATTAGATCATTATTTTTACATATATAGATATATGTGTCTGTATGTATGTATGGACATAAACAAATATCTGTAAATCCAACCTGCATTTTGTTGCTTATGTGAATATAGTTTCAAGGCTGACCAGTCTTCTTCTGACCACCAGTAATGGGCCTCATTGATGAGAGACGCTATTCCTCTTAATCTCTGAAGTTTTTAGTTCCCTGTAGTTCTTTGTTTAGGGTTAGGAACCTGCCAAATTTCCTCTTTTCACATTAAAGTATCAATTAAAGTTGACCTTATACAGGTTCTATTTTCTTGATTCCTTTCATGATGTGTCATGATTTAAGCAGCAAGCATGAGGAAGAAAGGCCAGACAATGCTCTTTTGTAATTCAACATGAAGGAAATCCAGACGGAGAATTTCTTTGGCCATATATTGAATAAAAAGGTTCAACATTTTCAGGTGTCCGTGCTATTTTTCCCAGGTCACAAGCTAAACAAAAATGGAGACTGCACATTTTGGCACTATTAACAGTTTCTGTTGATTGTGAAGAAATTGCAGAAGCATTATAGCATCAAAGAGAGCTCAGCTCTACTAAGCAGAGTGTAATGGAATATTGAAACCCCAATGGAGAAAATGCCTTCATAAGAGTGGCTTGTTGGCAAGTCTGAAGAGCATTTTTCTTGATTAATGATTGTTGTAGGAAGGCCAAGACCACTGTATGTGGTGTTTCCCCTAAGGCAAGTGATCCTAAGGGTTTATATAAAAGCAGTTTAACAAGCCATTGGGAGTAAGACATAAAGCAACATTCCTCTGTGGTATCTGCCTCAGTTCTTACCTCTAGGATTCTACCTACCATGTTTTTTTGAGTTCCTGCCTATTATTCTCAGTGATGGACTGTGATCAGAAGATGTAAGCCAAATAAAGTTGATTTGGGTCATGGTCTTTTTCAGAGCGATAGAAACAAACGAGGAGGGTAGCCTGTATACATGTACTCTTGCCTTACATTTGAGTTTATAATTTCCACACTAATGGGAGTACAGATATGAAGGAAATTAAATGTTTGATGAGGGGGTGTTAGAAGACAAAGTATAAACCAGGAACCATCTAAGAAGCAACTTTTATGGAAGTCTATAGGTAAGCCATTGGAGAGATATGAAAGAGTCTTGTCATATCTGTCACAGAAGAAAAACAATACCATTACAAATAATAAAGATAAAGGAGGAAGTGAGGAAGGAAATCAAATACAAGCAGCAATCAATGTACAAATGTCTTCATTTCTATAATGCTTTTGGTTAATATAAAAAAAAAACTGAATAATATTCTATCAACTTTTTGAGCTCTCTCTCTCTCTCTCTCTCTCTCTCTCTCTCTCTCTCTCTCTGTGTGTGTGTGTGTCTGCTTTGATTGCTATTTGTCCCATATTTTAAGAATGATCATATGTGAGTGCATCTTAAATTCTATTTGCATTGTCACAACTGCTTATGCTACTATTGCATTCCAGAAGGTTTTAACTCAAATACAATAACAAGGTTGCTACATAGTTTTAGATACAGCGATTTTATCATTGTCTGTTTTTCAGCTGCAGTAATGAATAGTGTTGTAGGTGATTGAGAATGTGCAAATATGTTGTATCTCATAAAAGAAAAGCAGCACTACAAGAAAAGGAGAATTAAGATATGAACCCCATATTAATTTTAAGAAAAAGGTGAATTGAGAGTTGAGGGGCAAAACTTCAGTTAAACAGGAAAGGAAGTGATAGAAAGAAAATTGTCAAAGCAAATGACTAAATTTAGTCCTAAACTCTGGTGTTGCCAACAGTGTGAAGTGTATCTTTCTCCTTGTTTTCTAAACTCTGGAATAAAGACTGTGGGAAAAGATGAAACAATTGTCATCCACAATGCAGAAGAAAGGCTTACTTGAAAAAAAGTTTAATAATATTAATTAAAAGCAAAAATCAAAATATCAGTCGTAAAAGTAACTTTAAAACAGAACCCAATTTATCCTGGATATATAGAAAAAACAAGGGAGTTTCTGCTTTTACATTTACATAATACTTTTCAAAACATGCATTGATTAAAAAACATATATTCTTTCAATAAGTATTTTCACTTCTAGAAATTTTTAAAGAAAACTATGATGAATAGCAAAACTTATCTGTCAGAAAGATCACACAGCACTATTTATAATATTAAATAATTGGATAACACATAGATCTTGAACAAAAAATGACTGACTCAATAAATTATGACACATAATTATGTGCAATTTGGAAACATAATTTATTGACATAACATGCCCCAAAAAATGCTAACTTGGAACCATTAAATATCCTGCTTGGAAAATCATTAAATCACATATAAATAATCCAGGTATAAATATCAAAATTAATTATTACAATACTATATAATAAAAATCGGTATTTTAAAAATAATTCTTATATATACTCAAAATAGCTCAAAACTGAACTTTTAAGCAATTGTTTCCAGAGGGCTAGCTCACTTAGTTTTTGTTTAGATTATGTATTTTTTGTTTTATTTTATTATTTTTCATGTCTATTTCAAGTCTATTTTGTGTTATCTTACAATAAATGCATGTGAGTTTCACCAGTTCTGATTTGTTTTTAATGAATACTAAGTAAAAAGTGCAGGGACCTAGTAAAGTGGCTTGGAGCATAAAGATCCTGCCACCAAGCATGACTACCTGAGTTCATTCCTGTGAACCCACATGGTGGAATACAAGAAAAAATCTATTCCTGAGGGTTGTCCTGTGACCTGCATACACACAATAAATAAATGAAAAAAAATCAATTATCAAGTAACAATCCTCCACAATGGCACTTATACAAGGAATTTAGCTTATGAAGCCAGAAGTCAAATGTTAATTGACAGTCAAGCAGAAATGGAGACGTGCTGTTCATTGTGTATTCAGGGAGGAGTTCTGGAAAAGAGCCAGATAATACTGACTTCTAGACCATTACACCCTACCATTCAATGAAATTGTTAATGAAATAGCTATCATGCTCTCTGATTGTACCACAGATATATATTTTAGTAGGGGGACTTTCTGCTTCTAGCAAAAAATAGAATCAGAGGGAACACTTTTACTTCCCACCTTAAATGATTAAAACAAACACCTGAGACACATCTCAAAATCTTTGACATCAGAGATTAAAAACAAGAGAAAAGAAGCAGATAGAAACTGTTGTGATTATTAACTGGACACCGTCTAGGCCACGGACCAGAGGATAGCCCAAAGCATGGTGGATAACAGGGCTTGTTGAACTGCAAGTGGGGCCTCAGACAAGGCACCCAGGGCTCTCAAAAGCAATACTAAAGGAGAGAGCTGCCTAGAGACAACACGATTCTGACCTGCAGAGCATCCCCAGGGTGTTCAGCTGAGTACTTGGTAGATTCTGCATGTAGAGACTTGAGCAGCCAGAAGCTCAAGAGTACTCAGACGAACAAGACAAGAGTTCTGTAGTGAACATAGCTGGCAGCTCTATCGGCTACAAGGCAGAGCCCCACACATCATAAGTCAGAGAGAAGTTGGGAGAGTCCCTAAATGCATATTGCCACTGCCACTATTCCCTGAACAATAACCTAATGTCTACAGTAGAAAAAAAAAAAAAGAAAAAGAAAAAAAAGGAAGGGAGAAAAAAGAAAGAAAGAAAAAAAAAACCCACACAACACAGAATTCAATTTAAACAATTAGTTTACCAGTGCTGACCTATGATGGGGTCGTGTAAGCCAAACAGCCAACCCTGAGTTGGTTTTCATCAATATTTTATCACAGAAATAGGGAACAAACTACGGGTCTTTCCAATCAATTAATAATATAAGTAAAACAATCTAGTGCATACTTGCCCCACCCCCACCTTCTGGCAAACCTAATCCAGACAATTTTTCATTGAGACACTTTCTAAAAGAATCTAGGTTGTGTCAAGCTGACAATTAAAACTAACCATCACTTGTCGTGTACTAACTTGGATCCACAAAGGAAAAAAATCCATTATTTTTTTAGTCATTCACAATCTACTAGAAGAGGTAAATTATCGACATTGCAGCTACAGAAGAATCTACAGGAACTGAGAGAAGACTGATACTGAGCACTGAGAAGACTGATACTGAGCACCGATGGAGCAAGCTTCTAAGATCAGATACTTGCAATAGCCTTTGAGATTCAAGGTGAATTTGTCACAGAGTTAACCACTGGGAATAGTATGAACTACCAAAGACTCAGGCGAAGAATGACTTAAGGCAAGAGAAAGAGCACAAGGAGAGATAATGTTGACGGCATGAAAGTTGTAAACAAGTAAAAGGCTGTTTGTGGAGTGGTCTGTGAAAACTTACCATGTACCTCGTTGACTGTCCGGAGCATTTTGACAGGAAGAGACTGAAACTTTCAGCTTTTACATTCAAAAAGACACTGCCATGTTGCCTGTGCCCTGAACTACTCACAGCTCAACACTCTCTGCCCTGGGGGGGGGGGGGGGGAGGTAAGATGGCTCAGAGTCACGGACAGAGACACCGGGAACAGGTGAGAAACGCTGCAGCAAGCCCATCTAAACACTGCTGCAAGCTCCCTTAATACCCTCCACCTGTGCCCCATTGGTCCCAAGAAAGCATCTCTTCTAAACAGCAATTCCTGACTGGTTGACATTGTCAGCACTGTCTCTCAGACAGTCCTCAATCAGGTCCTCTGGCAGGAGCTTGTAGTCTCTCGGGCAGTCCTCAATTAGGTCCTCCTGCAGGAGACAGCCCCCAGTGTTTACACAGAGGCAGCCTCACCATTCCTGCTATAGCCATAGGTCTCAGGGGAAATAATTTGCAGGAAAGTAAGACTTGCTGCAGCCTGACCCTTTAGAGAACACTGCTGCAGCTTGAGTTAGAAGTTTTGAATGCTGTGTCTGAGATCGGTGGATGGAGCAGGTTAATTCCAGCAACTTTATGAGATAGATAGCCAGACATTGACAGTGTACAAACCTAATTTAGTTAGAGGAGGAAAGTGAATTTGTGTTTGGAAATTTTGAACTTGAAGCACATTGATGATAGCTTTATGAACCAATTTTCATAAGCATGTTTCTAAGTATCTCCTCGAGCGCCCAGAAGCCAGTATGTCTCTGATAATGCCATGCTGGAAACCTCAGTGTGTTCTGTGGACTATATTCATATTCCGGTAAAGAAACTAGTAAGTACCTTTTGTTGAACCATGTGTTAAATTATTGTTATTTTGGGGCCAAGCACTTCAATTGAATTCTGCTATGCAGTCTTCATTGAGTGTCTGTTAGTATTATGTTACTTAAAAGGAATGTGAGGTTTGGGGAAGCTATATAACTTTCCCAGGGCCCATTTGGGGTAGAGTTTCAGTTAGTAAGCCAACCCCTCTTAAGTAGTCAGTATCAGAATACTATAACTTAAAGGTGATTGAAGAAAAGTGGAGTGCTGCTGTATCCTAACTCACTGTCTACAGTCACACACATTTGTGATCTATTGTAGAAAACTGCCTATGATAAAATATATTCAGTAATATAAGCAAGGTGAGCAGCATCCCAGGAGCTGAGTCCACTGTCTAATCCTAGTCACAAAGGAGTAGAAGCCACGTTTCTTCAAGGTCTCTCAATCATCCTGTGTACTTAGTATCCTCAAAAATGATGATTTTTTTTTTGCCTGACTCATTTTGTATTTGAGTCTGTCCACTTTTTACAACACAAAATGTGTATTCATCTTAAGTTATGAATCAATAATTCAGCATTTTTTCTGTAAGGATTGATCTGTGAGCAATACCCCTTAGTCAGTCTCTGAAGGTCTAGATGATGCTATCTCTCTGAACCCCAGTGTTCTTAACATTTGATGAGACTGACACATACAGCCAACCTAATTTATCAGAACCCACCCAAAAATACATATTAAACTTAATCCAAAACCATAGAGTAACTCAGAATGAAGAGTAAAAATGCATATTCAAATTCTGCTTGTTTCTTCATATATATTCCTTGACTGTTTCTTCATATATATTCCTTGACGACCTTCCATGAATAGCTTTCAAGGACAAACAGAAGGCTTGAAATTATCTGGTGCAATTTATTCCCACAAATTTTGTTTTTCCTTGAAAAGACTCTGATAAATTGCCTGTACTTTACAAAACAAAGAAAATACTCTGTTCTTTTATCTACTAAATTGCATAGCTTCTATCTTTCAAACCATTGCTTAAAATCCACCTATCCAGTCTGTCTTTTATGTCAACTTTCTTGCATAAAAAATGGATTTGATAAGTTGCTCAAAAAGCACAAATACTGACATATTTCTCTCTGTGTTTTATTACTTTATGTTTTGCTAAACTGTAACATTAAGTTCTTAAACTGTTGGGTGAAGAACTGGATTGGAATAAAAGTTCCATGTATCAGTAATATAATCCTGTATTGGTTGAAGAATGTCTTTCATAAGCCTGTATTCCCTTGTCTGTAAAAAGGAGCAATTAACACCAAAGTCAGAAAAATTTAAAGATAAAAGAATGTGTGTGTGTGTACTCATGAATATGTGTATAAATGTTTATACATGTATATACATATAGATGGCTCAAAATATCACTGCATCTATCATAAACACATTTCACCAAACATAGAGATCATAACTGAATAATAGCATCCACTCTACAGAGTCTAGTTTGTAGACTGAGTTGCCAAACATAGTACATTTCTACTATCATTTTCCATTTTTTTATTGACAATAAAATTTTTTCCACATAATATATTCTTATTACAATTTCTCCTCCCTCTATTTTTCCAGGTTTCTTCCTCCCTCCCATCAAATGCAGATCTACTTCCTTTCTGTCTCTCATTAGAAAATGAACAGGCATCTAAAGGATAACATAAAATAAAAAAAGATAAAATAAAATTAACACAGCAAAACTGTATAAAACAAACAAATGGACCACAACAAAAACAAAAACAGGAGACCAAGAAAAGACACAGCAAACAGAGACCCGCTTATTTTCACACTAAGAAATCCCATAAAACCAAAAGCCATAATATACAGGCAAAGGGCCTAGTGCAGAGTAATTCAGAAACTGTGCATGCTGCTTCTGTTGTGAGTTCATGTGTGTTTTAATCGTGTAGATTTAGAAGACTTTATTTTCTTAGAGTCTTCCATCTCCTTTAGCTCCTATACTTTTTCTGCAAACTCTTCTTCAGGGTTCAGTTATCACTGCGGGAAAGGATTTGTGGAGACATCACATTTAGAAGAAGCTTATCTGGTGCTGGCAGAGTGAGTTACTGATCTATGGGTAGAACAGAGCATCAATAGAAGTCATCTAATTTTCCTTTTATTGTTTTTGTTGTTGTTTTGTTTTGGATTTTTGTTGTTGGGTTTTGTTGTTGTTTGTTTTTGTTTTTGTTTTTAGACCAGTTTTAGATAGATTTGCCCTTGGTCCCTGGACTATGTCATTCCAGGTTCTTGGTCACATAAGTGTCAGATATGAGATCCATCTCATGAAATGGATCATAAGTCAGATCAATTATTATGCCACCATTGCCATAGCAAATCTTTTACATAGGACATCACTAAGGTTTGTGACCAACCAAACAACCAAACAAATAAACAAGGTCAGGCCCAAATAAGTTTAGCATAGAATTCTACCAGACTATAAAAAAAAATTAATGCCAATACTCCTCAGATTATTCAACAAAATAAAAACAGAAGGAACATTGCTTAATTTGTTTTACAAGGAGACAGTTACCTTAATACCCAAATCACATAAAGATCTAAGAAGGCAAAAAAAGGAAGTTGCTTCTTTTAGAGCCCCCATTGAGAAGTCAGGTCTAATTCTAATAGGCTTACCATTATAGATTTCTTCTTTTGCCCTTGTATCTCTCGATATTCTTTAATATTCCTTGTTATGTATGTTTAGTGTTTTTATTATTATTTGCCAAAGGAAATTTTTTTTTGTTTCAGTCTTTTTTCATGTTATGTATGCTTCTTGTAATTTGACGGCTATCTTCTTCTTTAGGTTAAGAAAATTTTCTTCTGTTATTCTATGCCTGTGACCTGAGTTTGTTCTTCTTCTTCTATTCCTAGACAAATTAGATTAGTTTTTTTCATAATGTCCCATATTTTCTAGATGGTTTACACCAGGAGATTTTTAGATTTATTATTTTCTTTGGGTGAGGTATTCATTTCTTTTACTGTATCTTTAATGCCTGAGATTCGTTCTCCCATCTCTTATATTCTGTTGGTGAGGCTTGTCTTTGTAATTTCTGTTCAAGTTCCTAAATTTTTCAGTTTCTATTTTTTGTTTCTACTTTCAGGTCTGGAACTGTCTTATTCATTTTTTTCCCATTGTTTCTTTGTGTTCTTAGAAATTTCTTTAAGGGATTTATTCGTTTCCTTTTAAAAGATCTCTGTTGTATCTATAAAAGCTGTTTTAAGGTCTTTTTCTTGTGTTTCAGCTATGTTCCAGTTCCCAGGACATGTTGTGGTAGTGGCTAGACTTTAGTGGAGATGTTAAAGAAGCTATACCTAATATTAAAAAGACCAGTGTACTAGATGTCATTGATTGTGTTTTCCAGTGCCTAGGCTTCTGTGTTTGGGAAGATTGTAATACTAGGTTCTCATATCTGGTCTCATCTTTGTTGGGTGGTTGTTATTTTGTTTCTTTGCTTGCTTGCTTGCTTGCTTGCTTGCTTGCTTGCTTGCTTGCTTGCTTGCTTGCTAGTTTGTTCTGGGGATTTCTGCACTGATTTCTTTCGCCATGCTGGTTCTTAAGTGTGCTGTCTATGTGTGTGCTGATAGGACATTCCTCTTGGATTCTTGGGTCATTGGTGGTTCCTGGTAAAATGAGTTTCTAGGTATTAGAAACTAACATTTAAAAATGGGGATCAGGTAGGAGGGGAGTTTGAGACAGTCCAAAGGAAAGAAGGAAATCCTGGTCTCTAAATAGTCTGCTTAGTCCCCCTGGGAATGTAGGCAGAGAATGAAAAAATGCTCCAGGAGGTAGTCTGCTACAGAGCTATGGATGATACGAAGGATTAGATTTGGAGGTGAAAATCTGAGGTTAAATTACCTGCTTCCCTAGCCAGAGTGCCCTGTGGGTTTTCAAGGCATGACTGTTGGCTTTGGGAGCTGAGATAAAACAATGAGTGAAGGAAGTAAAGCTCTGTGTGGACCACTGGAGATGGAGACAGGGAAGGAAGAGCTGCTGCACTAGGGGGTCTGCTGCAGATTAGATTGAGGATTGTCTTTGGATGGGTGGAGGGGAACATGAAGATCTTCATTTAGCCTACCTAGCTGGATGGTGGGTTCCCAGGGAGGGCCTATCTACTCTTTTTCTTCCTAATTCGTTTTCTCTTTCCCTTATCCTACCTGTCTATATATTATTCTACAACCTCATATCATCTCTCAGTTGTAATTTTTTTCTTGTTCCTCTTTTTGGGTTTTAGGTTGATAGATGCATTCTTCCCAAATAAGCATTCTTAAATAAATTCACATCTTTTTAAATATGACTCTGTAGAAAATACTGACACTTATTAAATTTCCATTAATAGATCTCGTGTCTGTTTATCTTTCCCAGTAGCTCAGAGACACTGGGGAATGATCTCTAGGTCTCTGAATTTTTAATTGATGTCCTTATGTTCTGCTAATTTGCATGACCAGATCATGTTTCCTTATGTTCCTCTAATTTGTTGTGGCAACATTTAATGGATGTTTTAAAAGTTTTTGTAAATTCTGTGGAATGGTGCCCATGCAATTATGTAACCATATTCCTGAAATCATTGTATAATATGCTCTTTTAGATCTCATTTTTAATCATCTAATCCCAGTTGCAGTCATATGACCTACTTTGCAGCCACTTTTTAGTATAGTATGCAAAGAAATTTTATATTGCCAGCATAATAATGAGTGGATATACTTCCCTGAGATAGAGTCACCTCAGCTAGGCTCATAAAATGTGATCTATGAAGCTTGAGTGATAATTTACTAATTTTGTGGGAAATCTTAAGTATCACATAGATCAGAATCCTGGCATTAGCTTCATCCTTTCATTCTATGATTAATGCTCTCTATACAGTGAGAATAATCAGAAGCTATGGAGAAATTATTTTTACAGGAATTGAAAAATGGGGAGTTTCTTGAACAGGACATCTGCTCCCTAAGCAGACTTACCTAGACAGCTACATTCAGTCAAAGTCACCTCATGCAAAGGATCAGAGCAAGGGAAATCAGGGAAATTAAGAGACTCATAGGACAGAAGATCTCTCAGATTCTCAGTCTGCTGACTAAGGGTTTCTCTCCTGTGATGTGCTTTAATAAGCCCAGCAATAGCAAGTTTCTCCCATTCTCTCTGTTTTCCTCCCTCTTTCTCTAACTCACCTTAAATTGGAGGCTTACTCATAGATGTTTTTTGCTTGTGTTGGAATATTCAATAAAGATTAACTTCACTTATGAAAACTACAGTTTCCTATTCTATGACCTACTGACTTCTATAGTTTAACTGTATTAACTACAATCCTTATCCTTCATGTCAATTCCCAGGAAAAACTTAGTTTAAATTCAGATGAAGATTCAAAACATACCAGGGATGAGATTCAAATACTAGCTATCTGATGATAATGTTCTATTTTATAAGAAGAAATTAGTACATACACAAACATATTTTGACACATACAACTAACTCAAGCAATGGATTTGAAAACAAATCTACCTTGGTTTTAGTTCAACTCTGAAATCTAACACCTTAACCATGGCAAGTTTTTAAAGTAAAACATTTAATTGGGGTTGACATAATTTCAAAGATATGGTAATTTATTGTCATGACATGGTACTGCAGGGGTAGTTGAGAATTCCATAGGCAACAGAAGACACAGTGAGCCACTCAGCCTGACTTAAGCTTTTGAAATCTCAAACCCAGTTGCTCCAACAAAGCCATACCTCTAATAATGCCACTCCCTATGAGCTTATAGGGGTTATTTTTATTCAAACCACCACAAGACCCTACTGAATTCATTGTTATATTTCATCCTTTGGGAAGTAATCCCTGCACCACTGAGCCTTTCATCCAGCTGTCTGAAAGTGAGGGCTAGAATATGCCTCTTCTGACGTGGGTATTAGAAAACTCACTTCGCACTTTCTGAAACCTGGCTCAGCAACTACATAGTTTTTTTTTTTTTTTTTTTTTTTCCTTCTTTACCCCTTCCAATATTCCTGCATTGAAGATAATGCTATTTATAAAGCAAATAAAGTCAGTTCAAATTCATGATATTTTGAATCTTAGAGTACACACAAGTTGAGGAACCAGATGATTTAGCATCAACCTTTGGACTGAAAATTTACTCTCTGGTCTAGTGAAGATGCTAAATTATTTGTTTAAAGCTGCTTTGTAGACCAGTGCACACATTTTTCTGAGCTTGAGCAGTAGAAAGCTTTCCCCATTCCATTTAAACCACAAATATGCTTTTGAGACCACACAGGCCTAAAGGATACTTTTCCTTCCCAAATACATCCCTAAGGCAGACACTGTAATTAATTCTTTGGGGACAAAGCAGAGAGAAAAAACTCCTGGGACCACTTTCACTCAAACCTCCAGCTTTTGTGAAAAAGGTGAACTGTGCTCAGCTAGGAGTCTCAATTACTCCTGCCTTTCACCTTGATGCCAACATGGGTCACAAGGCTGGTAATCAAATCTTCCCAGAATCCTTACGTAACAGAGAAAATAAAGTACAAGGGACTTCAATTCTTTTTAATGAGAAAGCTTTTTCAAACTTGACAAAACAGTACTGTATGACCACTTGATATTCGTCTTTATGAAGTAAATTTATTCCCAATCAATTCCCTCTGTTCACAGGTAGATTTAGCTTTTCATTAAGATTTGTTAGGATAGTGATATTCTGTGTTTGCTGAGTCTCTCAGTCAGACACTGAATTTATTGCTCCCTTTCATCTTCTTTCAAGGCTGCTCAGCTTCAGCAAACAAATTTTAAAAAGTCATTTTTTTTTTTTTTTTTTTTTTTTTTTTTTTTTTTTTTTTTGCTGGAAGAAAGATGTTGACTCCCTGTTAGAATTCTGATTACATAGCACACCCTTTAAATGTAAATTTTAGAAGTACATACAGTTGCCAAAATGTCTCTTTTTCATTTAATCCGATTAAAGCATTCTTATAAAAGCCATTAATTCTTTCCTCTCAGATCTCTTTGACATTCCAAGAACTACCCTTCAATGGGTCAAGTAGTTGAATGAATGTTTTGCCGAACAGTTTTATCTGAAGAACGAGGAAAATCTTCCTCTACTCCCTTCTAGAACAGTCTCTAAAACATGGAGAGATACGAAAATTGAATCACAATATTAGATATTCCATATGGAGGCAAGGAAACTTGCTTATTGTTAACCTCAATTAGGCATATAATAGTCTGTTTAATTCCCTAAAACTAAATTGTCATGGTCCTAGTATTTAGTCCCATTGTGTAAGCCAATGTGCTTTTGTTATGAAACTACAATACAGTTAGTGTGGTTTGCATCCACATTGCTCAGAAGCCATGAATGCACTCCCATAACACAGTGTCTAACTGTGGCACCCTGAAGGACTTGTGGATAAAATCCATTGGCAGGCCAGTAGGTTTTTGCCTGAAAGCTCCAGGCATGCCTACAATTATCACTAGTTAAAATTCGTGGTCTTAATCTTGCTTGATGTTAACTACAGGGGAATATCCCCACTAAAACTCAGCAACAACACAGCAACAGTACTGCTACTGCAGAGTGACCTTTACAGTTGAACAAGATACTGATTCTGGGTGATAATCCTGAGAACAAAGGGGAAAAGTTCAGGACATCTGGGAAGAAGGACAGTACAAGTCTCAAGTGGGATGCTGTGGGCAGCAGAGACGTTCTCAGAGACTGGCTCTAAGGACAGTGCTGCTTCTATGCCCAGCTGTTGGTGCTAAGACAGCTGTTTTTGGACTCAGGAGGCTACTTCTTTTAGGCTTTTTGAAATGTGTGCAATGGCACTGTCAGCAGTACATGAGATGAAGAGTTATAACTGCTGTCAGGAGCATATTAATGCCTCTGCAGTCTGTGGTGTCTTACGAGTTTTCACGATGGTTCCACATAAATTTTGACTTAAGACATAAAGGGATAAGTAGCCTTCTGGGATGAAGGAGATAAGGCCCTAGACTTAGATAGAAAGGGGAGGAAGGCACAAAGAATCAGATACCTATACTCATTATTACAGTCTCTCAGGATGAGATCCAATATGGAGATAGCTACCTAATCTAAAAGTGTGCATGTCACCCAGGATTTCTCAGTAGCTGCACCAAAAATGTTTTTGGTTGTTAATTCTTCATTGTTAGGTGTTTCCCTGGTCATTGTAAGTTAAGTATCATTTCTGCCTCCACCATTAGATATAAATGCCATCTGCTTATATGCAGTATTGAAAATCAACAATATCTTTAGATATAGACAAGTGTTCTCTAGAGTAAGATCACATCCAATAAAACACTACTAGATTAAAACACCATCTTGCTACTTTTTCTATACGCTTATCCAAGATTTGCTGCCTTCATTCATGCAGGGGAACCAGTTTTAGATATTTCTATTTTTTACTTTGAGCATTAAAACATGCTAAATTATTTCAAAATAATTTCAAATGGTAAGACACTACTGTTGAAAACACTAAATGCTTTGATTACAGGGTACAGAAAACAATCTTGTGAGGACCAGAATATTCTCCCCCTATAGGCTAGTTTTCATAGTGCTAGAAGGAACTATGTACTCTGCTAAGGTAGTAAAGACATGGCCTTACTTAGGAATTACCATACATGTTTCAAAGCCAACCTTTCAGGCAAGATGTGCCTATTCATGCAATAGTGGCAAGATTGTTTATGGGAATAACCAACTGCTTTTTTTTTTTATTGGATATGAGGTCTGATGCTCAGGAAAAAATGTATGTGTGAGACTGAAAACATGCTCAAAACCCATGCTTAGGGAGATCATGGGCCTTACGGGAAAATCTATTGCTGTGTTTTCTGTTGTTTAGTTGTAGTTGCTCTGACAAATGGTTGTGTTATCAAACTGCTTTCCACATACTTAAATCTAAATCCATAGTTGTGCTCTGTTCTTGGCCTTGGTCGGAAAATCTACTTTTTACAATGAATAATGGTTAGTGTCAATAGTCATAATCATTCAAAATAATAAAAATATGTAAGTGATCAGTAATCATCTTCTATATTAATATTAAGCCATCCGAAACTCAGATAACCTCACAGAAGAAGAAGCAGAACAGACATATAAGAGCCAAAGTAAAGGAAGACTGCTAAAGAATGTTCTGCTGGCCATAACATGACTCTTGAATGAATAAATTCACATCAATGGTGGTTACCTGCACAAAATCATTCAATGAAATTACAAATTCAATTCATTACAAATTCCAGCATGAATGGAAGAAGGACTCCCCAGGCTCTTTTCTGGCCTACAAGTTGTTAGGACTTGTCGCTGCAGAACCACAGTCACATTTCTTGGGAGGGGTGACCTTTGGTAGGTTACCCATCCAACAGTGGATAGATCTCCCTGCACATGTGAGTGGGGACACTAGAGGATGGCTATGAGGGTAGTTAAGAAATGTTGTATACATGTACAAAATTTTTCAAAGAAAAAAATGTCAAAAAAAATAGTATTTCTCTAGGGCTAGGGAGATGTCTTGGACAGTGTCTTTGCTGCATAATCCTGAGGACTTGAATTTGAAGTTCCAGAACCCATGTACAAAGATGAGCATAGGAGCATGGATACCTTAATTCCAGCCATGTAGAAGACAGAGACAGGAGATTGACTGGAGTTTGCTGCCTGCTATCCTAGTTCTGGGTTCATTGAATGACTATCTCTCCATGGAATAAGGCAAACCTGATAGATCAGAACACTTCTGTCAGAATAAGCACATGGGTGTGTATATACACAAACACACATACCTGTGCTAACACCATACACATACACATATATACACACTAAGCTATTTACTTTGCATTCAAATAGTAGAGTTGAAAAGAATAACACTTTTGCTTAAATGTACTGATTTCAAAACTATTTGGAGATAAAAAAATCAAGCATTCTACGGAATTAATAACCATATTTATAAAGTTATAAAAAGAGTAATTTGTGTGTTTCTAGCACAGCATGCTTTTCAAAGGAGCATCTATCTTTCCTATTTTATTTTGGCCTTACAGTGACCATTCTACCCTAAATATAATCTTTATTATAAAGAAGAGAGCCTGAATAACTGACCTAAAAGCATATAGCGGCATTCAGGGTGCAGAAATCAAACTATATATTTGGTTTTAAATCCATGTAGCTTATAATAGATGTCTTTACTAAGGAAGTTTAAGCTTTGAGCAAAATTTTATTGTAACTAGGATAAAAAAGAAGAAGAAGAAGCCAGTGTTCTCTAAACTCAGCAAAATAACTTTGCTGGTTTTGTTCTTAGAGAGCTATACAATTTTATTTAAAAGAATAGTTCAGTTTTAAATTTTTTGTCATAACAGATCTGATGTGAGCTCTCATTACTTATCCTAACTGTTCTCAGAGCACAATATTTTCTTTCTTTTTTTTACCTTCTTCCCAGGAGGAAATGGGATCATATCTTTGTCAGACATAGAAATATCATCAGCCAGTGTAAACCTCACTTAATCCTCTTACCTAGAACATGTGGGATAAGGGATGGGCAGATGAGACATGACAAGTGGACTATGGCACAGTCTGCAAGCAATTACAGACAACTCAGTCACTGTGAATTCAACATATTTACACGTGAACTTTAAACGTGCTCTAACATAGCAAGAAAATGGGTTTGAGTCCTTAATGTGCTTCCTGCTGCCTGATCATAGGCTGGTCACTCACATCGCTGTCTTCATCCTCACTGTCTCATCCACAAACAATGATGAAGCTATATATCTCCAAATATTACCATGTAGACCAACAATAATAGCAATGGTTAGGATGGAATCAACATTTTTTTTTTTTTTGGAATCAACATTTTTTTTGAATCAACATTTTAAAGTGTCCATTGTTATTAACTGTTCTTTGTAAATGAGCTAACTTCAATACCAGACTTCCCCACTTATGCACCACTTATGAATATAATAATGTCTAATAATCTAGCTCTTTCTTCTAACTTGAACGATTATATGTAATATTTTTGCTAGTTAATACCTGTGAGTGTTAATGATTGTCTTGAGCACTAGAGTTTTTATCTAGGAACTACTTTCTATTGTGTTTTAAAATGCAAATGTTTATTGAAGTAATTAGTGACATTCTCTTGCAACTCACTTTTAAATAGTATTTGTCAGTGTTATGACCAACTTCAACTTTGAAAAAAAAATAAGCAAAATAAGTCTGAAAAAATACTCTAATCAGTAGAAGTGCTTGTCCATAAACATGAGGTTGAGACTCAGTACTCATGTTTAAAAAAAAGTCAGACATACTGGTGTACTGGTATATGCCTGTTATCCCAGTCCAGGGAATGTGAAAATCATAGTTCCCTGGGGAAGTGCTGGCCAGCCAATGTATTCAATATGTGAGTACCAGTCTAGTGAGAAATCCTAACTCAGAAAACAAAGTGAAAAGCTTCTAAATACTGATACCTAAGGCTGTATTCTGGACTTGTTTATAACTGTGCTCACTCATTTATATACACCAGTACACGTGTGCAGTAGCACACATACATACATATAAATACATACATACATTACACACACACACACATAGTCATGCAACACAATTTGTGGAAAAACAGAAATCAAAATGTGTTTTAAAACACACAGCATCTTTACCAGGGCCAGAAACAAAGGAATTCCAGGACCATTAACTTAATGAAGACATCGGAAAGGAGTAACACTGTGCTGGCTAATGTTGATTGTCAGTTAAGATTGTATTAAGAAGCACCTAAGAGATTTTGAAAACACACTTTAGTTATGTGTGTAAAAGTGCCCATGAGAGGATTAATTAGAGATAAGATCCACCCTGGATGTAGACAACACTACCCCAAAGACTGAGGCCCAGACTGACAGAAGGGCCAACATGACAATGCCAACTGGTGCAGTGATTGAACTCCTTGCTGCCAGACCACCAAAATCGGAGCTTCTCCCCTCTGCTATTCCTCCCTGTCATGGTGAACTGACACCTGTGACCCCAAATAAATCTCTCACTTGAGATATTCCTGACAAATATCTGGTGTAGCCATGGAGAGGTTAACACAAGAGACATCTTCTTGGAAGACAAATACTCTTAGTTAGAAAAGTAATGGAATCTGGTAATTAGGTAAATACTTGCTGCCATAGTCTCTTCTTTCTTGTCCTAGATAGAAACAAGTAGATTGTATATTTTAGGAAAACAATACCTCAGTATTATTACATAGTATGTGTTAGTGATCTCAACTTACCTGCAAATCAAACTGCTTGAAGTCATATACTTAACTGTTCATAATGTCTGTTGGCTAGGAGCCAGGGACTAGGGACTCCACAGCTGGATCCTTTTGAAGATTATTCACAAAGTTGTCATCTATATGCTGGCTGGGCTGCAGACACACTGACTTTTTTATAGAATAAGAGAAAATTTCAGTTTCAACCATGAGGCTATTAATGGTTATCTTTGCTGGCATTTCTGGATGTAATTGTCTTGGACTATTAACTGTTCTGCAGGACCACAGCTCAGAGCACAGTAACTGGCTCGCCAAAAAAGTAGTGAACCAGTAAAAGCGGGAGAAAGGATTCTCAAGATGGACAACAAGACCTTTCTGTGATTCAACCTTTAATAATGGTGACAGCCCAGTTTTTGCCCCATTATAAAAAAAAAAAAAAAAAAAAAAAAAAAAAAAACCTTTACAAAGTCTAACAAAGTCTAACCCAATACACATAAGGGGAAATGCTACCGAAGGCTATCTATACCAAGAACGGGATCATTGAAGACTATCTCACAGGCCATACCACAGAGAACAACAGGAAGTGACTAGAAAGGAGAACCTGAAAGTACTGGGGAAGTCAGACAAATTAGGCCTGTGCTTTCTGGCCGTGTTCCCAACATGGGTCATAGAGCAGGAGAATACAAATTATTTTTGAGTGAAACATTTCCCCCCTGGTTTCCCAATGCCCTGTTTAGAAGCACAGCATTTTTATTTTAAGACAGATTCTGCAAGATCAACGGCTCTGTAGCAGCCAAGGCTAATGAGCAAGCACCAGGACAGTGTTTCCACAAGTGCCACCTCTCTCGTAATCTTTTTCTTTAAGATCCCCCTGGAGGTCTGCGTTTATGTCCTTCGAGTAAAGGATGTGTAGTCGTTCACTGCAGAAAGATGGGGTCCCGCTGGAGAAAACCGGCTACAAGATAGTATTTATTCTCTTCTCTGCTTATTCTAAAATGAAGGGAAAGTGAAATAGAGGGAGCTTCTGAACCCAGCATGATTACGGAGCTTGTAACTGTCCTGTTACTTTTAGTTTAAGGGTAAGTCTTCTGTATTATTCCAGTAGACCCTTTGAAGCTGCTGCTGCCCAGGCAGAGGAAGCCACATTATTTCAGAGTGACTACTTTTCAATGGAGCACTGTATCTAAGTTAATTAAAATGCCTATGTTGTTTTCTTTCTCCAGCCTTAACAGCCTCAAGGGGAAAAGGCAGACAATTCAACTGCCAAGGGGACAAAGGGAAACTCAAACAAATTGACGAAAAAATACTGGGCTGAATGGAATCCTCGCCACACCCTTCAGGCTGTCCTTTTTTGATTTGATCTTTATTTTCAACTCGTTCCGTCTTTGCTTATAGCTTCCTGGTGACCCACGGTCCATTTACTTCTGGGTTTTAATGACTATATTATTATCAACTACAATGCTTGGCTGTTCCTTCACTCTCCTGAAGTCACTGGGCTGCTGCTGTGAGCTCTGCAAGGTCTGAAGAGAGATGAGTTCCTCCTATTGCCTCAGCTACCTGTTTTCCTGTTTCGGCACAGTACCAGGCCATGCTGTGCTATAGTCAGAGCATCCTGCTATTAACATGCTCCATCCTTGTATCCAGGAGTCTTTTTAGTGCGCTACTTTAAAATTCTTTGGAGGGAGAGTAACTCTTGCAGGATCAAGTAATTTCACATAAATCTATTAACTGTATGGCAGAAGACCATGGACCACTGTACCTCCAAATGAAGTATTATCTTCTCTCCCTTTTTCTCTCAGCACAACTAACCAGACTTTATTAGGAATGAAAGTATGGTTATACCATCCACTCCAGATCGTTCCTAAACTTGCTTTTAAGACTAAAATATAGTTTTCACTTGTAATTTAGTTTTATGTCTCAGTTTCTCCATGACACTGCCTGGTGTTTTACTTAAACTAGATGTTGCTGGTATTTTGCAGATCTAGTTAAATCTAGTTGATTTTAATGGGAGCAATCTATTACTCATAGTAATTGGATGGACCTCATCTAGCTAGCTGAATTTTTAAGAGAAAAATCTAAGTTTTCATAGAAAAAAAAGCCTCAAAATTACAGCATTAATATATTAGTGTAATATATGATATATACATATATTATGTATGTGTGTTACATGCAGAAACAGAATCATGGAAGGCTCATTGTCTCCTTTCTTTACTCAACACCATCAGATATACTTCACAATTTCTCTGAAATGTGGAGAAGTGGCAAAGCAGAGATATACTAAAGGGATCCTGTCTAAAACACGTGGTCACCAGTTAGAGGTGCTTGATAAGTGAAGACCATAGGATGACATTGGAACTTTGCATTATGCAACTGGATCTACATTAAGATCTGAGATTAAAACAAAAATGTAGTGGAGAATATTTTTTTTTCAGAGAAGACAAGTTTAGATTTTTGAAGCATATGTGTAACTGCCAAGAGAAATATAGAGTAATTTTTAAATTTCAGAAGATTCTTGGTTATGAGCAAAAATGAGATCCCACCAGTATATTCAGAAAAAAAAATGAGGCATAATGATGTCAATAGGATGCCAAGAAACTGTCTCAAAAATGGTAAAATAGAAAGAAAACTGAGCAGACGTGGTGATAATCTACAGATTTTTTTTTGTCTGTTTTCTCTACACTTAGCAATCCTATCCTAAGAAGAGAAGTATGCTGAAGCCTTTAAAAGGTCTTATCAGAGCACAAACAAGGAAGTTATGTTATGTGAACAAGAGCAGTCTTAGCTGAATGCAGAATCAAAAGCAGATTAAAGAACAGACAGAACATGGTAAGCCAATAAAGATGGGAAGAGCAACAAGGTAACTATGCATGGTCAAAGAGAAGGGCACATGCTAACTACATGTCCAGGTGAAGATATATCACTGTGCTTTGTAGTGTTTATTTGATCTATGTGTGGATCACTTTTTACTATATTTTCATAATTAAGAAAAGGAAAAAAGGTAGATTTTCTCACTTCAAGAAAGATCTATGTCAGCATGAGACACAAAATATATTAGAAATTGTAGTCAGTCATTGTGCACATTCAGTTATGGCAAAACAAAATCCTTTATCATGAAGACATCTACTTAAAATGGTTGAATGTATGGAGTTATCATTTAATCATAGAAATCTGTGACATTACCGTCATCAACAAAATCTTCAACTATAAATATCAAGAGGGAAGCCAACAGGTAATTTTTATGAGTGTGAACAATGTTTATACTTTAATAAACAAAAGCATTGATGTTGTTTAATTCTACAGCACTGGATACACTTGGATAGGCCTCAGTTAACTCTTGGAAGATTCTTCACAGGACAAATATAAATCAGTTTTCTGGATTTTTATAAGCATTAAGTACTATTAAGCATAAGTACTGAGCAAATTAATGAGCCTCATAGGCAACTTATTTTTATTTCTGTTTATCTCATTGAAAATAATTTTTTTCACACAGTATATTTTTATTATTGTTTCTCCTACCCCAACGGCTCCTAAATTCTCTTCATCTTCCCTACCAACTACATTCACAACCTTTTTTCTTTTTAGAGAACAAGCAGACCTCTAAAAATAATAATAAATAAAGATGAGATAAAACAAAAAGAAATAAGAATAGGACAATACAAAGGCAAATAATCGCAAAAGTTCATATAGATATAGACACACGTTCTCACACACAGAAAATATCAAAAGAATGCAAAACTACAAGACAAAAAGAATAACATACACAAAGACCTGTAAGGTTAGAAGAAGGAGGAGGAAGAGGAGAAGCGAGGAGGTTAAGGAAGAAGAAGAAGAGGAGGAGAAGGAGGAGGAGGAGGAAGAAGAGAAGGAGGAGAAAGAGGAGGAGGAGGAAGAGGAGGAAGAGAAGGAGGAAGAGAAGGAGAAGGAGGAGGAGGAGGAGGAGGAAGAGGAGGAGAAAGAGGAGGAGGAGGAAGAGAAGGAGGGGAAGGAAGAAGAGAAAAACAATATACAAAACAATGTGATGTTATGAGACAACTACCAAAGAGTCCATTGAGTTTGTTTTTGTGTTGTCTGTCTATTGCTGGGTATGGTGCCTAACTTTTAAGAGTGGATTGTATCCCAGTGAGATTCCACTGGAAAAAACTAATTCATTTCATTTTTGCGTGAATATCAATTGGAGATAGCTTCTGGGTTAGAGATAAAGGCATATATCCACATCTATCAATCCTGGGAGCATGTCTGGCACAGACTTCTGTCAGCCCTCTGCAGGCTTCCATAGTCTCTCTGGGTTCATATGTGCATCAACCATACTGTATTTAGAAAGCTTTGGTTTCTTCCTTGATGTCTACCATCCCCTCTGGCTCTTACATTCTACCTCTTCTTCAACAGGTTTCCTTAAAATGTGAAGGAAAAAAATTGATGGAGTCTTCCTGTTTAGGGCTGAGTGTTCCAAGGATTCTCAATCTCTGCATACTGTCTGGCTGTGGATCTATATATTTGTTTCATCTGCTATAGTAGGAAGCTTATTTGATGATGGCTGAGCAAGGCACTGATCAATGAGTATAGTAGAATTTCATTTAGATTATATTTATTGCTATGTTCCTTTAGCAGAACAGTAGTATTTGGTTTTCCCTTCAGTTCCTGCCTTTATAGTCTCAGGTTTGTATCTACCTAAATCATGCAGGGTATGGGTTCCATCTCATGGAGTGGACCTTACATCCAATCCGATGTTGGCTGGTCAGTCCCACAAGCTTTGTGACACTATTGTAATAACACATCTTGCAGGGAGGACACCACTGTGAATCAAAGGGTTTGTGGTTGAGTTGGTGTTTCCCGTTTGTGCTTTGGTAACATGCAGAGGACATTCACATACCAGGAACTACAGCCAGCAGGAGTGAAGGCTGCATTGAATGTGGAGAAGCTCAACTTCTCCATGTTCAATGAGTTGTGTAGGTGTTATCTTCTGCAATAGAGCCTTACCATCTGTTTATGGAGATTAACTCACAGTCTTGTAAATAGTATAAGTTGTTTGGGGATTCCCATGGGCTCCTTGGGCCAACAACTTGATTAGATAGATTAGATATAACCCATTTCCAGCACTGGAAGCTTCATTAGTGACACGATGCTCAGCTAGAGCTCCCTCTCCCTATTATTTGGCAATTTCATTTAGATTGGCCTCTTACATATATGTTTTAGGAAGCTTCTGCAACCTCTTATATTTGATGAATGGAAATTTATTAATGTTATAGATTTTTGATCCTTTCCTTTTATTCAACACTGGGCTTTTGACTACCTACTTAAAACATCTTTAGATATGGACATAAAATGAATTAACTTATTCAAGGAATGTTTTAAAAATCAGCGCAATGTAGTCTGGTATTACATCCTGGTCTCAGATGAGGCTGTGTGATCAGCAAATAACATAGACTTACTCATAAGGAAATACTCACAAGCATTTCTCTTAATGAGGGCCTGGAGAAATAGCTGAGGAGAGAGACCTTAATGGGAGGTATTCCATCTTGAAAGATTAACATATAAACAGGTACTAAACCAAACAAACCACGAATATTTAAGCCATAAAATGAAAGGAAAGAAAAATATATTCTAAATCTATATTAAAAGTAATGCCATGTCGCTGTGTAGAACTCCAGTGAGGGTTGTGGAATGAATCTTTAATAGTATCATTTATGCTTGTCCCAATGCACTATGTTCACAAGGAGAACAACCTACAAATCTTGATGTACCATTTTATTTGCACAGAGAACTGGCCACCATCTCACAGAACAGCCACTGTAAATTAGAAATATATTCTGTTTGGTTTGAGCTTTGAGCACAACACATTTGGAAATTTATGAAGTTGCATAAAAGCACACAAAAGCATTTTTGAAGCAGTTTAGCGCCATGGCTTTCTTTTGGCCTTGAAAGTCAGACAGGGAGAAACTGGGTTTGTTATGTGTGCCACTGTTCTATGCCAAGACTCGGAATAAGTCTACATACGTGCTATCTTCCACTCCTCACTGAGTGGCTGACAATCACCTACAAGCTCCAGTGAATCGCTACCCAAGACCAAGGAAACATCCAAGAAACAGTGAGTCTCACTCTGTGAACATGCTGAGGAATCTTCTCATCCCTCCTGTTTCTGCTTGATGTTTAAAGTAAGAGAAAATCCATTTGAAGCCTGAGAATGCACATTACAGCTATTTCAGAGATGAGAAATGGCTGAATCACAGTTTTCACCACCAATTTCACTTGTATAAGAATAAGTGTTTTCCAAAAAGTGATAAACATCTTGATTTTGTTTAAAATTTAGCAAAACAGTGTATTTCTTGACATTTCCTCCCTAACTCTATGTTTGGAAAAAACAAAGAAAAGAGAAAAAGAAACAGAAATGCTACCCTGCCTGGTGAAGTTGGGTTTAAATACATATTATAACAATTTTGAAGATTGGTATTAACTTAGTCATCTGAATGATCTTTGGGTTTATAGGTGTTTTAAGTCAAATCTAGATGCTCCTCAACATAGAGTGGTGCTATGTCCAAATAAAGCCATTATGAATTGAGACAATCACAGGCTTAAAGCATAGTTAGTTTGTCTACACTGCCAACCATCAGAATGGACCCACACAGGACACTGAAGATTATGCATTGCTTTCCTTTGTCATTGTGGTGTTGAAGTTGATTAAAAGCTGTTGCACAAATTGCAAGAGGATATGCAATTCTGCCATCATTCCTGGAAAAAACTAAATGTAATAAACGATTTCCACTGAGTGTATGCTGCTTCTGATCCATTATAAATGGAAAAATTATAGGTTGTACCATTAGGGACTCTTTGTAACAATTTTGGCAGTCCCGATATGACATTTCCTTCCTGATTGATGAGTATCAAAAGAGCTAGTTTCCCAAGATAGTATGCTATAGAAGAATATTAATCATATTTTGTTTTCACACAATTAACTCTGAAACATATATACAACATCATAAGTTGGAGAGGAAGATCTAAATAAACTAAAGCCTTGATTTCTTATTTAAAAAAAAAAACTTCATTTCAAACAAATGATTGAATAGCTGAGGAGCACAGAAACTTACTGTCAATAAGTATAGTTCTAAATAATTAAAAGCCATGGTTAGAAAACAGAAAAAGAGGAAACCATTAGCAGATAATTTCTCTATTTTGGAGGAATTGGTTTCCAAATATAATTACTTCTAATTTGACAATGAGGGATGAATTACACTAAAAAACATAAATTGGCAAAAGCTAAAAATAAATTCAAAAATTTTCACAATACATAGACAAAACTCATTTCTCACAAGCAAAATAAAGGAGTATTCACCTAAAATAACTCAGGAAGTAATTTCTTGAAGTTATGAAGTGAGATGCATTTACATGGGATATAAAATACTAAATTATTAAAAACTTTAAGAGATTCAGAGAATGCCACAATGAAATATCTCACTCTAGTATGAGTTACTTTTAGCTAGAAGCAACTGTGAGTCTGACTCATCCTTCATTTACCCAAAAGGTAGACATAAATTCCTCTTAAGATGGTGTTTTCTGACTTCTTTCCTATGTGGAAGAGACGGTAGCCTTTCACAGTTAAGAGATAATGTCTGAGATGGGCCTGCACAGACATATACAAGAAAACATTTCTAAAGGAGCTGTGATTTTCCCTTGCTCCTGCCAGATCTACACATTTATCTGCCTTCAGCTTTCCATCATAGAAAGCTTAAAGCTATTCTCTTTTTTATGTCCCCTTCTTAGAAATGTAGCATCATTCATTAAGATAGCCTAGAAGCCCACGTTCCCACCACTCCTTTGTGTTCTATATCATTGCTATACCTTGTGCACGTTCATTATATGTGTTACCATTCTCTGCTTCTTTCCATCATGTAAATTTGTGATTGTTCAGATAAATTTTCAAGAGTATAGCTAGAAAACTTAAAAGTGTAGAGGAAAAAAAAAAAAAGCATTTTTCTTACCACCCAACATTTTTGAGGAGTCTGATAACTTCTGGTATAGAAATTTTGCTCAGTATCTGCCTAGACAGAGTAATCAGTCCTTAATAATCCTGCATCACCAAGGTCTGTCAGATGATTCTGGGCCAGAAGGCTGAAGATTTGATGCTCCAACGTTCGGTAGTATAGGGGCTTTTCAGGTGTTCAGAGGTCTCTATAAATTGGCTAAGTTTTAGAAGCTATGCTTTGTGCTTCCCACAATTATAGTTAACTCAGTCATTCTGGATTTCTGACGGGGTTGAAAACTTATAGCTATTTACTGTAAGAGAAAAGATTTGAGTGGATGGTTGTCAGCTGACATTCATCCTAAAGCCAGGTTCAGAACTAAATGTTTTAGTTAGGATAGATGACAGAGGTGCTGGTTAGTCAACAAAAGGATGGACGGGGTATTAGGACTATCTTGTGCCTCACTGGTACAAATTGGCATAATTATGCTCTAATTGTATTTTGAGAGAAAAGTTTCATTTTAACAGAAAGGGTGATGTGTAGGAAGAGCTAAGGTAGGAGGAGTACTGAGAGGAAGAAAAGGAGTAAGAAGAGGAGAAGAAGAAAGAGAGGAGAAGCTAGGTGATGAAAGAGAGAAAGAGGGGGGAGACAGGGAGGCAGATATTCATGTATCTCCACCAGTCAAAGATAGTTGTTATATCTAGGTTGGTCAGTGGGTTACACCTCTGATAGAACAATTCCAAACTTATAACGCTTATGATTAACATTATTTTAAAAAAATGTATAAATGCAAAAAGGAAAAGGGGGCATGGGATAGGGGTTTTCTAAGGGGGGGGGAATGGAGAAAGGGGATGGCATCTGAAGTGTAAATAAAATATCTAATAAAAAAAAGAAAAAAAAAAGAAATTTTGCTCAGTCAATGTGGTTAAATCTACAGCCCAACGTCCATACCTTATGCCCAGGGAACATCACAGATGAGAGGGCAGAAAGAATGCAAATGCTAGAGGACCAGGGAAATTGCTATCAAATAGTGTCTTTTATATATGATAGGAAAGCTACAGCCATGGAATCTCAAAAACAAATGGTCGCTTAAATAAGGTCATCATTATAACATCACTAGTTGTTATAGAAATAAAGATGGAAAAAATGCAGAGGGACACACTCTGCAATTAAGAATTATAAGCAATATATGATTGTTGAAAGAGAAGGAGTCAATCTTGACCAATTCTAAGTGGTCACTTCTTTAAAAATATACATATGAGCAATACTTAATGGACTGACTCAGAAGTGTGTGTGTGTGTGTGTGTGTGTGTGTGTGTCTGTGTGTCTGTGTGTCTGTGTGTCTGTGTGTCTGTGTGTGTGTCTGTGTCTGTCTATGTCTATGTTTGTGTGTCTGTGCAGATGGGATGCAAGAATGTATATATAATGATAATTATAAAAGAAAAGTTATGAGTTTGAAGGGCAGGACAAGGAAGGAGTGTGAAGAGAGAGGAAGAAGAAAAAGCAATATGAATAGATTACATGTTTAGGAAATTGTCAAAAACGTTAAAAATATTCAAATTTTAAAACCTTTTGAATAAGACTATAGGCCTGCTTTACATAACATAATATGTCATGCTAAACAGCAGCTGACAAAGCAGGCCATGTTTGGATCTGCCTTAAATATTCTTATCCTAAAGTATTGCAGAGATTTCACATTTGCATGCAAGCCTATGTTCAAACCACATCACCTTTAGTACTCAAACAAGTATTCATAATTGTCTAGAATTTTTAAAGAATTATGGAAGTTACTAAGTTTATTATTTTTATTCTAAATTAGTAGATTGTTTAGAAATGAAAGACTAGGTAATTTATTTTCTAGTCAGTGAATAAACAGAAGAAACTGTTAAGTGGAAGGCATGAGATGAAAGATATTTCATCTTTAAAGGTTAAGGTTATTTTAGTGAATTTTCAGATACATACATATATTCTGTGTATAAGTTTCAAAAATTAGTAAACTTAATTATTTTCTACTAATATAACCTTATTTAATATTTTAATATAAAAATCTTTCTTCTGATTACATTTAAAATATGCCTTCCATAAATGCGGTAATAATTTTTTGAATCAGAGTTTCTCTATGTAGCCTATACTTCAGAAAATTGATGAGTATAGCCTAGGTTAGCTTTGAATCCTGTGAACTTCCAACTTCTCATTTTGCTGAGTTGTACTGCCTTGCCCAGTTCACATATCCAAAACTAATCATTGAATTAGAAAATCTATTGCCCAAAGACACCAATTAGCTTTAATAATGACTAAGTAATTCTGGGGAAATTGGGATCCCCTCTTGGGGTTCATAGTGTTATTAATAAAAGCATTTAAGAGTGAACTCAAATGGAAGCTTGAGGACAATTTGATTAGAGTTTAAAAAGAAAATCCCAAGGTAGTAAAGATAGAAAACTCAGAACTGCCTGGAAGAGAAAACTGTGTAAGAACAGGGTGGGACACACCATCAAAATCAGCCACATGATAGACAAGAAATTACATGTTGGAGAGGGCAGCATTAGACAAAGAATACGTAAGTCCAGAACACCCAGGGAAAGAATACCTAGACTATGGACAGCATTCCAAAGAAAAAGTAAGAAGAAAAGAAAGAGGAAGAGTCATACCTTTTTGCGTCAGAAAAGTAACCAGATCCAACTGATCCTCTTGGCAATTGAAATAGATTGTACTGGTAAAAAAAAAAAAAAAAAAAAAAATACTGGAATGTAGAAGTACATTATTTCATTAAAGGAATAATTATTTCTCCTACCTTGTAAGGATAGCTTATTTTGAGTCTGCCTTCCCAGGGTTGGTCCTACATTCTCAAGTGGTAGGACCTAAGGTTAATGACATTCTCACCTAGATTATCTTTTAGAGAAATACAAAATGGCAAGTCTCTGCAAAGAGGTAGGCTCCATTCCTTTGCCTAGGAGGTAACAGCTTTCCTTTAATGGGTCTTTAATACTACTCTAATATGCAGACTATTAATTTTCCAATCAAGATACTTAAACTTCTACTAAAATAAAAAGTTGAACGAACATACAGTAGTAAATGTAATACTTCATAAAGCTCATATGCACTTCAAAGCTACAGTAGACACTGTCTCCGATGTTCCTATTGACCCAGCTACATCATTCTGCCATCTTTTACTTTATGTGTAAACTGAATTCAAAGACTTACTTGTGCTAGGTCCAATACAACCAAGGCAACAGAATGACACCTCTGAACATGGTTTTACAATGCCATTTCCTCGCTTTGTCCCACTCTCTTGTAGCCTTGATGTGGGAAAAGCCAGGTGCCGTGCCATAGGCTTCATCATGGAAAGAATGAAATGACAAGGAACGTCCAGTAGCCACAGAGGATCCAAGACCATTGATAAACACTTGAATCAACACAGAAGTAGATCTTTTTCCTGGTGTGCCTGATAATGACATTAGCCCACTAGCACTTTTTTCTAAACCTGCAAACAGACACTTCACTACACAGCTAAATAATACATAAATATTGATAGAATAAATATTATAATAAGCCCATGTTTTGGGAAGTGACATGTTATGCAGCAATACATAAACATATCCTCTTAAAATTTGAGTTTTCCATCTTAGAACAATTAGTTTTATGTTCCACATGGGAAATGCCTGTGTAAAATACTTTTATACAGGTGACATCGGGCTAAAATCATAATCAGAGCTATTTTAAGGAGAAGGGCAACAGTCATGGGAAGATTTGGAGCTAAAACTATTTGGAACTATTTTAAAATATAAATAATAGGAATTCCCTTGCCTTGATTTCTTAATGGAGATACAGTAACAGAATCTTCTGGTAAACTCACAGGCGCGAGATTTCTAGAGAATCTATAATGGTTCTGATCACAATTATTCCTAGGTTTAACTGGCTATGTGGTTTCTGAAGCTTCAGGAATTCTTTCAAATTATAAACTTTTTATCAATGACCTTGATATGGCCCTAATCCCAGCACTAACAAGTTTATTATTTTATTGTCTTAATTTAGCAAATTTGCAAGCAAATGCTAATGATCTATTTGTTTTTTTATTGCCATTCTAAAACAAATACTTTTAATAATTGACACAATGTGGCAATGATTTCGTGTTTTTAATCATACAGAATCATTTTACTAATTAAGTGATATTTTAATATCACATGATGACAAGTTTTAAGAAAAAATAACACTGAATTATCAAAACAGTAGGTAAATTAAAACTTTTAGAAGATGATTAAAAACAAAACAACAGAAAAACAAAACAAAACAAAATCTCACATAATCCAAACAACAGGAGTAGTGGTTTCCTGAATAGAATCTCTTCTCTCAAAAGACTTTTAGGACACTTTCAAAACATGCTAAGACTGTGAGGTGACTGAGTGGGTAAAAGTCCCTCACCAGCAAATCTGATGACAGGATTTGAATCACCAGTTCTTTCATGGTAAGAGGGGACAAATAACTCCTACAAGTTGTCCTTTGTCCTATAAAGACATGCTTAGGCATGTGGATACCCTGGCACATCTATTACCTGCCACCCCCAATCAATAAATAAATGTAAAAAATTTAGTGAAATACATTTTACAAACATCAGGCTTTTTTCTTCTGCCATTCCTTGTTATTGATCAAAAGTTCAGTAGCAGATGCAAACAGGGAGGGAGGAGGGAGCTCAGAGGCATGCCTACCATAACAGTTCTAATAAACACACCACTCCACAGCCCAGGCATCATGCTCTGCATAGGAGCCTGCACCCCCAGTGGCTTTCAGTGCTTTATCTTATGCTCAAAACTTTACAATATAATCTTTCCCTTGGGAAGAAGGGAGTGGAAGGTGTGCTTAATTCATATGCCAACTCTCAACTATTGATCATGTCTGTGTTAAGGAGTCAGGAAGAATAAAGGCTGGAAAATTATTAACAATGATTGTTCTCAGAAGGAGGATGGAGAATACACATAGAGCATTTCTAACCATTTTTCATCGATACTGTGTGTGTGTGTGTGTGTGTGTGTGTGTGTGTGTGTGTTCGTGCGCACGTGCGCACGCGCGTGCTAACCAGTCATGAATATGGCAGTGATTCAAGCACAATGAATAAATCATTTTTTGTTGCTTGAGTGCTGAGAGAAAGAAGAATTGCAATGGTTTTTAATGACCAGAGTAACTTCTACCTTTTCTTGTTCTAGTGTAGGACTTTTCCTTGGTTTACAATAGTTTTCTTAATCATCTAATTCAGATGTGGGAAATGTGCGTTACACTAAGAAACATCTTCATTCATGAATCATTAATGATGGCCATAAACGGGAGGGGGAACATTAAATGGAAATAAGTTGAATTAAGAGATGAACAAAAAAATTTGTTTCAAGGTAGTAACCCCATTTCCCCTTTTGGCGGGCCATTAATATGAGTTGAGTATGAACATTCTTATGCATAATATATAAAAGACAATGGTAAAAGCACAGTGTACACTAAGAACTTTCTAATATTTAAGAAAAACCTTGCCTTAATTAGCCCTCTGCTATTGTGTTACAGATTTCTTTAATAATATGATGACCCTTATATTTCTCCACTCAAACTCCTTTGCTCCAGTTCTGTGTTGTCCTATTAGCTGGGCCAAAGTGGAATAAGAGCTATTAATATCCAAGTCCTGCAGATCTGGAGGAGTAGCTATTAATTCTAATGGGGTCTGTATTAGCACATCAACTCAAAGGAATCGTTCAGACAGAACTAATGGATTGGAGCCCTCTGCTTTTGTAGAACACACCTATGTTCTCAACATTTCCTTAGAATTCTTCAAATGTCATTTTCTTTAAAGCTCCTATTGACTACAAAAAGAAGTTTTAAAAAAATAGTTAATGCACACAATCCTCTCAAAATTTACCAATTCCTTGCTGTTTAAAACCTCACATCAATTAAATCTTTGCTACTGTGGGTTCTAGGTGTTTTCTGCTACTGAAAATCTCTAATATTTCCCTTCATGATTTCCTACCGTATTTTTAGTTTTTTTTTTTACTGGCAACTTTGTATTGACTCGTGGTGAATGCCACCAAAATATTTGAGTCATAGGGTTTATATGCGTTATAGAGGTTTTTATCAGTTCGTATTATTAATATTTTTAGCTTGGTTGGATAAAGAAAAAATATGGCATTAGAGAATCATGCATGTTAATGCATCTGTGTTTATAGAGATGATTACTGGAAAGGTGGGGAGATCCACCTGAATGTGGCTGAGTCCCAGACTAAAGAAAAAAGAGGAAAGGCAGCCAGGTGCTGGAACCTGCCCCTGTTCCCTTGTCTAGTCCAATCCAGATCTGACAAACAGCCTCCAGTTCCTTCTCCCACCATGCTTTTGTCCCGTGGAAGTTCATATCCTTGAAGTATGAACCAAAATAAGCCTTTCTTCCCATGGCTTGCATCTTGTTGAATATTTGATCATAGCAACAAGAAAAGTAGCTAACACCATAATATCCCATAATATTCTCAGCACAACATGGACAAGCAGGAGCAACAACACACACACACGCACACGCACATACACACACACACATACACACACACAAACACACACACACACACACACATACACACACACCTCAAGAATAAGTTTCCACAAATCTCACCGCAAATGTCCAGGGTCTGGATTCTCAGAGTCACTCACTAGCATTTAACGGAAATCAGAAAATACAGCATTGTGTGGTGGCATTCCACCAGAGGCCTACAGCTTTGTGCCTTCTCCTCTCAAGAGAATAATACTTTCCCTTTCATTTTCGAGCAATAATAAGTATAGTGATTAAGATCCACATCTCAAAATAAAAAGGAAAAAAATCTCAGAAAGATAAAATGGCAAAGATTTCAGATAGAAAGAATGAGTGATATTTGCATGTGCTGTGTCAATCTCTCGAGCTGGGTCAAGAGACACACAGACAGTCTTCATATGATTAAAAAGGACACTTTCCCTCTCTTACAAACCCATAATTTAGAAGGCAGAATTCCTCAAGACTCAAAAAGATATCTCTTTCTAATAAGAAAACAATTCACATAGATTACTAAGAACTTTATATAATGAGAAACTAAGTGCTGAAGTGCTTCAAGTCACTGTTGATTAAGTATCAGAAATTACAGGGAACATTTGAAATTATAATAATTGAATGGCATTTGCATATTGAATTTTATTTTTCTCTTGAAAATTTCCAGAAAGTTAAATCTTACTTGGGAATTAGACAGCAACTTATTCAGACAAAACACTGACTTGTGACTCCTCTGTGTCTCACCTTTTGTCACCATGACTACCATTTCCATGTAGTTTGACAATGATAGAATAGATATATAAATAGTTGTATAAATAGAAAAATTATATAGATATAGTTTTGTCCATGTGGTCTCTCCCTTTCTATGCCACCTAGTTCAATGCTGATTTTAAAATACATACCAACATTTTCTTCTTATTTATCTGATCAATATAACCTTCTCATATCATAATCTAAACAAGATTACTTCCACATATATATGTAATATTCAAATGCAGTTATGATACATATGTGGCAGAAATAGAATAATAATAATCTAAAACAAATTCCCTAGAGCCAGACAGTGGTAGCACGCTGCTTTAATACCTGCATTCAGGAAGCAGAAGCAGATGCATCTCTGTGAGTTAGAGGCCATCCTGGTCTATAAAGCAAGTTCCAAGACAGCCAGGGGCAAGTTCCAAGACAGCCAGGGTAGGACAGCCAGGGTAACCAGCAATGTTACACAAAGCCCTGTCTCAAAACAAGCAAAAAAAAAAAAAATCCTGAAAATGGAGTAAAGACAAGTTTTTCTTAAAGCTGTATTTAATAATGACTAAGAATTTACTTTCCTGGCCAAAGGGCTTTTAATGCTTTAAGGAGAATATATGACCAGATATGTAGTGATTTAAAAGCTTGTTCTAGAATTCTATTTACTCTGATATTTTACATTAATGGCCATTACAGTTAAATAAATTTTGCCTCACAAAGATTATCAGAGTTTGGTGTGTGGCATGAAAACCAAACTGGCCAGATACTCCTGGCTTATCCACGATCTGCCAGCAGAATCTGTGGGTATTGTTCGACTTCTTTGTGCCTCAGTTTCATAGATGGAGTGTGATAATCAAGCCACACTTCACGTAGCTGCAGTGCCTAGATGAATCAATGAGCGTTGAGCGTAAGTGCTAAGACCAGATGCTGGTGTTAGCGAAAGGCTTTATCAATGCAGCAACCACTGCGTTTCCACAGTCAGGAACCAGTTCTATCACATTGTACACCTCTGACTACAAACAAACCATGATGCTGGGAAACGCCACACAATAAAAACATCTCAAGTTTGATGCTCACTCTGAGTCCTTGCCCATCATCATTCTTATAAACTTCTGCCTAGCTGCCACTCTGTAAGGGTTCATAGCTCTATACTTTATGTATACGATGTTTGGATTAACACTTTGTGTACCCAATAGATCATTTCATCAATCAAGTAGTACAATAATATTACTTTTATATGTAACTACCAAAACAGAGGTTTCCAAATACCATAAGCTCAGGTATGTTAGAAACATCTGCTCCTTCATCTAATGTCGTGACAAACCTCCTGCATTGTACTTGTTTTACTTGAATAATGGTCTGAAAATATGACTTTGTATGAAAGGCACTTTCTCTTTATTTATTTATTTATTTATTTATTTATTTTACTAATCATTCCATTTGTTTACATTTCAAATGATATCCCACTTCCAAGTTTCCCCCTACACCAACCACCCATCCCATATCTGCTTCCCCCCTCCCCTTTGCCTGTATGAGGGTGCTCCCCCACCCACCCACACTCTCCTGCCCCACGGCTCCAGTATCCCTCTATGATGGGGCATCAAACCTCTTAGGGACCAAGGGCCTCCCTCCCCTCTCATTGCTGTCAGGCAAGGCCATGTTCTGCTACATATGTATCTGGAGCCATAGATCCCTCCAGATATAACCCTTGGTTGGTGGTCCAGTCTCCGACAGAACTGGGTGATCAGGCCAGCCTATGTTGTTCTTCGAGTAGCGTTGCAATCCCTCTCTGCTCCTCCAGTCCTTCTGCCAGCTCCCTTACCAGGTTCTCCGAGCTCAGGAGCTCAGTATGATGGTTGGCTCCAAGCATCCACATCTGCATTGGTTAGTTGGTGCCTGGACCTCCCAAGGAGCTGTCAGGTTCCTGTCAGCAAGCTCCTCTTGACCACAGCAACAGCGTTGGGTTTGGTGTCTGCACCAAATGATGGATCCCCAGGTGAGGCAGTCCCAGGTTGGCCCTTTCTTCAGACTCTGCTCCATTTTTTTGTCCCGGTTCTTCCGTTAGACAGGAACATTACTGGGTTAAAAAATCTTCAGATGGGTGGGTGGCCCGATATCTCGACCAGGGGCCATGCAGGTGGTCTCTACAGGTTGTCTCCCCCTTCTCTGTGCATTATGGCTAAAGTCAATCCCACTGGGTCCTGGGAGCTCACATTTCCTTGATGTCTGGGACACACCAGTGGCTATCCCCAGTTCCTCATCGCCCCCCTCCGATACATAATTTTATTCAAATTCCTGACCCTCTGTACCTCTCTCACATCTCTTCCAGTTTCTGATACTGCCCTTATTTCCTCCCCCTCCTCTCTCCCTCCCAGGTCCCCCTCTCTCTCTACCTCCCGCGATCGTCCTATTCTCCCCTCAGTGAAGGACTGAAGCATCCATTGGTGCAATTCGTTAGTGTGCAGCACTTATATGTAAAGACCTTTTTCACCAAGCCCTAGAATTCACCTGGCAGAAACAGAGAGAACCAATTCCTTCACGTTATTCTCTAATATCCACAAGCATGCCATGGTGTATGCACATACAGATTCTCCCTCTCCCTCCTACCTTTCCCTTCTCCCTCTCTCTTCTCCTCCCTCTCCTCCTCTCCCCTCTGTGTGTGTGTTGTGTCTGTGTCTCTTCTCTCTGAATCTCTGTGTATCACCAACTCTGTCTCTGTGTCTCTGTGTCTCTGTGTCTCTGTCTCTCTCTCTCTCTCTCTCTCTCTCTCTCTCTCTCTCTCTCTCTGTGTGTGTGTGTGTGTGTGTGTGTGTGTGTGTGTGTGTGTGTGTCTAAATGAACAGGGTAAAACACACATTTCAAAATATTTTTCCATGTCATATGTGCCAAATAGGAATACCTTTAGTTTGTAGCTAGTTCTCTGTGTGTGACTTTAGCAATTTTTATTACAGTATCAAATTCAAGTTGACAATCTTAATAAACAGCAAATCTCAAGAACTTCGTCTTCTGACTCTGTGCTCATTTGTATGCTAAGTTCTCAAGGAACTCCACACTTGAATCGTCACTCCAGTATCACAGTGTTCTCAATGGGAATGGGAGAGCCACTTCTGTCTTTTTTCCAGCCCCTCCCTTTGCATTGTGAGGGTATTCTTCAATTTCATCAGTTTATTAAAACCAATTAGGTTGGAAATACAAACTTGAATGATAAAACCTGGAAAAATATATCATCATCCATCTCACGATGCCAAGAACCAAGAAAGACATCGCCAAGTAACCATCAGCCTATTCATTTGGAGCTTCCTTAGTATGAATCAAGTTACACAAAGATCAATTTTGAATGCTTATGTGTATGTGAAAAGTATTTAAAGATGATCAGATGTAACTTTTCTCTACATGGAAAAACATGTGTAAACTCCAGTTAACTCTCTTAATGCTCTTCCAATGGAAAGCTTTGGATGTGACATTTCTCCATTGGAGGCCATGCCTTAAGCTTTTCTCTCAAACACTGTCTTTGGGGGAACTTGTCATGAGAATTGACAGCCCTATTTTGGAGACATGTCCTTTCAAGGATTATACTTCATTTCTACTCCTCAGAGGCCAAAGTTGACATAAGTGGTATACAAGCTGGTATAGAATGTGTGATTGCCTTAATCCACGCAACTGACAAAGCAACAACATGAACAGCTTTTATTATGCCATCCTGGTCACGGACAAGCCTGTGAACCCTGGATTTGGGGTTAGCATCAGTAAGAATTAATTATTCTTTTATCTTATAGTTTGAATTCAATTGATATTTTCCAAATCATATTTTTTGGCCTCCTTCCTCCCTTATCTTGAGATTTGAATGTTAGTTCATTGACTGGAAGATGCCCAGACAATTGAGTCTGAAATGAGGAAGATTGTCAGAAAATGTGAAGCCTAAAAATAATTCTGAAAATGAGAAAAATAATTACACTTAAAATAATTATTATTTATGGAACCCCTCTCTGATTTCTGTCTGTGTCTCTGTCTTTGTCTCTGTCTCTTCCCACCCCCCACTCTGTGTGTGTGTGTGTGACTTAAGTTCTACTAATAGGGTATCTATCTACAAATGTAAGCTATCATACACATTAAGAAGCAAAAATTTATAGAATAATTTACAGCATGAAGCTAAGGTAAAACTCATCTTTTGTTTGTGAAAGAACTTTTGGTAGTGAAGATTTTTACTGTCTAAGCATTAAAGACTCTCCAAGGAAAAGAATGAAAAAAAGTCATTATAATCACCTGTTGTTCATGATGAGCTAGGACAAAATATTCTTGAGGGGCTGTTATGAAGAATAAGCCTGAAACCCCCAAACAATCTATTCAACTGGTAGAATTGCTTGATTTTTCCACATCTGACTTTTCAAATTCAATCAATTTCCAGCCAGCTTTTCTACTTTGCCATCTGTTTCTAAAGCAAAGCTTAACAGGAGTCTGTGGAGGATGAGGTTTGTTTTGTTTCTCTCAATCTAAGACTTAGTGAATCATGCGTAGGCTAAATTCCAGGTTGAGTGGATCATCAAAGCCCGGCATTATACCCACATGTTGTCTTAAGTACAGAGTAGTGCATGTCGTCTATCTTGTTGAGTTACTTTGAACCACAGAAATAGATTTACTATACTAAATGGCATCCAAAGAGCACACACAGGAGGGCTTCCTAAGAGAAGAAGTAGTTAACAGGCATTTCCACACTGCTCATCTCCACTAAGAACACAGTTCATTGCTGTATGGACTCACACGATTTTGAACCTCTTTACTATGACTCACATAGTTTTTATTGTAAATAAGTTTTACATTTTTAAGTAGGGTAGTCTGGCACATGGTGACACATAAGCATAAACAAACCACACATGGAACAGTCTAAGACACTAGAAAGCTACTAGATGTTCAAATCTGCCTCTCTAGAGTTTAAGAATTGAGTGTCATATCATAATACTCTTCCATACAAACAGTAATTCTTTCGCTTCCTCCATGGGTAAAAGGTGCATTTGCTGTTAAAATTTTACTGGAATATGGCATGGAAACACTGCAGAAGTAAAGATAAAAGATAGTTTATACCAATAAAATCATACTTAATAATGCTAAATACCAATAGTCTCAATAATAGTGCCAAAATACCAATAGGCTCACCAGAAAATTAAGACATGAGGAGTGGCTGGTATGTACAAAAATATTCAATAAGTATTAGTTGTTGTTGTTGTTGTTAAACTAAAGACTAAATTTAACTTAGGATTTGTGGTTAAAAAAAGCAAAAAGCAACAAGTACATTTTGTATTCTAGAACTACTATTCATGTAAATACATTCTGTATCTCAGGAAAACAGGAGCCATACTGTAACCTCTTTATATCTAAGAGACAGACATATGTAGAATCATGAAAGGGACACGGTAGACCTGTGGCGTTCACTCAGAGTGTTTATTTTATCCCTCCACAGGCTGCAGTAGGTTCCTTTGTGTGTACTTCTGAGCTGAGTGAAGATGGGAAGCCTGGAGAGAGAGAAAAAAAATCAACTTGAAAAGGCTCCCCTCTCCAAGAAACCTCGGCAGAAAACCTATGGCTCAGATGATTACTGTGAAAAACCAACATATCCTCTGGTACTGAATTTCATCCACCCTGAATTATTTCTCTCTGGCTAAAGAGCTAGGATTTCTAGAAATGTGTTCTGGAATCTGCTATATAGATTGGACATTTCTGAATATCCAATATAAATAAATTTCTAATGGGTGGGATCTATCCTTTTTCCTTCTTATTTTTCTTACTTCCCTCAATGTCCATTGGTTAGCACAGAGAACAATTTTACATGCATGAATTTATACAGAAAATACTTTTGGGGGTGTAGATTCTCTCACATAGCGCTATAATGATGAAATTCATGTTTATTATTATGGCATATCTCAATAGTTCATTTCACACCCGAGTAGTATTCCATTAAATTCATATAAAACAGTTTTATAGTTCATCCACCAGCTGATAGGCAGTTGAGTTACTTCCAACTTTTAGGCACTACAAATAATTCTATTGTGAACATTTGCAAACACATCTTTATAGGAACATAGTCTAATAGTCCATAATGTCTTCTGGATAAATACATTGGAGATTAACGGAGCCAAATAATTATACAAGATCAACTTTAAACATCCACAAGCTGTGTTCTGTGGTGGCTGTAACACTTACACTCTAAGAAGGAGTGAAAGAGTCCCAGTTGCTTCGTACCCCATTAACAGTTTAGACAAGTGGAGAGGGTTTATATGTTTAAATAGTATTATAGAACAATAGTAATATAGAACAAATTTAAATGGAAAGACAGGTTAGAAAGATCATAACACCTAATTTTAAGACTTGTTATAAAAGGTATAAAACCAACACCATATATTGAAAGAATGAGAGTTATATAAATTAACAGAACAAAACAGAAAGAACAGTTAGACCCAACTGTCTCATTCCAATTGATGTTTCAACATGAATTCAAAGGAGAATCAGTAGAGAAAACTGATCATTTCAATCGAGTTACATACACACACAGAGAGTGGGGGAAAGGGAGAAGGGAAGGAGAAGGAGAAGGAGAGAGAGAGAGAGAGAGAGAGAGAGAGAGAGAGAGAGAGAGAGAGAGAATGTAAACAGGAAAAAAGTTAACTTGGACAGAATACATGTAGGTATTGTTTGTGGAAATTAAATCGGCCGGGCGGTGTTGGTGCACACCTTTAATCCCAGCACTTGGGAGGCAGACACAGGCGGATTTCTGAGTTCGAGGCCAGCCTGGTCTACAGAGTGAGTTCCAGGACAGCCAGGGCTATACAGAGAAATTCTGTCTCGAAAAGCCAAAAAAAAAAAAAAAAAGAAAAGAAAAGAAATTAAATCGGAATAAATCCACAATGAAAGTTACAACGTTTTAGGAGAAAGCACTTTAGACCACAGATTACGTAAATATTACTTTGATGTTATATCTAAATCATAACCCATAAAAGGAAGTGATAAACTGGATAACATCAAATGAATTACTCCAACCAATTTTATTTTTTTTCTTAAAGACAGTGAAAGCATAGGCCAAGAGTACACCTTTTAAAAGATCATTTCTGGTAATGAAGTTTTACTGAGAATACACATATGAGTCTAATTATTCCTACCTCTCTGTATGAATGTGTGTATGCACAGTGTATAGCAAGGTGTGTGGTAATAGGGAATGATTTGTGTTACTACTTGAGAACTGAAATAAATCTAAGATAATACATCAGGAAAATTTCTGCATTTTGATTTCAATCATTGTCCATTTCAACTGCTTTCAGATGTTATCCAGGAACCTGTATCATTGCTGCCACTTCCAAGCTTGGAAGAATTGTAGAGTCCTGGGAGCCTACCAAAGCAGTTCCATCTGCAGTGGTCACCTCAAGTGCCTCAAATACATATCCAAAATTTTAAAATACTAGAAATATTTTTTGCACTGAAGTATTTCCAATTTTCTCAGAGTACGCATTGAGATTTCTTGTCTATTCCACGATATGTAAAATAATTCTGACATCTTTATTTTACACTGGAAAATTTTACTCATGAATATTTTTAATTTGTAGGAGAGTGTGTATGCTTTCAGAATGCGGGCCTCTCCCTCTTTTCTTTACAAAGCACAGATAAACACAAATCAAAATCCCACTTACCCATTAGATGACATTAGCAGATGATTCCTGCTTTCCCAACATGTCAGCCTTAACCTGGAAGTTTGCTTTTGGTTTTGGTTTGTTTTAATTATTTTTGCTTCTGATTTTACTTCAAAGTCATGGTTTTCTGGTACATGCTTTGCAATAAATATTATATTTACATACAAATGCTTTCTTTAATAGACCAAAAAAAAAAATTCCACCTTGGTTTTAGAGGATGGTTTCATTTTTATAGCCTAAAATGCTATACTCTGCACCTTAAAATACTATTTGAAAATTAGTAAGATCTTCTGTAGACATGCTTTGACATGAAACTGTAGATTCATCTACTCAACGCATACCACTTTGGATATCTTTAGCAGAGAATTTTTATAAAGCCTACATCCCAAATTAAAATTGAAAATAACATTTTAATGGTTGATGGACTCTGCACACATGCTTACTAGTAATAATGAATTAACCAATGTAGGAATCTTACTCTTTTTTTCCTTTGGGTTGCTTAGAAGCCATGCAAGCTTAAAAGCAGAAAGAGTTAAGGAAATACTGAAATCAGAAATAATATATTTAACTCTGGTTTGTATGAAATAGGAAACCGACAATGAACAGCTTCTGCTTTCTGTGTGTGTGAAGCAGGAAGCTGTGTAACTTGTACATAAAACCACCTGCAGTCTGAGAGCTCACTGTGAATCGATATGATGGTTAATAAATACATTTATTTTATTCATGCTTAGGAAATTATCTGGGACTTCAGTTGGAATTACTGATGTCTTGTGGTTAAACAAATTTTATTCCTAAACAACAGGTAAGAATTGTATAAAACATATTTTCATATGGTAAAAGTTAAAGTATCAACTTGGGGATTTTTTAAAATAATTTATAATGTGTGGACAATACAACTTTTGATTTAATATGTTTATACACACAGGTTTATAGGGTCTTACATATTTTCTTACATATTTTCTTAAGGGTTATTAACTCTGAGAGGAAAATGGTTACTTAGATTGAACTGGTCATCCCAAGAATTCTTCTTCTATTTCAGGTTAACATTTGACATGGTTCAAATATAATGAGCTTTTGTGCCAAAGTCTGCAATTTAAAATGAATATATTTCTCATTTGAAATATGAGATATCATGTGCCAAGTCCTACCTTTAAGATAAATATTTCTCACTGAAAGAGTGGTATAATATAAAGTTTGCTGAAATAATAAAAACCAAGTTCCTAAATGAAAAACAAATAATTAAAAAGTAGTGAGAAATGCTTCACCAACAGAACTGTAATAAAGACACATCCATGGCTCACTCTGCCTTCTTAGAAATATCACAGCCTGACCTTTTCACAACTTGATTTGGGAAAGTTCTTTTTAAATAGATTTTGCATTGACACAATTCACTTCCATTTTAACCCATTGGTGTCATCTTAGCTTCTGTGCCTACCTTCAGTCTCAATTTTACAGATTTCTACAACCACTATAAATAAGCAGGGCTGGAAAACAAGAAAGGGGAGATCAAATTGCTACAGCAACGAGCCTCCACTTTACTTTCTGTTGCTTTTTGCAGATTTAGGCAGTTTTGTCATTTTTTTTCCTTGTGCTATAGACCATGAAACAAAATCTTTAAAGTTCAAATGCACAAACTTGGCTCAAAACACAAATAAAGAACTGACTATCCTCAGAGATGGAGTGCTAATTGGCGTCTCATAGCTTCAGTTTTCATCAGATTCTGTTGGCACGGTTTCTTTCCAGAAAAAAAAAATCGAGATATTAACTAAAGAGGAAAAGGAAGATAGAATACTAAGTACATTGGTTGAGGAGAGAAAAGTTCAAATCTTCTTTTCAGTATTAGTTTGCAGCCAAATGATTCCTTGGGTTTTCACATATTGGGAGAAAACTCTCTAAGGGTCTCTTGGATTTTTGCAAATCTTGCAAACAGATGCACTGATGAGCTTTGTACGGGAGTCTCTTTTCAAGGTATTTGTATAGTGAATAGCCAGGGGACACTGAGAAATGTCTTATTACAGAGAAGAAAGTAGTTTTGTTTACTGTCCAGGATGATAAAGATAATGCATCCCACTGGGGCAAAAATGTGAGCAGGCTTGCTTGTACTCTCTTAAAGACTGGCATTTTGTAAGCTTGGGGTTTTTCAGTTGAGACACAAACATAACACCTGTACAGCTTCATATATATCCATCCTGTGTATCTATCCGTGCTGCCTGTGGGGCCTGGAGAGGATGGGGACCAGTCAGATCATGATGCTAATGCTGTGTGTTGTGACATGACTAATAAGCAATTTTGTCTTTGACTCAAGGGTCTTGTGTCTTCTACCGCCATTCATGAGTCTCCCAAGCTATCCTGTCAGCTAGCAAGAAAAATAGAACCCCAGATTATTCCCACTTTGTGATACTTATCATAACATAGATCTAGAATATCCTTCCAAAGCACCTGTGTTGGAGGTTTGGTCCCTAGTTTGTGGCTATGAGGTGGTAGAATAACAGGCAATAGAAGTATTTGATGTAAGTAGGTCATTGGTGACTTTCCTGTAAAGGATAGATTTTGTGCCCTTTTCTATCCCTTCATGGGTGCTGTGAAATGACATACCTCCTCGGCTGCATTCTCCTATTGCCATGACACATTGCTTTTCCTCAGGCTCAAAACAAAGGATCCAGGTGACCTTCAACAAAAACATCTGAAACTGAGCCAAAAAAGTTCCTCATGCTCTAATGTGCTTCCTCCACCTCTTCTTCCTCCTCTTCCTCTTCCTCCTTCTCTTCTTTCTCTTTTTCCTCCTCCTCATCTTCCTCCTCCTCCCCCATCCTCTTTTTCAGGTATTTGGTCATAGTAACAGAGAACAATGTAACACAATCTCCCAGTTGTAGCACAGGTCTCTAGCCTGTTCTGAACACGCAATTCACCCTCACTCCTATTTAAAATGTGTTTATCATGGAGTGTTCATTGCTAATGTTAGAGCCACAAAATTTGTTGACTAGTTATTCATATTCTATAATCCACATGTAGAATAACAATGAGATGTGTGTAATGGCAATGGAGCTTTATTTTTAGCGAAATAGTTGCAATATTCTTATCATGAATCTATTTCCTTTGCTTTCTGTAGAAATACTAGTTCCTAGCAGAAAGGAATTGAGCTGGGAAACGAAAGTCATCATGTACAACTCCCTTAGAATATGTACCTGTATAGGTTTCGCAGTAATTGATGAAGTCTCAGGCCAGCAAGATGTCTCAGTGACTAAGGTGCTTACTGCCAACCCTGATGACATGAGTTGATTCACAGAACTCCGACAGTGGAAGGAAAGAGATGATCCTTTTCAACCTTCATAAACAGACCATGGCACATGGACACACACACACACACACACACACACACACACACACACACACAACTTGGAGAATTCCTTTCAAAAACGTAAGTATTCATCTTTACAAATGTACTACACAAAATGCAAAGAAAAACCTGACTACAGGCCTCAACTTGGGTTCACAGGTGTGCTCTGTTTGCGCCTGGCTATGCTAGTTACCTCATGGATTTCAGCTGTTCATAGCTATTGTTTTTTCTAGTTGGTGTTACATGGTCACTCCTTTGTCTCTGAAATCAGGACATTATTTATTATTGTGGAGAGGATGAGCCAGGGTTCAGCATACATAATATTAAGATTTCTAATATTTTACTGAATTTTTTTAAAACAATGTACTAAGAAACAAGGAGTATTAACAAAATGAAGAAAAAGGCCAAAGAACTTAAGAAGAAAAAGCAACTAACAATGATGAGAAGAGCTTTTGTTCAAGGGAAATTGTTATTTTAGAACTGTATATACACAAAATAATTAAAAGTTGATAAAGTATACCAATATTAGAAGTGATGGTCAGCTATTTAAAGAATATAAAGTATATAAGAAAATATTTTCTTCTTTCTTTATGGTTCAACTTGATAAATTATATGTACACTTGGAGTGAAATTGTGCACACACACATACAAACACACATACATACACACATTCAGAGAGAGAGAGAGAGAGAGAGAGAGAGAGAGAGAGATGGATGCAAGGTAACCACCTAGATGCTCCACAAAGAGGTAGGTCTCTTACGTACTCTTAGCTACTGTTAAGCCAAGTTTGCAAATGAAAGTTAGATCTTAGATCTTTCACTGAGCTCTTTCTAAGAGCAAAGAGCACACAAGGGACAACACACAGGTTTAAAACTAGGTTTGCCTGATCCCCAACCTCGTGTCTTTGAATATGCTTGGAAGAAATCAAGTATAGAGCTGCAGAGTTAATGAGAAGTTGTGCAATGGGCACAGCACATTGTTAGTCACCTGATAAATGAATAGTTTCAGGATGTGTAAATTGATGGTTTGGGGGAGTTGGAAATTGTCAGCTGAATTTGAACTCAATCTTACTTTGACACAGCACATATTCTACTAATTCAAAACACCCCCATTATAAGATCAGACAACTGTGGACCCACCCATCTGCCATCAGGGCTAACATACTATCAGCACATTTCCCTTAGGTTTCATTTTCGTTAGACACATTCATATGACAGTAGCTGGTTGAATGTGGTTATAGCAGCTTGTTCCCAAGAAGTCTGTGCTTAATGTGGGAGGTGACCATCTGCAGGATGTTTACAGACTTATCAAATGCCAGTGACCAAAGTCACAATTAACTTCTGCACTGATTAAACTTCCTTCTAAAACCTGTGTCCAACAATATAATAGTTTCTTCTGTTTGTTTGTCCACACTCAGACAATGAAGGGTCATAGTGAATGACCCAATTGATATCATATCTTTAAAATGAACTTGAAAAGAATATCTTTGAGGAATGTTTTCCTGGTGGAAATTTGAAGTAACTTTTGACTTTAAAACCTTCCCAGACCCTGTAGGACTCAGGAAACGTGTTGTAAAGAAGACAGCTTAAGTTCTCTTTGATGCTCTGTAGGCGTGTTCAGAAACTCCCCTGAGCACCTTGGCTTATAATACCTAAGAAGGTCTGAAGCCAATTCAAAGGCAGAACAAATCCCAAGATGCAAGTTAATTTAAAAAGGAATGCTAATTTCCCTGAGGAAGGAGGAGCTCTAAAGCCTTGTCTTGCCTTCTCTGCCTCCCTGCAATATCTAATAAAAAAAGAGATTTGAAAATGGGTGCTGTCCTACCTTCTACACCAGAAGTGGGATAAATAGACCATCAAATGTTTTGTTACAAAAGCCAATTTGGGATGGCCCATTCTTTATCCTTGAAGTGTGCAGTCTCAAAGCAGAAAACACACACACACACACACACACACACACACACACACAAGCTGAATAAGAATCACTGAGGATACTCAATGCCAGGCTCATCCTTCTGGAAAAAAACCAGGTCCTTATTCAGAGAACTTGACAACATGACACTCTCTGAGCTGACTTTTTTTTTTTTTAATTTTATGAAAGCACATAGAACTTCTGCTAACATAGAAATAATCCAAAAATGTAGACACTCAAATGTTTCAGTTATTGGTAGGAAGTTATGTAACAGCCCGAGATATCCTATGACATCAAGGATGAAAGTTCCTACAAGTAGCAAACTGAGAATCTAGAAGCTGATTTAGCTGGAGGCAGTAGGATCAAGACCAGCCTTGACTGCATAGCAAGTTCACAACCAGTCTGGGTTGCATGAGCCACTGTTCAAGTAAGAGAGGAAAAAAGGCAGAAAGAGAGGGAGAGAGGGAAGGAAAAAAATCAACAAATACAGAATAAAAGTTATTTCAAATACCAATTTTTTTCTAAAAATAGGAAATAAAATCAAGATACGTCCCCATGTAGTCATGGAAGATCCTACTGAGAATATTCTTGAACAATGAAGCAAATGCAGTTTTTCCTCCATGGGTTTGCCCAGAAAAGACAATGGATACTAGTACTCCTAACCCAAACAAGCCTTGCAATACTCCACATAGTGAATTTGTCACATAAATATCTCATCATCTGACCTATTATTTTGAAGTACAGCCCTTCATCTTGTGAATCATAGGGAGATGACAGGGCCTCCATTATTCTAAACTGGAGAGTGAGCACAGTCACCATGGATGATCAACATCTCATTTCTTGGCTCATCATAACCAGCTTTGTAGATGTAGGTTTGTTTTTCCACTAGAAGTTTACACCACAGAATACAAGAAGAGAAGCAAGACACTGGGAACAGAGGCTGATGAACTTCCACTGGGAACAGAGGCTGCCGAACTTCCATAGAAGGGCCATTCTACGCAATGGAAATTAAATCTTGGATATTTGAGGACAGCTCGTTTCTTTAGCTGTTGAATAAAATTGGAGGTTGCAGAGGCTTTTGTGAGAACAGTCTTTGACTTTTACAGGAAAAAGGTTAAATGCTTTGTTTCTTTTCCTTCAACGGTTACTCTTTTAATAATTTTAGACTTTTCACGGGGATTTTCTTGAAAAGCTTTCATTTCCTTGATAGGTATGGAAATGTGCTCTTTTAAAAAGTAAAAATCTTCTCAGCATGCTTGTCTATACAAGAAAAACACACCCTCTCAGTGAAGAACAAGGCGGCTCTCCTTGCATAAGGGCAGAAAACCTGCACTGTGGAGAAAAACAATGTGACCCAGGAGGGATATTAACCTTGGTAATCTCGATAATGTAATGAGTATAGCATAAACATTGATGTAGTAGAATCCAGCAGCCCAGCAATTTCAACTGACCATGTTATTAGAGCCAGACTGGTTGGTACTATTGTCTTTATTTTACTTCCATTGGTTGCGATTATAATAGTTGCATCCAGGAAACGTGCTCTCTGAGACATAACGAGATAAGCGAGTGAAATAAATCATTTCTCATCATCACAATTACCTTGGTATCTATGCTTATTCTCATACTACAAGTGGGGATATAGAGTATAAATAGAGCTTTTCCGAAGTTCAACATTAGCAATGAAACTTCGGAAAGAAAACTACACAGGAGAGGATCAGAGAGGGCACTACTACAGCAGGCTACCCCATGATGGCGAGAATAGCTGGAAGTCTGCAAACTCAGCACTTCAGTATCATTAAGCATGAGCATCGAGGTTATTGTTCCATAGCTGACCTGAATCTTTATTTAAAGTGTGGAGAAATAGTATATTCCACTGGTGCTAATTTTCTGACCACTGTGCAGAGTATTATTTAAGATGTGAGGAGAAAGGGCCTGTACCCTAAGTGTGTGGGGTCTTCATACATCCAAGCTGTCATTAACTAACAAAAGAGCATTCTGGTCTCTGACCATGAAGATACATAGAAACATGGTTTAAACTCCCAGCCTGTGCAACCGTGATCTCTGGGTTCTCTAAGCCAATAGAAACCTGAATTAGAACAAGAATGCATGCATAGTACCCCATACTACCTTGCTATAATATAGTATTGTGTGTGTGTGCATGTGCTTATGCACATATATATAGATGATGTTATTTGAATCTCTGTAAAGTACTAAAGAACTATTTGTGATAAATCATTAAGAAAAGCAAAAAATACTATTTTGTCTCATATTGGTGCATACACTGTATGAGATGCTGGAGCCCACACTGGATGGTCAAGACAGCAAGCAAGTGCCTCAGTATTTGTGTTATGAGCTTGGTAGCAAAGAAAAGGCAGGAAAGGGCCAATGTACCACATTAAGTCCATGCCCTCAGTGACAGAAGGACTACTTAATATGCCCACTTCCTAAAGGTTCTACCTAATAAGCCCCAAAAGCAGCAGCCTAAGGACCAAGCTTTTAAACACTGGCTTGTGAGTTACAATATCTCAGTAAGAAGAAAGGAGAGGCTCTAAGGCCAGCTGACCTTCTAGAACGCCTAAACAAATGCTATATGGTCCAAGTCAAGACAAAATCTTGCTTCTACTGTCTTCTACATAATCTGTCATTGAAATAAATGTATTTTCTTAGTATTTCACTGTCATAAATTGTAAAATGAGACAATATACTTTTATCACAAGAGTTTCATGAACATTGTATAAACTAATCCCTTTATAGTGCTTTTACAAGTACTTTGTGAAGAGTTTTGTGCATAATAATTACTCATATAATCCTCACTTCAAATATATGCATAGCTGGTATAAATTAATAACTTAAAGTGACCACTATAACCCAGCTGCTAATGGAAAGAAATGCAGAAACCCATAGCCAAACATTAAATAGAGCTCAGCGAAGTCTTGTGGAAGAGTTATGGAAAGGATTGAGGGACTTGATGAGGACAGGAACTCCACAAGAAGACCAACAGAGTCAACTAACCTGCTATATGGTCCTTGGGGCTCTCAGAGACTGAACCACCAACAAGGAGCAAGCATGGGCTGGACCAAGGCTTTCTGCACATATGTAGCAAATATGCAGCTTCGTTTTCATGAGGTTTCCCAACAACTGGAGAAAGGTCTGTCACTGAGTCTGTTGCCTGCGTGTGGATCCATTCCCCTAATTGGGCACCTTGTCTGACCTCAATCAGACAGGATATCCAGGGGGTTCCGCTCTTCTCCAGGGAAAAGGGGAGGGGAAAATAGGAGGAGGACAGGATACTGGGAAGTGAGGGGGCTATTAGAAAGATTACAGTGAATAAATAAATATTTTAAAATTTGGGCACTGTATAAAGATATTGAAAACATCACTTAAGCGCTCATAACTATTAACTAATGCAGCAGGGATGTTTCCTAAAGTGCCCATTGTTAAACATTCTACCATAATACTTCTCTACAGGTTCTAACACTAACTGTATTGCTAGTCACCTAAGATGTGAGTCCTTGAGTTAAAGTGGCTCTACAGTAGCTACATTAACACAGCATATGTAAACAGAGATTCCTGGGAAAATAGGAAATGTAAAACCGTTTTAACAACAATGGGCCCTTTGCTATTTCAAACAGGGTCCAGTGTCCAAAACAGAAAAACAGTCAACATTGATGCAATACAAAATCTACACTTGCATTTATCCCATGAAAGATCAAATATGGTAAGGGTTTTATCAGAACAATGAACAAAGCCAAAATTAAGTTCTATATGTGTGTACTGTAATTTCTATACCTTGGTTATTTTCTACCCTCACTCTAAAGTTCCTTTCTCATATACTGTCCTCTCTCCTTTAAACCACAGAAGTTCTTTCTTGACATCTTTGTACATGACTCTACTTTCCTAACCCTAGAGAACTCAATCCAGGTCAAGCTGAAAGCAGTTGGTCAAGCTTTCGGTCCAATGTCCCTTCTATTGATGATTCTCTTTTCATTTTCACCGCTTAACCAACTGCAAAGCCTACCCCCCCCCCCCTTTCAGAAATTGCAGATTCATGTAAAGACAAAGAGACCACAAAACCTACAAAGTGAGAGGCAAACTTCCCCTTTCATTTTAACTGCCCATATTCACTCTCACCCTTATTTTTAGCAGCATTGTAGCATTGATGACTCAAAATCTGTCTAGCACTCAAAATAAATCAACCAACATCAATCAATGCATACGTATTGATCACCTATTAAAAGTATGCAGGGACTCTGACCTTTGTTTGTACATAGCCAATTATTCGGTTTTGTGCTGATGGAGGGTTTGTTTATCCCTGGAAAACCCCCTACTTTATCCTTGCCCTCACTGACCCTCATTTGGTTCAGCTTGACTTTATACCCAAATCAACAAGGACATTTCAAATTTTGAATTAGGTTTTCCAAATGCTGGCCATTCTCCCAAATCTAATGTAAATGGAAAACTCAGTAAAAATGTGCCTTCCTGGCTCTTCCTCTTGTGTGCTGGAACTGTGAATGATCTTGACTCCAAAAATACAGTAGTATAATTTAAAAAAAAAAAACATTAATTGTATATTGTAGCAAATGAAACAAAAACAAAAACTAACATGAAAACACAGCAGCTAAAATAATAAATATCCATAGTTTCATAAAATTTCTGCATAGGATTCACTTACCTAACCATCTGCTTTCACTTAGGACCTAAATTGAATTCTGTAAGGGTAGAAATGTAGTCATTTACAAAGATGTTGAGAGGTTTAATGGAGAAAAAAATACTTCTGGATCTGAATCTTTCTACAAAACACAATTAAGGTATCCTTTAGAGCCTTGAGATGTATAGGCTTTAGAGGGTCTGCGAATATACTTCTAATATTCTTATAATATACTTCTAATATTCTATTGAATATTCTATTGAATATTAGAAGTATATTATTGAATTGAATTGAATAGAATATACTTCTAATATAGCTATTGCTTATTAATAGTAGACTTTTTTACATGGCTGAATAAATAGTCTTTGGATGCAGAATTGGCTTTCCATAGAGAAAGTGAACTAAGAGCAGAACTAGTAAGAAAGACACCATGACTTTTTATGGCATTCCCACCAACTGCCCTTTGAATTACATTCTGTTCCCTTGAAGAAAGTCACTACATTGAGTCCTCATCCAAGGGAAAGGAGACCCAGGATTCCCATTTACTAAGGAAGAATATCAAAGAATTTGTCAAAGTATTTTATTTTAACAATGCTTTAGAGGTGTATCAAATATGCTCCAAGAAAAGCAGAACAAATAAGGGATGGATGGATGGAGTGATGGATGGATGGATGGATGGATGGATGGATGGATGGATGCATGCATGCATGGATGGATGGATGCATGCATGGATGGATGCATGGATGGATGGATGGATGCATGGATGGATAGATGCATGGATGCATCAAAATTAAAACCATGGATGCATGGACAGACAGACACACAGACAGACAGAAACATGTTTAGTATAGATATATATTAACTATAAGTCTACAAATATATTTCAACCCTAGTCACAAATATGGAAGGTACCATAGAAAAAAGAAAAGCTGCTGGCCTATTCAGAAAGCCACTAACAGGCAGAATTTCCTCTTGCTGAGGAATTCATGGATAGAGCACTCTCACCCACATTATAGAAAATCAGAAGCCTTTTTATTTTATTGATTTTAATGTTCACCTCATGCCAGGACACCCTCACAGAACTACTGGGGACCACAGGGCCCAATCAAACTGACACATAAAATTAACAAGCACAGTAGACATTCAAAGAGCTTAACAGTAATGATATATTTGTGTTGTTCCTTTAGAATTTCATTAACTTACAGGCTCATTTTATGAACAACAAAAGTTCATGTTTGAATCAGATGTGGTAATTTTCTGACTACTTTCCAAAGCTCTGTTACATTTAAATTCCATTTGTGATGAGAGAGCTAAGGTTCAGTGAGGTTAGGCATGTTCCTCAAGGTCTCACAGCTAATTGAAAGGGCAAAATAAAACAAAAAGAATTTGTTTGCATCTAGATGCACAGTATTTCCCTTTACATGACCTTTCCAGAAATGGTATATCTCCTGGATGTTTGTATGTAACATATTAGCGTTTATTGCAATGTTTACAGCACCCAAGTTTCTTTTCAAGTAAAGTCCTGTAGATAATTAAATAGTTTTAAAATCAAGTGAACTCTTTGAGAAAAAAAAAAAAGAATCTGATGGGGAGGAATATGAGTGGGCTGGGATAATGAGGCTCACCTATTCTGTCTCTTTTCTTCACCTCGGGCAACCTTTGAGTACCAGTGGGAGTCTTCATGAGTTGTTAAAATCCACTGGCCTTATTTGCCACTGTCTTGATAGTGAGGCTTTGTAAAGGACAGAAACCCTATTTCTTTTTGTCAGGAAGAATTACTCAGATGTCCCTGTCATTTCTTTTTTAGCCACTTATGAATCTAGCTTCGGTACTTAAGGAAAACTTCTAGAAAAAATATCTTAAGATTTTTAAATTGGAAGGTACAGTATGGAACTGTGATTTATCTTGGACCCTTGTGTGCATAATGTTAAGTGTGCTCTAAGTAGCACCATTTCTGAAGTTAAACTCTGCTTAGCTTTTCACGATGTTAAAAACAAAAGGAAGAAATAGGATGCCGGAGCAAAGAGGTTTAGAAAGGTTCTTGGCAAAGTGAATGGAAACCTAATTTAGAATATCTGACTACATTACTTCTTATAATTAGAACATTTCATGATTAGAAATAATTGATTATAAAACCTCAGCCAGCCTGTCAGCCAAATCTTTCGAAAGTTCTAAGAAGAAATTTTAATCTCAAAAAAAAAAAAAAAAAACCCTTCCACCTCCACAATAAAGTAAGATGAAATAACACTCCCATGTCCCAAATGAGAAAAGAACAGGGGTTCCTGAAAAGTCAGGCTAAAATCAATACCCTCAGCTCCTATTGTCTACCAGTGACATGGAGGTGCACTTTGTGCTGCCTCTCTCTAACTTCTTCCATCTCAGACACGCCAAATTACATTATGTCAGCCTAGTCTTCCAAGACACCCATGTCTTACCAACAGCTGCAGAACAAAGCATCAGCTCCTAATCTGTCATAGCAAAGACCATCCTAAATATGAATTGTTTCTGACCTTCGCCCATTTTAAACCAATTCATTCAAATATGTCTGAAAATATTCGTCAGGAATTAATGGGTTCTACACTAGTTGAGAGAATATAAACAAAGACATAGTATTAAAGAAGGTCTCCAATTAATAGATCACACACACACATACTGAATGTTAATGATACATGTAATTAACAGATTTAGAGAAAGGAACATAGAAGCACCTGATAATTTTGAATGTGCTATACAGCAATATTTTACCATTAAATAGTATTAAATAAATATTATGCTATTAAAATCAAAATAACTTAAAAACTGTAAGGCATGCTTTTTCAGTCTTCTTGGTTGTCTCTCAGAATCAAAAGATACAGACAAAAGTCTACTCTCAGCTTTGATCAGAGGAGCCTCTCTTTACAGTGAATGGTGGTGAACTCGGAGATTTCATGGCTTCCAAACATCCTGAGAATAAGTGGCACTTGTGGGCTCTGCCTTAAACATGACATTGATTAACACCTCCCATCTAAAGTTCAAGGAACACTGTAAAAGAGGTAACGGGATATATGTAAGATATTAAAGTGAAGGACTCAAAACTGGCATTCTTTCAACTTGATACAACCATTGCAGTAACCTATTTAAAACTGCAGTTTGCTACTCCAAGCCCAGAAAGCACTGGCTCTGCTAATAATCAGGAAGAGTTTGCAGGGCACTATCACTTAGTGCTGAACTACTGGCTAGAAATAGATTCTGGGAGAAGCAGAACAATGGTTTTCAGTTACAAGGGATAGTGCCACACCCTTGGTCACAGTGGTTGTACTTGGCGAAACTTGGCAGGTTATAAAACAAAAGGAACAAACAAGATATAAGATAGCTGTAGGAAGAAGCTGAAGTTATACAAAGGGAGTAAGGAGATGAGAGAGCAGGCAGTAGTGGTTAGCTACGTATTTTGTACATGTGTGTACTGGCTGGTTTTGTGTATCAACTTGACACAAGCTGGAGTTACCACAGAGAAAAGAGATTCCCTTGAGGAAACGCCTCCATGAGATCCAGCTGTAAGGCATTTTGTCAATTAGTGATCAAGGCAGGAGGGCCTAGCCCATTGTGAGTGGTGCCATCCCTGAGCTAGTAGTCTTGGGTCCTATAAGAAAGCAAGCTGAGCAAGCCAGGGGAAGCAAGAGAGTAAGCAGCATTCCTCCATGGCTCCTGCATCCACTCCTGCCCTGTGTGAGTTGTTCTGACTTCCTTTGGTGATGAACAGCAATTTGGAAGTATAAACAAAATAAACCCTTTTCTTCCCCATCTTGATTCTTGGTCATGATGTTTTGTGCAGGAATACAAACACTGACTAAGATAATGTGGGAAAATGTTAACGAACCATTTTAATTTTAAAAGATAACAAAATCATTTAATTATTGTTAATTTATATAATGAGGGGGCATCATGTATCCCATGCTGTACATGTTGATGTATAAGGTAACTTCTTTGAGTCAGTCCATCCCTATTAAGTTTATGTGTATTATGGGGTTCAACTCAAATTCCAAGGGTCACACAAGCACATTTACAAACTGAAGCATCCTTCAAGTCCCAAATGATATTTTTAACAAATAAAATGTTTTAAAAAGTGAAAGGGAAAAAAAAAAAAACAGCCAAGTAAGAAAAGAGCATTACATTGACAGGAAGGGGTGACACTTAACGACAGGAAATAGTTTCCTAAAGCTTGGTCAAGGTATTACCCATGATTACTCATCAATTTTGGGATAGTCTCAATACTCTCACTAGAACAAAAGGCTCCTGACTTCCTACGCTACAGAATCATCAGGATAGCTGTAGTGAAGGCACAGCCTGCAAAGTGGCCACTGCAAATTGGTCCCCATGCTTAAGTCTGAGGATAGGGCAGCTCCTGACTTGATCAACCAACTTTTATCCTTTGTTGCACTGACTCTTCTAATACGTTTTTAGCAAACATACCAGGAATAAATTTCTATATTTGAGATGCCCAGGAAGATTTATGTTTTCACTAAAAGCAAACCCCTAGTGTAGTATTAGCACAAAATAATGAGAATCTTTGGAGATAAATAGATAAAAACAAATACGATTCAGCCAGAGCCTGTCATATACAGAGGTGGATGCTTGCAGCTAACCATTGAACTGACAACAAGGTTCCCAATGAAGAAGTTAGAAAGAAGACTGAAGGAGCTGAAGGGGTTTACAGCCCCATGGGGGGGAGCAACAATACCAGCCAACCAGATCTCTCAGAGTCTAAACCACCAGCCTGGGAGCACATAGGGAGGGACCCATGGCATCAGCTGTATATATAGGGCACCTCCTCTCCCACCTATGCCTTGTTGGGCATAGGTGGGAGAGGAGGTCCTTTGTCCCATGAAGACTGGATGCCCTAGTATGGGGGAATTCGAAGAAGGGGATGTGGGAGTGGGTGGATGGATGGGGGCACACCTTCATAGAAGCAGGAGAAAGGGAGATAGGATAAGGGGTTTCGAGGTGGAAGGCAGAAAGGGGATAAAATCTGAAATGTAAATAAATAAACTATCCAATTTAAAAAGTCAAAAGTTTAGACCTGGTTTTAGTAAAGAAACTGTATATTTATGTAACATGTGTAAGGCTTAAGAATAGGCTCATTGAAAGAATGGAAACTCTGCTAATATTCTCCAATTTAAAAAGAATAACCAGAGTTTCGTTGTAAGCAAATTAAGCTACCCTGGCAATTTTCTCATCCTCCATCGTCATTCTCCAGCAAATAAGAGGAGATAAAATTAGCAATCAATTTGAATTCAAATATTATGAGATGCAAAGTACACTGTGGTTTTTTTTTCCTATTGAAAATGAAAATGCCAATGGAACGATCTTACAAGTTTATGAGCTTTCTTAATCCATGTGTTTACTTTCTTTGTACTTCTGTACAGCTTTTGGAGATCAAATCAGACTCACCTGAAAACATTTTCTTTTTTCTATGAGACCATAACATTTAAAAAATATACAGAAAACTATCCTTTGACTGTCAGCATAGAGTCTATGAGGGCTAAAGGGAATGAACTATACTTTTTATTTGCTAGGGGACAATTTTGTCAGTATGCTCTGGCAAGCAAAGATGAGTCAGGGGAATTGCAGGAACAGTTTGGTTTCTCAGGGAGATCAATGAATATGACAGGTTAATAGGTGGCACACAGCTTATGTCAGGTTCAGGACAAGTGATGACAACAGACAAAAGGACAAGACAACAATGAACACATAGAGAAAGAGAGCCCATCCCTACATGAAGAGTCAGAATGCCCCAGGGGGAAGAGAGGCATTAGCAGCTATCTTTTCTGGGATAAGCAATGCTATCGAAACTTCTTAGACATTCAGAGTACTCCCTAGGAACTCTGCCAACACTTTTTCAGGCCAGAAAGACTCCAAACAGCATTATGTGCAGTGTAAGCATCAGTCACAGTTTCTGGATCATTCTCTCCAAATGACATATACTCTAGGGAAGCTAGGAAGAAGCTCACACCTGACGAAGGTCAGAGAAAGAGTGACAATTCACTTGTGACCCATCCTACCCATGAGATGCTGTATATTTAAACAGAAAATCTGGTCCTAGAAATTACATATCCATGTATGTACTTACATCCATCCATACTTCATGACTTCATTGTTTATTGAGCAGGCAAATAACTTAGTCTCCATGGACCTGTTCCCTTTAGTGTAACAGAAGGCTAATAAAATGACTTCCTTTGATCATTACATGCTTTAAATTGAGATAAGGGAGTAATGGTGATGAAACCATAAAGCAAATATTTGTGCAAATTTATTACAGGATGGAATTGCTTTTTTACATATTCTAAGTTACATAAGACATATGACATTTCTAAAGTGCCTACAGGACACAGAGCCCTATACCAAATGAAAGAGGTAGGGTAGGCTGATAGTGTTATTTTCTTCCCTGCCTCTTGAGGACTAGCCTTTCAAGGCATTGTTAAACAAATTGGCTATTTCTTCATGAACACATGCTAAGTCAGCAGCACACATTATTACTTGAGTGTGGTCTAAGCAGAATTTGGTTGACGTAGATGAAACCTAAACAGTATTGTTTGTAATACTTATTCTCTTATATACATTTTAAGGCGTATAACTTTAGAATCCAGACAGATGGTTCAGCAGTGAAGGGCAGTTACTGCATTTGGAGAGGACCTTAGGTCAGTTCCCTGCACATGGCAGTTCACAACCATATTAACCTAGTTCCAGAGGTCCAATATCCCCTTCTGCAGGCTCTTGGTCCACATATGTATATCCAGTCACACATACAGACACATAAGATAATATAATAATATAATTTTAGCCATCAGGAAAACAATTTGGATCATAGTGAACAATACTCAGCTATGGAACCAAAAATGCTTCCAAGCTTTTCTTTAATGCTTATGAAAGAAAAGTGCATGAAGAGATGCCAAGCAGGAACGCAACAGTTATAAAAAATAATACGATGTTCAGAGGAGGTATTTGAATGGTAGTCTAATAGTAATTATAAATATTAAACATGCTAAGTAAAGTCATGATACCATTCATTATATCAACAATATTTGTAATAAAAGACAGAAGTATTAATATCTATAGAATATATGCTATGATCATTTTGGTAAATATTTTTCAAATATACAAAGCTACTTACAGAAATACGGGAGCATTTTACCACATGCAGTAGCATTACCGTCACGTTCTAGCCCACAGTTTCTTAGCATGTCAAAAATTTCTTGTCCTTATCTAATAAATGGAATTATTAATAGCTGATACACAGAACTACTATACTTTTTAAAAGAAGTCTCTAAAACACATAATTTGTCAATCATTGCAAGGCATTCACTCCAGAAACATTAGCTTTCTCCGTGTTAAAAGCTATAAACCCTTTATTTCGAAGATGATCCTTAGGAAGGAATTAACACCCCTAGGAATGCAAAGCAAATGGAAGGCTTTAGAATATAACACTGTAGGGTTGTATATCAGTGATGAAATCACCCATCCTAGGCAAAGAAAAACTTCATGTTAGCAACAAATTGTGGACATTTTAGAGGGATTTAATGGACTCTATAAAAAATCTTTTAGAGGGGTTTATTAGAGTAAAAAAATCTAGTTCATAAACTTTGCTTAAAACAAAACAACATTTATAAGGGGGTGAAGGTGTAAGAGACAGAAACATTGAAATGCTGTATTATAAGAGAAAAGATGCTGGGTGGTAGTGGTGCATGCAGCACGTGGAGAGAAGAACAGGCTGGTCTCTGAGTTCAAGGCCAGCCTGGTCTACAGAATGAGTTCTAGCACAACCAAGGCTACATAGAGAAATCCTGTCTCAAAAAACAAAACAAAACAAACAAACAAACAAATAAACAAACAGGGGGATTTTCCAGGGGAGGGAAGGGATGGATTTTTGTAAGTAGACAAATCCTAACAAAAAGTGTAAGGATTTATTAACAGTTTTATTTATCAGTTCTGTATAAAATACAAAATATCTTAAAGTGTTAGTTGCTGGTTAACTTAATAGATGAGCAGAAAATAAAGGTTCTCTAGAACTTGCTCACGACACTTTAAGAAGAATCCTTAGGAAGGAGTTAACAGCCTTAGGAAGCTAAGCCAAACAGAAAGCTGTAGAAAAGATGCATGCCAGTGATGAAATATTTCACTCATCCCAAGCAGAACAAAATTTCAAAAAAGAAGCAAATGAGGAAAAATTAACATCTACAAAAGCAAACTTTGAGGTGAGAACTAATAAAACCCATATGAGTCTATTGTGGCATTGCTGACATTGTTGTACTAAGCAAGAACACTTTAAAGCAACTGTTGGGATGGACTCGTTGGGGCTTGGGAATGAGACATCATCCATTGTTTCAAGAAATGCAACATAAACAGAGTGTTGTGAGATCTTTGTTCAATTCCCACCATTACCTCTTTTCATCCAGGGCCATTTGTTTGTACATACACTAGTCACTCCACATACAATGATAGGAAAAAGCATAAAGGCTGCCTGTGGGGAGTCAGGGAAACAGTTTGTTGTGCAACAGAAGAACCTACTACTTGCTTCTCTTTGCTGTCAGCACGCTTGATCAGCAGAGCCTCAAGGCTGTAGAACACTGTCTCCAGTGGAATGACTGTTTCAAGCACAAATCTCCCCAACTTGCACATTCTGTGTTATCTGGTTTGATATTTCCCAAAGTGATATAAGTGTTTACATCTATGTACTGACTTCATGAGGAAAAAAAAATCATTCTACTGAAGGATGTTTTTATGCAAACTGTATCCTATTTTTTCTAATCTGTTTGCAATGAATCATTTTAAAAAGCAAAAGGTTTCTCTAGATCTGTGTAGCAATAACCTTTGATTAAGTAAGATTTTATACTGTTTGAACTGACATAAAGAGAAGAGTGAGCCTAAATTTTCTATTTATGCCTCATAAGTCTAGAGATATAGTAAAAATTGTGTTATAATGACCTTTGCTTCTTAGAGGGGCTATTTATTACGCACTTTCTAAGCATCAAACTTCAAAGCATTAAATGATTAAAATAATTAAAATATGCCTCATTTCCCAAATCTCTATAAGTTCCAAATGAAAATATGTGGAAGCTATGAGGAAAATAATTGAGAAATAATTTCTAGTATTTAAGTATAATTCAGACAACCAATATGTTTATTAATGATAGCCAAGTATGCATGACATATACTACAAGGTAACCTAATGCAAACTACAATCTATGCATTTGAATTCAGAGTCAAAGAGAATTAGATTAAAATTAAGGTTCTACTCATGTAACAGCACACTAGAAAAATTCATCTTTCTCAGCTGTAATTAGATAATTTATTAAATAGAATATGATAAATATACTATAAAATGGATTTAAGATAATATATACAAATGAGCTACTTTAAAGGTTCATAACAATTGCTAGGAAATAGAACTCAGACCAATCTAGCTTATGAATATCAATGCAAAATTACTCAATAAAATTCTTGGAAACCAAATCCAAGAACTCTTCAAAATAATCATTCAATACTATCAAGTATGCTTCATCCCAGGGATGAATATATACAAGTTCAATATACAAAAATCTATCAACATAATACACTATATAAACAAACTAAAGGAAAACAACCACATAATCATCTCATTAGATGCTGAAAAAGCCTTTGAGAAAATACCACACCCCTTTTGTGTTAAAAGTCCTAGAGAGATCAGGGATTCATGGCACATAACTAAATTTGATAAAATCAATATATAGCAAATCAACAGCTAACATCAAACTAAATGGAGAGAAACTTAAAGCAATCCCATTAAAATCAGGGACTACACAAGGCTGCCCATTCTCTCCTTATCTATTCAATATAGTACTTGAAGTTTTAGCTAGAGCAGTTAGACAGCAAAAGAATATCAAGGGGATACAAATTGGAAAGGAAGAAGTGAAGATATCACTATTTGCAGAGGATATGATAGTATACATAAGCAACCCAAAAAATTCTACCAGAAAACTACTACAGCTGATAAACGACTTCAGCAAAGCGGCTGGATATAAAATTAACTCAAACAAATCAGTAGCCTTCCTTTATATAAGTGATAAACACCGTTCACAGTAGCCACAAATAGTATAAAACATCTTGGTGTAACGCTTACCAAGTAGATGAAAGCTCTGTATAAAAAGAACTTAAAATCCCTGAAAAAAGAAATCGAAGAAGACCTCAGAGGATGGAAAGATCTCCCATGCTCATGGATTTCTAGGATTAACATAGTGAAAATTGTCATCTTACCAAAAACAAACTACAGATTCAATGCAATTTCTATCTAAATTCCAACACAATTCTTCACAGACATGGAATAAGCAACTCTCAATTTCACATGGAAAAACTAAAAGCCCAGGATAACCAAAACAATTCTTGACAATAATAGAACTGCCAGGGGAATCACCATCCCTGACCTCAAGCTATATACAAAGCAATAGTGATTAAAAAAAAGAAGAAGAAGAAGAAGAAGAAGAAACTCCATGGTACTGGTACAGAGACAGACATGTTGATCAAGTCCAAGTGGATCAAGGACCTCAACATAAAACCAGATATGCTGAATCTAATAAAACAAAAAGTGTGAAATGGCCTTGAACTCATTGGTACAGGGGGAAGTTTTCTGAATAGAACACCAATGGCTCAGGCTCTAAGATCAATAATTGATAAATGGTACCTAATGAAATTGATAAGCTTCTGCATGGCCAAAGACATCATCAGTAGAACAAATTGGCAACCTTCATACTGGAAAAAAAAAACTCATCACTAACCCTCTAACCCTACATCCATCAAAGGGCTAATATCCAAACTATATAAAGAACTCAAGAAGTTAACCCCTAAAAAAAATAAAAATAAAAATAACCCAATTAAAAATGTGTACAGAGCTAAATAGAGAATTCACAACAGAAGTATCTTGAATGGCTAAGAAGCACTTAAAGAGATGTTCAGATTCCATAGTCTTCAGAGAAATGGAAATCAAAAGGACCCAAAGATCCTCTTCATGCCAATCAGAATGACTAAGAGTAAAAATTCAAGTGACAGCACATGCTGGTAAGGATACAGAGAAAGAGGAACACTCCTCCATTTCTGGTAGGATTGCAAAGTGATACAACCACTCTGAAAATCTGGCAATTCCTCAGCAAATTGGAAATAGTTCTACCTGAAGGCCCACCTATACCACTCTTGGGCATATACTAAAAAGATACCCCATCATACCACAAGGACACGTACTCTACCATATTCATGGTAGGCTTATTTGTAATAGCCAGAAGTGGAATCAACTTAGATATCCCTTAACCAAAAACTGGGTACAGAAAATATGGTTCATTTATACAATAGAATACTATTCAGCTAATAAAGATGAGGACATTATGACTTATGCAGGCAAATGGATAGAACTAGAAAATAATTTCCTGAATGAGGTAACTCAGATCCAAAAGGTCATGCATGGTATGTACTCACTGATATTAGCCAAAAAGTACAGGATACCTTGGATACAACCATAAGAAGTGTAACAAGCAGAAATGAGTGTAACAAGCCTCCAAACGAGGAGGCTTCAATCCCACTTAAAAGGGAGAAGGAAATAGTCATGGGAGGTGGAGGGAGGGAAGTACTTGGGTGGGAGAGGGGAAGAGGAGGGAAAAGGTGAACAGAATCAGATAATAGGGTCAGGGGTCAAGAGAGAAGCCCAGAGGACCAAGAGAATGAATGGAAGTAAGCAGCCTCAGTGAATCAGAGGTAGGGGGACCCTCTAGAAAGTACCATAGACCTGGGAGGTGAGACACTCTCAGAACTCACTGGGGTGACCTTAGACAAAATGCCCAACATTGGGGAGAGGGAACTCAAAGACTCTACCTCCAGTAAATAGACAGGGACTCTAGTGGAGGGACAGTGTTACTAACCCACAGTCAAAATCCCTGACCCAGAACTGTTCCTGTCTAAAAGAACTGCAAAGACAAAATGGAGAAGAGACTGAAGGAAAGACTGTCTAATGACTGTCCCAAATTGGGATCCATCTCATAGAGGGACCTAGGCCTGACACTACTATGCTATGGTGTGCTTGCAGATGGGAGTTTGGCATGGCTGTCCTCAGAGAGGCCCTACCAGCAGTTGACTGAGACAGAAGCAGATGCTTACACGCAACCATTGGACTGAAATCAGGGACCCCTAAGGTTGAATTAGGGGAAGGACTGAAAAAGGTAAAAGAGGGAGCAACCCCATAGGAAGACCAACAGTCTCAACTAACACAGACTACAGGGAGCTCTCAGGGACTGAGCCACCATGTAGGAGCATATATTGCCTGGCCTGTGGCTGCTGACATATCTGTAGCAAAGGTCAGCCTGGTCTGACCTCAGTGGGAGAAGGTGTGCTTAATCTTGAAGAGACTTGAGGCCCCAGAGTACTCAGTGCTTAGTGGGGGTTAGGTGGAACACCCTCTCTGAGACAAGGGAGAGGAAAAATGGCATGAGGAACTATGGGAGGGGAGAATGAGGTGGGGCACAACTGGAATGTAAATAAATAAAATATTTTGTTTTAAAAAGAATTGTTTACACAAGCTTGAGACAGGAGATTTTTAACATAACCATCACAATGTCATGTTGGAATGGAAACAAGACATGAGGGTAGAGAGATCAGTATTGAATAACATGGGAATACAATTTACACATTGCACAAAACCATTATGCCCACACATTATTTTTTACCTCAAGAAACTTTATATCAGGAAAATATGATATAAATATTTTTTGAGGAAAGATAATTCACAATCTTTTAATGCAGAGATATTTATACTGATATGTGCAAAGGATTTAAAGACAGGTTTTATATCTGAAATTAAATGAGTAAAACTGTACCCCTAATGGATGAAATGTGCCATATGCCGAGGAGGTCCATAATAGTAAATTTGTACAAATACAAACCTGGGAGGCTTGAGAGGACAAGTCCAGTCAAGAAAGTAGGACCTTGTTTATGGTTAGAGTGAGAAGGCCATCTATGAACTCCTGAGAAATGTCACAGCCAGGTAACTCAATGTTTATTGCCATGACCTTAACATTCTTAGTTCTCCTACTAATGTCAGAACCTTTTAATCAAACTTGACATCCCATGGAAGTTGTCATCCTGGGGCCAAGATTTACTTACCTTCAGATATAAGCGTTCCTTCCCATCTGTGAATTCTCATTTCATCATAAAGTTTTACTGTAAATTAATAAATGTGCCTGTTCCCTCTGAATCTGCTGTACCAGAAATACTGCCCTCAAGTCTAGTCATGCCTGGACACAAAAGATTTAACAAGGCTCTAGATAACCAGATCGTGTCCAGTTTCTATATCAGGATGGAGTAATGGTTTTCCCAATCTCTGCAAATACTAAGCTATACAGAATATAGTGTAGGCCAAATAGTGCAATATTACATTTTAAAGACAAAATTGGAATAGGAACACTCTTTAATATTTCTAATAGTGGTTTGTGTTCAAATTTTGTTTGTTTTGATTTCTGTGACAAAATACCCTAAATACCCTAAAAAAAGAAATTTAGGGAAGAACAAATTTATTTTAGGTCACAATTCCAGGTTACTGTTCATCCCTGTGTAGGAGTCACAGCAGCGGGAATCTGAGGTAGCTGGCCATGTCACATCTACAGAGCAGAAAGAGAATGAATGTTGGTTTGCAGGATTTCCTACTTGACTGTATTTATCACAATTTCTCCACTTTTAAAGAGTCCATGATTCGTGGGAATATTTTCTGTGTTGTTGGACTCTCGTTTAGAAACTCCTTGCCTATGTCTATAACTTCCATGATATCCCCTATGTTCTACTTTAGCAGTTTCAGCATTTCAGTTCTTAAATTAGAGTCTTGGATTCATTTTGAATAATTTTTTTGTGTGTGCAAGGTGAGAGATGTGGATCTGTATCCATTCTTTTGGGGTAGATATTCTTTAATAGTTTAACTGGTGCCATGGACAATTGGCAGAGAGAACTTCAGACATCACAGCAATGGCTCCCTGTGAAGTTATACAAACTGCCTACTTTCTTGAGTTTTAAAATTGTACATCCATGGCTATATGCATACAATTGATCAGACTCTAAATCCTATCCTACATAGATTAAAGCCACTGTTAAAGATTTCCGGAGTTCCACACTTTCAAATTCTTCACCCTACTGTAGTGTCCAAGTAAAGCTTTAGGAATCTGTAACCTGCAGGCAATAAACAGAAATAGGTAATCACAACAAGCAGAAGCAAGTAACTAACTGGAATAAATCCCCAGTTTAACAGGGTAGCCTTTATTCCTCTAGACTGCCTCCCTGTGTAACCAGAACCACTGTCATTGGATCACTGGCAAGCTCAAGAATATTAAGAAATCCAGATATATTTTTCTTCAATTTCCTCAGTTTTTATTGTTGAAAAAATTAACTTTTTGAAAACATTATTCTGTTAATTTGTGAAAACACCTTCAGGCTATGAAATTGTGTCACCTGATATAAGTAAGAAAAACTATGATGCACAAAGAATGAACATATGTTTTAATAAGATACCTTCTTTAGACACACAAAAAATGTAGCCTTAAATCAAATTTATTTTTTGGTGTTTTACAGATAGATAGATAGATAGATAGATAGATAGATAGATAGATAGATAGATAGATTATATATTATAATATATAACATTTTGCTTATTTCCATTGATGCTTTTTCTTGACTTAACTAGAGATTAATGGACTGAAAAGAAAAAAATGTGTTTGATTTTTATATTCCTGTATGTTGGAGAAGATGGTATGTATCCATGAATGTGGGTGTTCGTGGAAGCCAGAGGTATCAGATCCCCTGGAGCAGATACATGTGCTAGGGAGCTGCATGACATGGGTGCTGGGAGTGGTGAAGTTGTGTCCTCTGAAAAAGGAGTGGGAAAATCTCAACTGCTTTGCTACCTCCCCAGCCCTGAGTTTGGTGTCCTGAAGACAGATGAGATGTCTTTATTAATTTTACTGTTTAAGACCTCAGCATATCCTTGAGTGTCCACAAGAACCGAGGTATTTTGTAATGTGAAGCAAATGAATTAAGTCTAACCTAGTCTGTGTTAACATATTTACTCAGAAAAATACTGTGATGTGAGACTCTGAAGAATATCCATCCACCTGTGCTATCTGCCCCCGTGTGGGAGCTAGTGTGTTCTTTTCTCTCCTTTCCCTTTCTTTCCTTGACACCCCCCCTCACCTCAAAAATCAAGAACCATTGTCTGAGAGGTGCACCGTTTGCCTAGAAACAACTCATAGAAAAATGGAGAAGAGTAACTTTTCCTAAGACTAACAATGAACAATCATGGAAAGGCTGAAATATTGACCATGAAAGATTTTAATTAGGTTGATATTGATTAGGATAATGGAAATTTAATTATAGAGAAGAGAGAACACTCAGTCCTCACAGCATAGTATTTTTCTGCTTCTGGGAGATTCCCTGTCTACTCTATAAGAGAAAGAAGTTTTCTCATGCTGTTGTTTTGTTATTTATTTATTTCCTGGAACTTTTCCTAAAAATTCAGCCAAGTATGATAAATCAAATTGAAGCTCGGGAGCATCTCAGATCTAGTTATCAACTTATTATTTGATTTGAAATGCTCAAGAGAATGTGTTCATGACAAGAAACAATGTAGGATTTTTTTTTTCTTTTTCTTTTTTTTTCTTTTTCCTTTTTTTTTTTTAACTTTGGGAAAGAAGGTTTGAAAGAATGCAAAGTGCCCTGAGGAATGTTGATTGGAATTCTATAAGGTATGAGACAGCTATGGCACATAAGTAAGGAACTAAACATTTTAGGAACAATCAGAAAATCCGGCATTGAAATTCAACTGAGACAAGTCATAATCACAGCACTGGATTCAGAGTGAGAGCCTAGAATATGAAATAAAATACAAAAGTCCTCAGGAAAATCTACTTTTGAAAGGCACTATTTGTAACTGAGCAGCCTTGAAAAATCACTTTGTACATGACACAGGTTATCACAAATATGCAAGGTATCATTTGTGTTTAATAATACAGAGTCAGGGAAATACATACCCTGTTCTTGTATTAGAAAATGTGAAAATAATCTCTAACATTTATTTTTTAAACATTTATTTTTTATAAAATTTACTTATTTAAGAATATCCACAAAAATGGAATCTCTGAAGAAATTAGACATCCATAGAAATTTTGCATAAGTATGCTGAATGGCCTTTGGCCTTTATCATTTTTTAAAAAGCACATAAAATTAATTAATTTTTTAATTTGTAATTTATGATGAAATTTAAAAAAATTTTAAGTAAGTATTGTAATTATTTGGTATGCAAAGAATATAACACACATGTATATATATTATATACTTTTATAAAATTTTGTGAAAAAATCTGTTTGTAACATATAATAATAGAGTAGAGAAAGAAACTTCTGGTTTTCACTAAGTGGAAGACTGATTTAACTGCAATCATCTTTTGTTAGAACCGGAATTAGATTTACACACTTACAAACTGGAATAGAGAAAAGAAAGATAGGTAAACATATTTCAAATTATGAAATGGAAAAACAACCTGTGTGTGTGTGTGTGTGTGTGTGTGTGTGTGTGTGTGTGTGTGTGTGTGTTTATTCAGATTGAGATGTTTTTGGTACACTCAAACTTAATTATAGGAGTGCATGACAAACATGAACATGTGAAATTCATGAATTGTATTTTCTCCTCTCTAGACTCCTTTATTTTCCTTATTTCTGTTTACCTTTCTTCATTTATCCCTTTGTCATAGCTTTCCTGCTTCCACAAGGGGAGTTCTTGGTGAGTGACTCTGACTTCTCCACAGGAATAATATCCTGTGGTCTGAATCTTTTTCAACTTTAAGAATTTTGTGTAGTATGTTTTTTGTTGTTTTGGTTTTTGTTGTTGTTATTATTGATTTGCTTTGTGGCTTTATTCTGTTTTGTTTTGTTTTGTTTTGTTTTGCAAATTTTCTACATTTTAGTGGTGTTTTTTATTTTTCCAGGAAGACCAATGCAGTTTACCAGTACGTGGCTCATGTCATAGTTTCTTGTCTTTCTTATACCAGGCCATGGTATAAATTTGGTCCTAGATTCCAACACAGTTAACTTGTGACATTGATTGCTTCTGAGTGCTCCTCTGATCTCCAGAACATTGGGAGAAAGCATTAGATTGGGAGCAACATTAGATTTTTCCATGTAAGTGGTTCTTTTGAGGCTCACAGCTCTTTGTGAATCCCAGTTCCAGTTCTCTCTTATTGCTTTTGCTGTGTTAGAAGTACAGTTCTGGGGTCCCTTCCCTGGAAGAACTAGAATTCAGTTTGCTGTGACATCAAAGAGGATATTTGCCCTTTAGGTTGACCCTCTGTTATAGACATCTTAAGTTCCAGTTTCCTAATTTTAAGCTCATTTACCCATATATTTTTTCTCTTTTTGTGTATAAGTGTATAGTCACAATTCTTATAGGTTATCCAAACTAAATTGGTCTTCCACAAATGAAACCCAGAAGTTTCTCCTATACCCTACCCTGCATACATACAGAGTTTTCACAGACAATTTAGAAAATGCAAGAAGAAAAGTAAAAGTCTCCAAGACTTTCTGTAAAAATTGTCATAAGGACTCAAATCTTTTTAAAATTATATGAAATGAATCTTAGGAAATTTTGTTCAGAAGAGTCTCATTTAGATGTCTGTGCTTGAATTTCGACAAAACGTCCTCGCAGGAAGATAGAAATATGAATGCACTGTATCAGAGGAGAAGACTGGATGTGAAGGCTTTGCTGTTAGTTACTCAATATCAGATTTCACCAGTATTAACACGGGTCATAACCCAACAGAAGCAAGGATGCCAACATGAACTATCCTCCAGTGCTGATAACAGGATTACAGAGGAAAAATGTAAAGACCAAGGGTTAGGACCCTTCTTTCTTTTCTCAACACTTTTAAGTACTAGCAGTTGTTGCCAATCATCAACCAAATATGTGTAAGATTCATCCCATCCACACTAAAGGTATTCAAAGGCAGTAACAAGACAAAAAGGCAGACAGATAAGAGGAAGCTAGAATCTGACATCAGAGATATAAAGCCAGGAATACAGCCAGAAGAAAGATGTACCCAAACAGCATATTTGCCAAAGTAAAAAGTTCTTAAAGCTGCAAACTGTGGGCAACCCCAGTACTTAAGGTTGAAAGCACCTGACCTTTGGGTATAGTCACACAACATATATGTATGTGGCTTCCACAATATCACCAAGGTAGAGGAACCTAAAATGCCTATCATCAAGAGTTCTGAAATTGAAGGGACTTAACCTAACACAGTACAAAATGGGAAAGCATTTAGCATAACACTGAACAAAAGCAGAAAGAACTATGTAACTATAAATAGTTATATAGTTACATATGCTATATATTATATATGCATCTATATATATGTATTTATATTATATAGTTGTATAGTTCTTTCTGTTTCTGTTACACAGTTACATTGATAAATAGACATTGTTAAATAGTATGTGTATACATATATATAATGTATATTTATACACACACATACATACATATATACTTACATATATATTTGTGTATATGTCAAGAGTGTTAACAAACAGGGTCTAGGGGGTGCAGTAGGAGGTGTTCATTAAAATGTAAATAACTAAAATAACCAATAAAAAATCAAAAAAGAGAATGTGTTCTGGATGAACATATTTTTCTTTTAATTTTCATATATATATATATATATATATATATATATATATATATATATATAGTGTGTGTGCATGTATTGGTGAATGTTTGGATGTGTGTAGTCGCATGAAGACCTTAAGCAGATATTAGGAATTATCCTTGATTTTCTGTCTACCTTATTCACTAAGCCAGGGTCTGCCAAGTACATCCATAGCTACCTGATAATATGGCCAGTCTCCCTAGCCAGCTTTCTCAGAGTATCTCATACCCACTTTCTGAGGTTGATTTCACAGGATCATTATATGGATTCTAAGGATCATAATTCTAGTCCTCAAAATTAAGATGCAAATATTTTAACCATTTATCCATTACTCAGCTCTGGGGGTGACTTTCTTTATTGTAATTAACACTCTAAGTCTATAATATCAAAAATATTTATGACGTGTTGAAGTATAACTTACCTATTAAAAATTTAAAAGCACAAAGCTATAATCCCCTTGATGACTTTCACCACAAGTACATAATGAGAAAATATTCACAAGACAATGTGTAGAAGCTAATCATCAAAGCAAGCCAGTGGTCCAGTATTCAGAAGAGTAAGCAGCACAAAATATTACTGCAGCTGCCCAACATGAGAGATTTGCTTTTATTAGTAAGTATCTATTAAAATATGATTGTACATTTTACCTAATATATGAACACATTTAAAAAAATTTAAATGAAAACTTAGAAAGTGAATGGTAGGGACACCCACCAGGCACACCTGGACTGAGAATGGATAGTCAGTACAGTCAACACAGCATGGTCAGAGAAGAATCTGTCATGCATATTAAAAGTTGTATTAAGATGCAGAATGAACTCTAAACCATGGCTGTCAGGATGGCTGGTCTCTAAAAGAAACACCTTGTTCCACTGATGTACAGCTTAGGTTAGTCACCTAACCTCTCAAGAACATCTTCTTCTGCTCTTAAATGAGAGAAAGGAACATGGTCTACCCCAAGTAACATGTTGAGATCATAAACCCCCCTGATAGCACAGCAGTTAATGTGAAAAATGAACAGAGGAGGTTTAATATTCATAGCGGGTGATTCATAAACACAGCTGACGAGCTGACCATCAAGGAAATGTGAATAACACGAAAGCTGGCACTGCAGGATTTTGAAATTGTCTCTTGCAATTAAAATTCTTTCTATTTTCCAACTGAAGTTGATGTTATTGTAACTGGGTATTTAAGATAAAAATGTTTAAAAAACAAAAAATATCATTTAATAATATTAGTAAGTTAATACAGAAAAATTCATCATCCAAGACAGGTTACTAAATACTATTGTAGTGCCAGATATCCCACACCAGTCATCTAACGTTTAAACATTAATGTTAAAACTGCTAGCATTTAAAAAAAGGGCTGTGTTCATATTGCCTACCACTTACATATTCATACAAATACCTGTACATGTGTGCATGCACACACAACTGTGTGGAGGAACAAAAATTCAAATCTAGAACAAGTCTTAAAATACCTGATAATCATAAGAATAATAACCCTTATTTGAATGAAACATAGTTCACATGGCAGATCCATTATATGTTTGAAATATTTTCAAAATAAACCAAGAAGTCATAAGCAGAGAATACATATAAAAAATATCTTGCTGCTCCCGTGAAGACACCATAGCCTGAGACATCCTAGAGAAGTCACTGCACTCAGAGAAGCAGGTAAGAACATTCTCCCACTACCCTACACCCCAGAGCGACAACTGGGAGCAGGGGGTGCTCAGGACCCACCAGGAACCCAAAACCTGCCCCTGTGGAATACCACTCCCCTTCCACCTCTTGTTTGTTCCTTGTAGCTGGGGCAGACACCTAGCTGGTCTGCTCCCGTGAAGACACCATATCCTGAGACATCCTATAGGAGCCACTACTGGAAGAGCAGCAGACACCTAGATGGTTTGCTACCATGGAGACACCATATCCTGAGACATCCTAGAGGAGCCACGGCACTCAGAGAAGCTGAAGCTCAGGATCACAGGATCACAGAGACATCTGGACCCTGAGGACTTTTGACACAAGCAAGATAACTGAAAAAAACAGGCTCCAGTCAGAAACAGTGAGAGCAGGTAACACTAGAGTTAACCAGATAATGAAAGCCAAGCGCTAGAACATAAGCAACAGAAACCAAAGTTACTTGGCATCATCAGAACCCAGTGCTCCCTTCATAGCAAGCCCTGGATACCCCATCACACTGGAAAAGCAGGATTCAGAATTAAAATCACTTCTCATGATGATGATAGAGGACTTTAAGAACAACATAAAAAAAAACTCCCTTAAAGAAGTACAGGAGAACAAAGGTAAACAAGTAGAAGCCCTTAAAGAGGAAACACAAAAATCTCTTAAAGAATTGCAAGAACACACAACCAAACAGGGGAAAGAATAAAACAAAACCATCCAGGATCTAAAAATGAAAGTAGAGACAATAAAGAAATCTCAAAGGGAGACTACCCTGGAGATAGAAAACCTAGGAAAGAGAACAGGAGTCATAGACGCAAGCATCACCAACATGATGATCTCATGTGCAGAAGATACCATGGAAAACATTGACCCAACTGTCAAAGAAAATGCAAAATGCAAAAAGCTCCTAACCCAAAACATCCAGCAAATCCAGGACACAATGAGAAGGCCAAACCTAAGGATAATAGGTATAGATGAGGGTGAAGATTCCCAACTTAAAGGACCAGTAAATATCTTCAACAAAATTATAGAGGAAAATTTCCCTAACCTAAAGAAAGAAATGTCCATGAATATACAAGAAGCCTGCAGAACTCCAAATAGACTAGACCAGAAAAGAAATACCTCCCATCACATAATAATCAAAATATCAAATGTACAAAACAAACAAAAAAATACTAAAAGCAGTAAGGGAAAGCGGTAAAGTAACATATAAAGGCAGACCTATAATAATTACACCAGACTTCTCACCAGAGACTCTAAAAGCCAGAAGATCCTGGACTGATATCATACAGACCCTAAGAGAACACAAATGTCAGCCCAGACTACTATACCGAGCAAAACTTTCAATCACTATTGATGGAGAAACCAAGATATTCCATGACAAAACCAAATTTACACATTATCTTCCCACAAATCCAGCACTTCAAAGGATAATTGATGGAAAACTCCAACACAAGAAGGAAAACTACAACCAAGAAAAAGCAAGGAAGTAATCTTCCAACAATCCCAAAAGAAATTATGTATGTTACACAAATATATTTCCACCTCTAATAACAAAAATAACAGGAAGCAACAATCATTTTTTTCTTAATATCTCTTAATATCAATAGACTCAATTCTCCAATAAAAGATGTAGACTATCAGACTGGATAAATAAACAGGACCCAGAATTTTGCTGCATACAGAAAACACACCTCAGTGAAAAAGACAGACACTACCTCAGAGAAAAAGGATGGAAAAAAATTTTCCAAGCAAATGGTCCCAAGAAACAAGTTGGAGTAGCAATTCTAATATCGAATAAAATCTATCAAGATGAAGTCTCAATTCTTAACATCTATGCCCCAAATGCAAGGGCACCCACATACATAAAAGAAACTTTACTAAAGCTCAAAGCATACATAGCACCTCACACAATAATAGTGGGGAATTTCAACACCCCACTCTCAGCAATGGACAGATCATGGAAACAGAAAATAAACTGAGACACAATGAAACTAACAGAAGTTATGAACCAAATGGATTTAACTGATATCTATAGGACATTTCATCCTAAAACAAAAGAATATATCTTTTTCTCAGCATCTCATGATACCTTCTCCAAGATAGACCATAAAATTGGTCACAAAACAGGCCTCAACAGATACGAAAAGATTTAAATAATCCCTTGCACCCTATCAGATCACCATAGACTAATGCGGCTCTTTAATAATGGCAAAATAATGGAAAGCCCACATACACATGGAAACTGAACAACGCTCTACTCAATGTTGCCTTGGTAAAGGAAGAAATAAAGAAAGAAATTAAAGACTTTTTAGAATTTAATGAAAATGAAGATACATCATACCAAAACTTGTGGGACTCCATGAAAGCAATACTAAGAGGAAAACTCAAAGCTCTAAGTGCCTACAAAAAGAAACTGGAGAGAGCATATACTAACAACTTGACAGCACACCTGAAAGCTTTAGAACAAAAAGAAACAAATACACCCAAGAGGAGTAGACAGCAGGAAATAATAAAACTCAGGGCTGAAATCAATCAAGTAGAAACAGAAAGAACTATACAAAATATCAACAAACCAGGAGCTGGTTCTTTGAGAAAATCAACAAGATAGATAAACCCTTAGCCAGACTAACCAGAGGGCACAGAGACAGTATTCAAATTAATGAAATCAGAACTGAAAAAGGCGACATAACAACAGAAACTGAGGAAATTAAAAAAAAAAAATCATCAGATCCTAAACAAGGAATTCTCAACTGAGGAAGCTCAAATGGCTGAGAAGCACTTTAAGAAATGCTCAACATCCTTAGTCATCAGGGAAATGCAAATGAAGATAACCCTGAGATACCACCTCATACCAGTCAGAATGGCTAAGATCAAAAACTCAGGTGATAGTAAATGCTGGCAAGGATATGGAGAAAGAGGAACACTCCTCCATTGTTGGTGGGATTGCAAGCTGGTACAACCACTCTGGAAATCAGTCTGGCAGTTTCTCAGAAAATTGGACATAGCATTACCTGAGGACCCAGCTATACCACTCCTGGGTATATACCCAGAAGATGGTCCAACATATAACAAGGACATATGCTCCACTATGTTTATAGAAGCATCATTTATAATAGCCAGAGCTGGAAAGAACCCAGATGTCCTTCAACAAAGGAATGGATATAGAAAATGTGGTACATTTACACAATGGAGTATTACTCAGCTATTAAAAATAATGTATTTGGGAAATTCTTAGGTAAATGGATGGAACTAAAAATTATCATCCTGAGTGAGGTAACCCAATCACAAAAGAACACACATGGTATTTACTCACTAAGTGGATATTAGCCCAAAAGCTTGAAATAGACAAGATTCAAATCACAGACCTCAAGAAACCCATGAAGAAGGAAGACCAAGTGTGGGTACCTCAGTCCTACTTAGAAGGAGTAACAAAATACTCAAGGGAGTAAATATGGAGGCAAAGTGTGGGACAGAAACTGAAGAAGGGGCCATCTGGAGAACATTCCACCTGGGTATTCATCCCATGTGCAGTCACCAAAAATAGACACTGATATGGACAACAGGAAGTACATGCTGACAGGAGCCTGGTAGGGCTGTCTCCTTAGAGGTCCCCCAGAGTCTGATATACCCAGAGGCAGATACTCACAGCTAACCATTGATCTGATCAAGGGTTCCCAATGGAGAAGTTAGTGAGAAGACTGAAGGAGCCGAAAGGGTTTGTGGCCCCACAAGGAGAGCAACAATACCAACCAACCAGAGCTCCCCAGGGTCTAAACCACCAGCCTGGGAGCACATACGGAGGGTCTAAACCACCAGCCTGGGAGCACAGTGACTCCAGCTGTATATGTAGGGGAGGATGGCCTTGTAAGGCATAGGTGGGAGAGGAGTTCCTTGGTCTCATGAAGGCTAGACACCGAGTGTGGGGAAATTCGAGGGTGGGGAGGTGGGAGTTGGGGGGTTAGGTGGAGGCACATCCTTATAGAAGCAGGAGGAGGGGGGATGGGATAGGGGGTTCCTGGTTGGGGGGGAATGATGTAAGGGGATAAAATTTGAAATGTAAATATAATATCCAATAAAAATATAAATTTTTTTAAAAAGGAAAAAATAAATTGGCCCCCCAAAAAAAATCTTCCCTAGCATAATTCAGGATAGAAGAAGACTCATTTGTAGTTCTAACTTAGAAAAAAAATGGATTGCAAAGAAAAAAAAGTAAAAGTACAAAAGAACACAATAAAGAAGAATTATACTAATTCATCTACCAAAAAAATAACAGTCTACATAAATAAGGTAGGAGATGATGAGAAAACAATAAGTTCTTTGTTATACTGAGCATATAAAAATAATTTTAAAATGTATACAAATTTTAAAAGATTTTATTAAATGAGTAAAAGAAAAGGAGAAGGAAGGAGGGAGGGAGATAAAGAAAGAGGACAGAGACAGGGGGGAAGGGCAAGAAAGAGGGAGAGGCATATGCTTATTAACATAACCAAAGATAACATAATGAATCAAGTGTCATTAAAGAAAACCAGAAGTACAGAAATAAACCAAGGGATGCAGGCAAGGAGATAGGGATAAGTAATCTCAGCTTCTCAGGAAAAGAAGGAGGAGAAGAAAGAAGAGGAGAAGGAAGAGAAAGAGGAGGAAGAGGAGGAGGAGGAAGAGGAGGAAGAGGAGGAAGAGGAGGAAGAGGAGGAAGACAAAGAGGAGGAGGAAGAGGAGGAAGAGGATGAAGAGGAGGAGGAAGAGGAAGAGAAAGAGGAGGAGGAAGAGGAAGATGAGGAAGAGGATGAAGAGGAGGAGGAAGAGGAAGAGGAGGAAGAAGAAGAGAAAGGAGGAGGCACACAACCTTGCAAGCTTGAGAACATCCTAGGCTGCACAGTAAGTGAAAGGCAAGCCTCAACATAACAGTTAATGAGGCAGTTTCAATTATCTGAAAATTAGAAATTGATGGCAGCCTGTCTTAATGATAGCATTCACCTAGTACGTTTAAGAATGGGTTTCAATACCTGATGCAAAACTAAAGACAAGTAGGGAAAAATGTGGATGGCATCCTATTATTCCCACAAAATCCTAAAACCTAGAAAGTGTGAAATGTGTATACTAATGATTCTGTGACTTCCCTTTCCTCCAAGAATGTCGTGTCAATCCTCAACCTTTTCCCATAGAGCCATTTACTACTGGGATCCTCAATCCAATCCCAATTCTACGGGGTCCCCCAAGTCTACCTGACTCCTCTTTCAAATGATCGGGTCCTAGGTGGTCTAAGGAGGTGCTCTAGGGAGCTCTTCTTCATAGTAAGTAAGCTTTACTATGGAAGTTACGTTCTCACTTTTTCCCCTTGACTGGGTGCAATACTAAGAATTAGAACTATCTTGATACTATCATCTTGCCATCTTATACTTACTGTGAAGTTGCATCAAACTGACTAGCCCAGTGACAGAAGTTCTTAATCATCTCTGTTTACAAATAAACTAGTAGACACTCAGAGGGTAGATAACTTGCCTGGGAAGACACAGTAAATAAGTTAGAAATCTGAATACATTTTCAGATCTATCCTATTTTGAAATTAATATTCTATCACATTTCCTATTGCCTTTATCCAGGTTTACATCAGCATTATCATCGATTTAGTGTGTTAATAAAACTGTATTAATCCCAGTCCAATGTTAATTGTACTGTCTCATAGTAGACCATATTCTTGCTATTACTTTTGGCCATGAGTAACACTAACAGCTTTTTCTACCTTTCCATTATGCCCTGGCCTTTGTCTTTGCTCTTTGTATGACTAGCAAAACCCCAGTTAATTCCCTCCTCTGGCAAATTCTCCTTGCCTATGTAGATTTGATTGTGTGTTTCCTCTTTTGTCTGTAAACATGTCTCTCACACCAAGCACTACTGTATGGCTTTTCTTATATTCATCACTAAGTCATGTCTGGCAAATGAGATGCTTAAAGATAATGGAGGAATCCTTTAATGAACTGTAGAATTATTAAATGAGTGAATAAATGAGTTAACGGCTAACGGAAAACCATCGCTGCTACCCTAACCACACTGAAATTCCAAAAGAATAAGCTGATACTTTATGGTCTTATCTGTTAGGGCTCATAATATTTTGCTGAGTCAGGTATTCATTGTGAACTCACCTAACTTTTTGTTCCTATCATCCTCAAACTATGTCTTTTCTATGGATCCCCTTACAACATCTAGTTCTTTCCACTTAATTAAAAAATGACCATCACTTTAACAAGATTTTGTCAGCTTGATGATGACCTGTTTCAGATCCAGTGGGATTTTCCAAACTCTGTCCATAATTGAGCAAGACTCTTGAACTTGTTGGTACATAACCTTTTAGAAAGTTGTACTGAGGACTTGCCCATCAGTACCTAATGCTTGTTTACAAACAACCTTGAACTTAGCCTCGGGAATTAACAACACTAAATCTAGACCTAGCCGAATGACTAAGTTTTAAATGAGAAATTAGAATACATAAATCAGAACACCAGACTGATATTTTTCTCAAAAGTTTACTTTTATGCACATCTTCTATACTTCTACCTAAGGACTAAGATTCCAGTTTTCTTTGATGAATTACTACCAAGGAGCTTGGCCTAGTACGTATCTACTTATTGTTGGAATATCTGGACAATAGTGACATCAACAAGACGGGTCTAGCCCTGAATATAATCAGGCATGATTTAAAAAGACAGCAATTGTCATGTTGCTACGTTTTGTTATCTTTTCTTGTTAATTTGGATTTTTTGTTTGTTTGTTTTTTGAAATAGTGTCTGTGAGAAAGCGTTGGCTGTCCTGGAACGCTCACTTTAGACCAGGATGGCCTCAAACTCCCAGAGATCTGTGTGCTTCTGCCTTGAAAAACTGGCCTCTGCATCCCATACATTTCGTTCTGTATTGAATCAGAAAAGTCATTTTGTGCCCAGTTTCATTTACTCCATCAGTATGAAGCCGTAAGAAAAGGATTTGTGCTTTAAGATACATTCATTCTTTTTTTATTTATTTAACTTTATGTTTTTACTTACTCACTTTACATCCAGCCCACTGCCCACCTCCAGGTCACTCCCCACAATCCTTCAGCCATCTCCCCTTCCTTTTTCCTCTAAGTGGATGAGTCTCGCTCCACCCTGGATCTTTAAGTTTGTGAGGCAAGGTGCTTCTTATCCCACTGAGGTCAGACAAGGTAGCCCCACTAGAAAAACATATCCTACCTACAGGCAACAGCTTTTGGAATAGCCCCCATTCCAGTTGTATGGAACCCAGATGTAGACCAAGCTGAACATCTGCTACTTATGTTCAGGGAGGCCTAGGTCCAGCTGGTGTATCTTCTCTAGTTGGTGGTTTGGACACTTAGAGCCCAAAAAGGGCAAGGTTAGTTGACTCTGTTAGTCATTCTGTAGAGTTTGTATTCCCTTTAGACAGCTCTAACATTCCTTCTTCCCATTCTTCCATAAGAGTCCCCAAGCTCCATCCACTGTTTAAGTATGGGTTTCTGTATCTGTCTGAATCATCTGCTGGGAGGTGCCTCTCAGAGGACAACATGCTCCTGTTTGCAGTTGCTTGCTCATGAAATGGGTCTCAAGTTGGGTGGGTTGTTGGCTGGCTACTCCCCCAGTCTCTGCTCCATCCCCTATGCCTGTATTTCTTGTAAAAAGGATAAATTTGGGGTTGAAAGTTTTGTGGGTAGGTTGCTGTCTCAATCACTCCACTGGGGTTCCTGTTTGGCTACAGAAAGTATCCTCTTCAGGTTCCATATCTTCAATATTGTGAGTCACAGATGAGGTCAATGTCACAGATTGTTGTGTACCTCACTTATCCCAACTCTCTGTCTTGTCCTGAAGATGCCTTGCACCTCCTCACCCCCATCAGTTTCAGATTTCCATTTACTTTCATGGCCATCTAACCATATCTCCTGTCCTTCCCCGCACCTGATCCTAAAGTCCCCATTCCCCTCCCCATTCATTTCCCTCCCATGACTATTTTATTCCCCCTTTTAAGCAAGATCCAATTTTCCATGCTTGGGTCTTCTTGTTTAGCTTCTTTGGGTTGGTGGAATGTAGCACAGTGCCTGTATTTTATAGCTAATATCCACTTAAGTGAGTATATATCATGCATGTCATTTTGGGACTGAGTTACCTAACTCAGGATGGTATTCTCCAGATGGTATTCATTTGCTTGCAAAATCCATGATATCTTTCTTTTTAATAGCTGAATAGTATTCCGTTGTGTAGATGTATCACATTTTCTATATCCATTCTTCAGTTGAGGGACATCTAGGTTGTTTCCAGTTCCTGGCTTTTAAGAATAAAGCTGCTATGAACATAGTTGAGCAAATGTCTTTGTGAGATGTTGGAGCAACTTTGGGGTATATGCTGTATTACAGCTGAATATTGAGGTAGAACTTTTCCCAATTTTTTGAGAAACCATCTAATTGATTTCCAAAGTTTTTGAACAAGTTTGCACTCCCATAAACAACAAAGAAGTGTAAGCCTTGCTCCACATCTTTGGCAGCATGTGCTATCTCTTGAGTTTTTTATCTTTGCTATTCTGATGAGTGTGATGTGGAACCTCAGGGTCATTTTCATTTTCATTTCCCTTGATGACTAAGTACTTTAAACATTTCTCTAAATGCTTTTCAGCTGTTTGAGATTCTTCTGTTGAGAATTCTCTGTTTAGCTCTGCCTCTCATTTTTTTTGTTTGTTTGCTTGCTTGTTTTTTTTTTTTTTTAAATTGGGTTATTTGTGTTGTTACACTGTTGGTGTCTAACTTTTTGAATTCTTTGTAAATTTTGGATATTCACCCTTTGTCATATGAAAGTTTGGTGAAGATCCTTCCCCAAGGCTGCCTTTTGTCCTATTGACAGTGTCCTTTCCCTTACAGAAGCTTTGCAGTGTCATGAGGTTCCATTTATCAATTGGTGATCTTAGAGCCTGAGCCATTGGTGTTCTGATCAGGAAATTGCCTCCTGTACCAATGCATTCAAATGTATTTCCCACTTTCTCTTTTATGAGTTTTAGTGAAGATACACATTCTTCTATAATCCACTAAAAAAAACCCTACAAAACAATGTTACACATGATGTAATAAACTTCACTTTACAATATAAAAAACTAAGCAGAATATTTGAAAGTGATATTTTTTGCATCCTATGCCAAAAATGAGTGAGAGAACAGAAAAATATATTTAATATACCATCTATGTGTTTTTAAATAAATATTTATTGACAAAAAGTATTACTCACCTATTTCTTCTTTATGTATGTTTTTTTTTTCTTGATCTTCAAGGACAGGGTTGAGTACTTACAAAGACCAAGGACCCCTTCAATTCTAAATATTTATTATCTTGCTCTGTAAAAAAAAAAAAGTTTGCAGCTCACCACTCTACACAACATCCAAAAATTCAGTTTTATCAGGGTGCTCCTTTACAGGGAAGAAACGTTCTAGAAGTTGTGCAAACATTATGTTTGACATGGTTAAAATTTATTGAAAACATTTTACTAGTATTAAGGGACAATTCAAGGAGTGCAGAGAGTGTAGGCAGAGCATACACATCTATTGAATTACCCAAAGTGGAAATCTGCCTTTAAAATGCTCTAAGTGGCCCGTTTTTTCTTCATTAGAAAATAGCCGCTGATGCATGTACAGCATGGATTCTTCACAGCAGCCACAGCATTCTAATTGTAGGCTGTGAAGATTTCTAGTTGAAACAAAATTAGTGAAGAGTCAGGCCAACCTCCTACAACATCACAATGCCTGGGAACACTTAGCTTCCATGAGTCACTTCCTCCCTGAATAACTCAGCATAAACAGTGACTTCCAAACTAATAGCAACATTGCCATCGTCCAGATCTCTTTTTTATGCCTTGCATCGTGTTCCAGGATAGAGCACACAGAGCTGGCTCATCTTCTGCCATCAACTAATGCTGCTAAATGTCAGGCATTTAATAAAGTTAAAGGGCAAAAAAGTTTTAAACAATTTATTCTGCCGAGCAATCAGTCTTTGAGAAGGCTCTGGAAAACTCATTGCTTTATTGACTGGATCAGAGAGGAAACGTTTCTTATTAGGTTCTAAAATGGCTCTAGAATTCATTTGTATATATGCATTTTGTATTTATTTGTACATACTACTGAGGAATATTCATTCAATGTAATAGTATGCATACTCTTGTTCATATCAACTGTGAACTTTATTTAATAACAAATCATGCTGTAAACCCAAGTGTTTGCAAGCCAGGGAATAGCTCCTATGAAGAATTGTTGGTATGTCACAGTTACTTAAATAACAAATATTCTTTACATCAGCCAGTGGAGTAGGGAAGAGCAAAGTCATGCTTATTCTGCACAATGAGAAGAATACTGGGCTCCCAGCAATCTTTCCAGTGTCCATAAAAGAAGACAACCTGTGCTGAGCCTCCTATCTTCCAAAATTTGAATTAGTGAGGGAAAAAATAAATGTTCTTATTTATTATGTAAGCTATGAGGTAAGAGGAAAGGATTTCTTAAAAATTGAGAAAGATATACTAATTTGGAGGGCCTTGCACAGCTGCCATTCTAAGATGTATTTAGAGCAAACTAGCATAGGGGTATATAGTTACATTTCAAACCATAAAGGGTCCTCCTTGTTTTCAATACATGTTGTTATGTCTAAGTCTCTATTATCTTGAAATGGATATTCTAAAGGGAAAGGTTTATTTTAATAAACTACATGTTGTGAACTGAGCACCCTTCTACCCTCGGAGCAATTTCAGAGGAGAAAAAATATGTATATGTGTAGTTATTTTTAAAGCCTCTAGAGCAAGGTGCCACAAGCCTAAGAAATTGTTTCTTCTAATCCATTGAGTTTTAATGACTAGCTAGCAGCATTCAATTACACCATGATCATTAACAAGAAACCTAATTGCTACTCACAGGCAGGTAAACAACTCATATTGACATCAGAAAGTGTGTGAAGGGTCATTTTATGGCATCAAGTGAAATACAGGCTTTCATACGGAAAAAAAAAAAAAGGGTATCATAGTATTTACAAAACTCTACCGCTCTTCTTCTCTTCACATTCATTGGAATATAGGAAAGGCTGTACACAATAGGTTGTGAACTATGATATCTCATATCTTTAAGCACATTGCAAATAAAACTATTAAATAAGTTTCAAGCCCCATTCTGTAGACATTACATGTAACAGAATTCAGTTCTGAAATTGTAAACCATAGCTAGAAATTTGCCTTTTAACCAACAGTAATTAGAAAAGTTGGCCTATAGTAACTATTCACTAAATTAAATTATTATATACTTATATATTATGACTATTAAAACAGAGAAGGTACAAAGGTATATCTAAAAATGTGAATTAAAAAGTTATGATTCTGTTTTCCTTCCATATGGTTCCAAATCCCTTTTTCCAACACAACATTTTTATTAATATTTGGGAATTTTACATCATACCTCGTGATCATAATTTCCCAGTCCTCCCAAATCCACTCCCCCAACCTTTGTCACCTCCCCAACCCCACCCCAACCCCACCCCTCAGAAAGAAACAAAAGTCCAATTTGTATTTCCCATATACTCAATAGAGTGTATTTGAACTCCCAGTGGCCAAACCCTTAAAGAAAACTGGGTCCTTCCCTACATGCACCCTGGTCAGAGGCCTTCATTTGTGGAAAGCTACCCTTCAGCATCTTTGTTACAATTTTTAAGAGTTCTCTTTGATGGCTTCCTGCCTCAGCTGTTACTTTTGTTAAAAATAGTCCATGCTTGTTCCTTTGACTTGAATGTGAATGTGACTCATCTTCACCCCTGCGGAGTTTTCCAGGGTGATTCTGAATCTCTCTTATCACTTTTTCAGCTAGATTCTAATAGCACACACCTACACATGAGTCCACACTTTTCAGAGAGTCTAAGTTTTCTACTATATGCAGGACAGTTATAACTGTGAATTTTTAATTTATAAAGACAGTCTTGTTAATAGTCATTAAAAACTCTAGTAATATGAAAAAGAGAACCATTTTTTGCAAACATTTATTTTATTCACACATTTCCCCTGTAATGTCAGTGATGTCGAACTGTCAAGATAGACATATCCAGAGGTCCATTAACTAAAACAACCATGGTTTTCTTTGAATTGTAATATTCAAAATTGAGCCTTGAAGAAGGAAAAGGTAATAATTCATGTCTATTTCCAATGTCATGATCATGAGTTTAAAAAAAAAAACCATAAACCAAAACACTGTCTAAAATAATTTCCAGAATAAAACTGATATTAAAGCGCTCTAATGAAAACTGTAGTATCCAGGTGGTACCTAGACCCTCTCAGATGGGACCCTATTGATTTGTTCTTAATAGTTTATATACTTACCCAGCACAAAGGGAGTAAGCCAGCTGGCATTTACCCTAAACATCATGTTGTTTCAAAAGTCCCCACCTACCCTACCCTACAAGTTCCCTCTCTCAGTATATAACATCCCCACAGTTAAGACAACACATAATAATCATGTTCCTTCTACGTCCTGCCACTTTGCAAATTCATTTTCTCTTGTTTTTCTCTTTTGAGACAGAACAGCTGGTTGTCATCTTCCAAATGCTGTAACAATCTCTCACATATTTGAAGATAGTAATTAAGTCATCCTCTCAGCCTTCTCTTTTTGAAAAACTCAGATTCATTTTTAACACAAATTATCAAAAGACTGCCATGGCCATGAATATGAAAATTGTTATTTCATAGGCTTTCCCTGTACCCCACTCTTGTTTTGGTAAATACTCCTTCCAGAAACACATGGCCTTGAGGAATTCCATGTCCCTGGCCATATCACCAGTGAGTTCCTTTTCTGTCAAATCTCTGACAAATGCATTGAAACTAATATGTAGACACATGTGACTCTTTCCTCCCAACCATTCTTCTGCCTCCATCTCTACCCCCTCTTATTCTTAAAGGAGAAAAGGTGATGAGGTGTAGGCCCATTGGCAGCCTTGAGTGTACCTCCAAGTATTACTTAGACACTTTGAATCGCATATACCATTCTTAGAAGGGTGAGCGTTAGTATAGTCATAAAGAATTGTGGACTGAGCAAAGGTTGGGTTGAACCATATCAGCATAAAAATAATCACTCATTGCATAGACATAAGGGGAAAACTAAGCTCACTGTCTGTGTGACAAGGCTGTCAAGCTCACACCGTCTTCTCATAACATTAACCCCTGGGGTGGCATAAAGGAACTATGGAAAGCTTGCTGCCCATCAGCTTCATTAACAAAAACGTTCACTGTATCCACATAGTATTTCTATCCCTTAGTACTGCATTTCTCATGGCAGTACAGTAAACTAGTGACTCCGTTCTCCACCCATATTGCCCTTTATAAAGAACTTTCTAGAGTTTTTACACATAAGAAAAGTGGCTGACTCACTGAGGATTCCAAGTGTGAAGTCAAACTTACAAGGACAATGCTTTCAGGTAGGATTATCCTAAGAATAGCTTGCTTACAGAACTGCGATTTCATCTCTAATGCAAGGCATAAACATGTTTATTTAGAGACAAATACCTCACACTGAGTGAGCCTGCATTGTTTATAGCAGAGGAATTTTCCCTGAAATATAAACCTATATATTTTGCATTACATTATTTCACACTGGTAAGAGAGGATAGCTCTAGCCTTGGGAAGGTTTGACATGCCAATTTATCTGCAATATATATCTGGAATATTAATGTATCAACCTTTTGCTTCATTCTGCTTTAAATAAAGAATGACAATTACTCTTCCCTTGGAAAGAATATTTCAAGTATGAAAACTTAAAAATCATTTAAAAATTTTTTCCCCTATAATTACAAATTGACTGCTCATATTCTTGCTCGTACCCCTCTCCACTCTCTGCCCGACCCTCCCTCCCATAAGTAAGCTAGACAGGTTCCACTCCACCTTGGTTTTGGTTTGAATATGAAAAATCCTCTATAGTTTTGTGTGTTTGAACACTTGGTCTCGTGCTGGTGGTGATGTTTTAGAAAGTTATAGAACCTTCATTAAGTATAGGCTTGCTGGAGGAAAATGGGTCACTGGGGGGTTGACCTTAAGGTTTTATAGCCTTGGACTCACTTTCAGGTTCCTCTCTGCCACCTGACCTCCAAAACGATGTGAAAGTTTGGTCCGCTTGCTCCAGAACTCTGCTTTCACAAGCATGATATACTGTATCTCTGTGGACTTAGCAATCAAAACCAACCCTTGTTTCTTTCAACTGCTTCTTGTCAGGTATTTGATCACAGTAAAGAAAAACGTAAATAACACAAACTATCGAGAACCTCATAGCAAAGAATTCTTTGAGAAATCTTTTGCTATCGAATCTATCTAGTTTTCATGCCTGGCCTTTCGAATTTTATGATTCTGTGCTTTATTTACTTCTTACTATCAATATATAAAGATTGATGCTTTGCCTAGATTTGTTGCTTCACTTTAATCTAGACCTACAGAGAAGTGTGTGGGGTTGGGGAGGTAGATGATCTCATAAAGAAAACAGTTGTTATTTCTATCAAAATTAAAAAAGGAGAAAAGCACAATTAATTTTGTAAGCAGACAGGATAAATGAACCAATCAGATCCAAGAATATACATGTTGTATTTGATCTAAGGCTCTTAATTATCAGTTAATGAAAATTAATACTTGCCTAAGAATATGTCTATGTTTAGAATACTACTGTCAACTTGCTAACTATCCAAAACTGAGAGATGGGAGTGGGAGTTGGGGCAAAGAAAGAATGATTTTGTGAAGTGAAGATAATGTAGAGTAACTACATACATCTGGATCTTGCCTTCTCTCATGACAGCGATGACCTTCTATGAGTGACTCATTTTTATCTTATCATTTTAAGAAAAAAATTCCAGTAACACAGAAACAAGTCATGTTTTGCTTATGAGATTCTACTCTACAATACCCACAGTGGGCCATCAACATAGTAGTGAAGTTCTGCAGCAAATAAACATTGAAAGATATAAAGATCTTTATGTGAATGAATGTACCAGTGGGATTTACCCTTTAGTATTTGAGTAGCTTTGTTGCAGTTGGATAGCAATTGGTAACAAGTCTTCTTATACGCAAAAATATAACTAGAGGCTTTCTGTTTTTATTTGATCAATGGTTCAACCTTCCGACTATTGTTATGTTTTCTTCTATGGAACTCTGAGCTGTGTCTTTCTATTTTGGCACCCACAGGAATGTATGGAGGAGACAGATGACTAGGAACCCATCTGATACATAACTAAGATGACTAGAAAGAAAGAGTTTAGGATTTTACTGATCATTCTCAAGCCATCAATGACAAAAAAAAAAAAAAAAATAGCATCAGACTTGTTAAAGTAGCTTTTTCTCCAACCCTTTTCTAGGTTATAATTAGACTTCTTGATTTTTGTATCCAACGGTTTTACTTCTATTGTGTGAAAGCTCTGTGTCTATGTGAATGTGTATGTGTGTGTCTACATATATATGTAAAAGTTACATGTAATTCAGCTCTAATTTCAAAGACTCCAGGAGTAAGAATAACTAGCTCCAAGACTTTCCTTGTTAAACATAGTCACTGGCAAACAAGAACACATAAATTTGATATTTCAATCATAGCTTTCATAATTATAGATACATATTCATTCATACTATTTTAAACTGTTAAAATATATTATATCTACATTGGCCATTAGTGAAAAGATGCTCATATATTGTCCAAAATATTCTTTGAGTAATATTGATGTGAGCCTCTATCCATATAGCTTTATTTTCTGATATGTAATGTGCCTTGCAACTCATGAAAAAGTTGTAACAACTGCAGGTAAAGAGGAAAGAAAAAGCCACACTGGTTGTTGTTGTAGCTCATGGAATATTCAAGCTTTAAACAATCATAGGTTGATAGCTTGATAGAATAATAGACTAGCCCTTTGGGGTGTGGGATGTGGAAAACTAAAATAAGTAGATAGATTTTAGATAGATGGTAGATAGATAGATAGATAGATAGATAGATAGATAGATGATAGAGATACAGAGAGAAACACACAAAGAGAAAGAAAGAGAGAGAAAGAGAGAGAGAGAGAGAGACAGAGAGAGAGAGAGAGAGAGAGAGACAGAGAGACAGAGAGACAGAGAGAGAGAGAGAGAACATTTAATGTATGAGTTAAAGAGATTACTCAACAGTTAAGCATTGTGGGTATTCTTCCAAAAAATTAAGGTTCAGTTCCCAGGACACACATAGTGAATCCCAACCATCTAGAACAACAGTTATAGAAAATCTGATAGCTCTTTTTGGCTTTCACAGGCACTAGTCATGCCAGTGGTGCACAGGAATGCATATAGGTAACACATCTACATATGCGTGCATACACGTGCAAGAACACACACACACAGGAAATTTTTTTCATATTTGAATAATGTGCCAAAACTATGTGAATGTATAAATAAAAAATAAAATAGTGTATAATACACAAATTTGTGACAACCTTCCTGATTAAGATGTACCAGCAAATAACTCATAACTCATTCTATAAACCACATACAAAAATCAGTGCAGATCTTTTGAATCCCCAATCTTGATTTGTTTTCTAAGCAACATTTTTTTACAGAGTTCAATCAAATAAAACATTAAACTTGAGAGAGAATGGCGTATCTTTATAAATATAAAGGCACAATTAGTTTTAATATTCTGAAATATTTAGAACTATTTATTTCTTACAAGCAATAGATTTTCCAAATAAAAGATCGGGGTGAATTATTTGTGGCAAAATAAACACATAATCAAGCAAATAACATTTTATAATTCTGAAACAAGTATATAATGGAAACCATTTAAAAGGCACTTAATCCAAAGGAAACTGGCAACTCAAAGTAAGTTTGTGAATTAGAAAACATGATGCTCTGGCAGTTTCCAGCAACTGAATGTACACTACAGAAAACACCCTCAGGAAATGAAATGCATGCACTATATGAAAAATTAAGCAGATGGAAGAACAGAGAGAGGGAATGAGCAAACAAGTCTACAGAGAGTAGAAAAGCCAAGTAACAGGAGAACGAAGAAGAGAGAAAAATGAAAAAATATTTGAGTACTCAAAAAACCTACTTACATTCTTTGTTCAACAAATTCTATTTGAATAGAAATTTGAAATTCAAAATTCTATTTGAAACCATCAATCTTGGCAAGGAACTTGAAGCTGTGATCCTGAAATGATATTTAATTAAAAGCCAGCTCTATTTTAATAATGTGGCAAACACATCACAATTCCACAAGTAAATAACATCAGCAGATGAAGATAAAAGAAGAATCAAAACTAAGCGCTAGGAAGTTTGCAAAGAAGGCAGAGAGAGAATTGTGTGTCAAGAAACAATAATTAAATATTGTTTCCAATCAATTGTTATTGTGGCTTTTATTAGGATTCTATTTTAGTCCAAAAGTTGTTTCATCTCTGCCTTATTTGGCATTCCATGGAGTAAAATGAGCACAGGTAGCATTTAATTCCTATTTTTTTTTTATTGTCAAAACCTTCAACATGCACTTCCAGATCTACAGGGCTGGATTATTTTCTTAACTATTACCTTTAACCCCAGGCCAGTAAAATACTTGCCCCAGAATGTTATCCATAGCCAAACTAAAATACCAAGTAATGAGAATTATCTAGAGAGCCTCCTGGCATCTGAGATAGATTACACTAATCATTCTAGCCAACTTCCTTTAAATTACTGTAATTTCTAGGAATCTTAACATATTATACTTTATAGATGTGTAATGTCCCTCTAGGAGGTATTGACATGCATAGAAACACACACACACATACATATACATGCATAAAGTAATGTTTGTAATATTTCTTTATAATGTGTGATGTTTGTTACTAATTGAAGATGATGTATAATTATAACAGTTAGTCATTGTCACAAATCCTTGTGCTTCAACCAAGAAAGGGTATAAATTACAATCCCTTGGTAAGCAGAAATTGTTTGGATTACAGCAAATCTTTAGGTTCTTCACATAAAGAAACTTACTAAATCTAACCACTTTCTTTATACTCCCAGTAATTGGAAAAATTCCTTCATGTAATAGAATCACTAAAATTTTCTCTGTATTTACCTTTCAATCAATTCATTGTGCCTCAATTCCAAGAGAATTGGATACTGAGAGCAAACAGATATAACCAAAGAAGGTGCTTCTTTGGTGCTGGGGTTAAAAAGAACAAAGCCAGTGTCTCTCAATGAGGACATAAAAAAGATGAGATGTAAATTTTGAGTAGCCTCAGCCATATCCAACTACTCCTGCAAGCTACCCTTGCCCCACTTTACTCAAGTTTACTGTGATGTAAAGACTTCACATATGGTCAGCTACCATGTCTGAAGTTGTTATGTGGACAGCTGGAAGGGAAACCACATGAATTATTTGGTGCTGGACACTAGCCCTAGCAGGAAAGATACATCTACTTCGGCATTAGAAGTACAACTATTATGGAATAGCTAACCACTTTCTGATTAGATTTGAGGTCTCTCCACCAGAAGGAGTTTCGTGCCTTGTATTTTAAAGTGATAAGAAGTTAAAGAAGGCAAGGCCACCCTCAAATACCTATACAGGTAGAGCCATGAGTCCCTCCCTTTGTGATCTTGGGCTGGAGATTTTAGAATGGCTACTCCAGCTTGTTTCTTAGGACCATTTGCTTGAAGAATTGTTTTCCAGCCTTTTACTCTAAGGTAAAGTCTGTTTTTGTCACTGAGGTGGGTTTCTTGTATGCAGCAAAATGCTGGGTCTTGTTTACATATCCAGTCCATTAGCCTATGTCTTTTAATTGGGGAATTGAGTCCATTGATGTTAAGAGATATTAAGGAGCCGTGATTGTTGCTTCCTGTTATTTTTGTTATTAGAGGAATAACAAAATTGTGACTATCTTCTTTTGGATTTGTTGGAAGAGGATTACTTTCTTGCTCTTTCTGGGGTATAATTTCCCTCCTTGTATTGGAGCTTTCCTGCTATTATCCTTTGTAATGCTTGGTTTGTGGAAAGATATTATGTAAATTTGGTTTTGTCATGGAACATCTTGGTTTCTCCATCTATGGTAATTGAGAATTTTGCTGGGTATAGTAGCCTGGGCTGGCATTTGTGATCTTAGGGTCTGTATGACGTCTGTCCAGCATCTTCTAGCTTTTATAGTATCTGGTGAGAAGTCTGGTGTAATTCTGATAGCTCTGCCTTTATATGTTACTTGGCCTTTTTCCTTTACTGCATTTAATATTCTTTCTTTGTTTTGTGCACTTGGTGTTTTGATTATTATGTGATGGGAGGTATTTCTTTTCTGGTCTAGTCTATTTGGAGTTCTATAGGCTTCTTTTATGTTTATGGGCATCTCGTTCTTTAGATTAGGGAAGTTTTCTTCTATAATTTTGTTAAAGATAAGTATTGGCCCTTTAAGTTGGGAATCTTCACTCTCATATATACCTATTATCCTTAGGTTTGGTCTTCTCATTGTGTCCTAGATTTCCTGGATATTTTTTGTTAAGAACATTTTGCCTTTTGTGTTTTCTTTGACAGTTGTCCTTTTTTAACTTTTTTAACTGATTTGAGATGGTTAGCCTGTGAGTTAAGGGCCTATAGCAAATTCATGTCTCTGAGTTTATTGTTAGGGTGTTTTCTATATTTTATTTAGAAATGGCTGAGAGGAGTTAACAGATGACAGTCCAGATTGCTTTACATGGATAGTTGGTTTTCAAAACGTCAAAACTCCACAGAATTGACGTTACAAACATTTCTGTATTAATGTTCATTTTGATTAGAGACCTGTCTGCTTCTGACAGCTTCCTGTCTTAGAGTCTAAGAAGAAATTGAGCATCTTTGGAGTTACTCCAGTTGTGGTGAAACAGCCACTAGGCAAGAATTGCCTCTTTTCATCTACAGACAAACTACAGTCCAGAAAAGGACACACTTGCAGAATAGTCAACTGAATATATCTGCCAAGACAGAGTAATCAACCCGTAATAATTCTGCATCACCAGGTCTGTCAGATGATCCTGGGCCAGAAGGCTGAAGAGTGGATGCTCCAACATCTTGTAGTATAGGGACTGTCCAGGTGTTCAGCAGTCTCTATAAATTGGCTAAGTTTTAGAAGCTATGCTTTGTGCTTCCTATAATTTCAGTTAACTCAGTCATTCTGGATTTCTGATGGGGTTGAAGACTTATAGTCTCATAGCCAATCCCAGCTATTTACTTTGAGAGAAAAGTTTTGAGAGGATGATTTTCAGCTGACATTCATTCTAAAGCCAAGAAAAAAGCCAGGTTCAGAACTAAGTGTTTTAGTTAGGAGAGATGACAAAGGTTCTGGTTAGTCAACAAAATGAAGGGCTGGGTATTAGGTCTATCTTGTACCTTACTGACACAAATTGGTATAATTATGCTCTAATTGTATTTTGAGAGAAAAGTTTTATTTTAACAGGAAAGGTGATATGTAGTAGGAGTTAAGGTGGGAGGAGTAATGAGAAAAAGAGGGGGAGTAAGGAGAGGAGGAGGAGAAGGAGAGGAGGAACCAGGTGACAGGAGGGGCAGGGACATGGAGGTGGATTTCATGTGTTTCCGCCAGTCAAAGATAGTTGATCTATCTAGGTTGGGTACTGGGTTACACTTCTGATTGTATGAGCATCTTGTTATTGAGCATTACCAAACTTATAAACCCTTTAATTAACATTAAAAAATGTATAAAAGCAAAAAGGAGAAGGGGAGATGAAGTAGGGATTTTCTAAAGAGGGAAAATGGGGAAGGGGCATAGCATCTGAAATGCAAATAAAATATCCAATAAAAAATAAATTTAAAAAGTGATAAGAAGGCCTAGGTTAGATCTTAAAATTTTTATTCTGCTAAATTTTTGTTTCATAAAAGTCCTTTATAAAAATTTACATTTTTCTATATGCATAGAACTTGGCTACTCTCAATCTTGGTCAGAGATGGTTTTTGCAATTGGCAGGAATCACTCTAGACATGTATAACTGGCTAGAGTACTCATAATTAGAGACTAGGGGCTGAGCTCTAAATAGGTAACTGGAGCCCAATCACTGCCAAAGGCTCAAGAAACATCATGGAAGTAAGGGAGAGAATATGTTAGAGCTGGGAGACACAGAGGAGTGCTGTGAAATTCTATCTCTCTGTCTGTCATAGCTCTCACAGTCATGAACTCTTATCAGTCTGGTTATCAGCACAAGATCAAGTGTGCCAAACTCACACCATGAATGGAGTAAATGATCTCCAGGTAGAGCCTAACTGATGAGCCACCTGAGAGTTTCTAGGGAAAACAAAATCAGTTTTGTTTAAGGATGTGACCAGTGATAAGGTATTCATACTCAAAAGGATGGCCTCAGCATCCATGCATGCATAGGCATCACTGACTGTACCTGGTGGGTAATAATAATAATAATAATAATAATAATAATAATAATAATAATACATTAAGTTAGGAAAGAGCATGTTGAGGAGGATGTGAAAGTTTAAAAGAGAAAGTGGAAACAGATGTGAACATATTCTATTGTATCTATATATGAAATTTGTAAGAGTAAAGAAAAAATTAAAGATTTCTCAGATGAATTGGAGACAGAGCTCACTTGGCAAGGATGAATCCCTGAATGTAATTCCTAGAGCCCAAGTAAAAGGAGCCATGCATGGTGCAGCATGTGTAAGCATTCCTTTCCTGGGACTCAATGGCTAGCCAGCCTAGGTTACATGGCAAGCTCTAGACACACCTGTAAACATGGTTTTCTCACAAAGTAAGATAGATAGCTTTGCGGATCAAACTGAGCATTGTGTCAAATGAACTAAAAGGCAAACCTCATTAATCTAATGCTGTGCATTTCCAGGCTGGGAACTAACCCATGTGCTCGTGAAGGAAGAGACAATCACAAGGTAAGCTACCCTGACTGGCTCTGATTTCACCGTTAGCATTTGTACCTTGGGTACCTCCGTTTCTAAAACAATGAATAGATAAAGAATATATAAAAGGTTTAAAGTAAAGTCAACCAGAAGCAAAAAAAAAAAAAACATGTTAGAAAAGCAACAACCTTGTATCTCGGATTTGATATAGAGAAAAGCAAGATGCTATTTTCTACATTCTGTTGGAGTACTTTTGAATTCAATGTTATTTGTTTGAAAATAAAAAGTTTATTATCATCTAGTCATGAAACTTGTAATGTTTTAATTGCAAGATGGAGTTGTAATAGCCTACACACAAATTAAGAATGTAGTTCAAAACAAAATAAAAGCACATCAAAGCCTAACCACTGTAGTTATTATTTATATGATGCTCTAATGAGCTTGGCTGGTACCATGGGTCTCCTTTAATATCTGAAATAGGGAAAATCTTATATTTCTAAGATTACATTTTAAACTGTATTTTTCATACCTCAAAAAGAACTATGTTGATATATGGTAATCCATCATATCTAAAAGGAAAAACAGCCCCCTTGGAAATTCCATCTCTACTAATCTTACTCAAAGAAACAGCTGCCAACATCTAGTATTTCTCTGTCCAAATTTTATTCCTACTTACAAATGAATATTTTAAAGTGATTTATCAGAAGCTCCTTAATTCCAAGTCCAATCTGGCCTGAAAAGATAGGTGCCATAAATTTACCCTAGCTTCCCAGTTTACACTAGCTTCAAGTTGACATCCTTTTGTAAGTCAGTTCTCATTATTTTGTTCAATTCTCAGGGATCAGTCAGAGCTTCAGTTCTTATTGCCTATATTCCCTCTGGAGAAGTGTGGAGATATGTCAGATTACTCTTTGTTTTCCCAAATTAAAAAAAAAAGCAGAATTTTTACTTTTCTCAAGAGGTCACTGCTGTATACAGACATGGTCAGTGAGGGACATACCTCATCTGTTCTACCATGATGTTCTGTATAAACGAAGGGTTAGCTGCTCACACTTTACCCCACAAGTCCGACTTGTATCTGAAGCTGTTGCCAAAAGTGGATGGAGGATCCTATTGTCAGACAGATAGTCCTGTCTTTGCCTATGAGAGAAGAAAATATTGATGATAATTCAAGTATAGAAGGAAGGGTTATGGAAGTGTTGACCTGCATTACAGCCAGTACTAGGCCTGGTAAAAGACTGAGAAGGAGCCAGGATGGCCAAAATGACATACTTAGAAGTGATTCACAGAACTCATGTCAATTTATAGAGGTAAATCCACAAGCATGAACACACACACACACACACGCACACGCAAACGCACACGCACACGCACACACACCCTCCAATGATGGCTTAATACGCAATAGAAAGCAAAATAGAGTTGACTCTGAATCCACAACTACTTGTTCTAAACCTGAAGATTCAACCACCCACAAATGTGGGGAAAATACCATCTGTCCTGACATGTACAGATGTTTTTGATTATCCTTAAAATGCAATCCATCAGTTAATTCATACAGATTTTTTGTTCATTTGCTTATGAATAATCTAGAGATAATTTAAAGTACCTGGGAGACTTATACAGACTGTGTGCAAATACTGTCATTTTAGTTAATGGACTTGAGCATCTGCAGATTCTGATCCACGGATCCCTGACACCAACCCACTGTAGGTACTAAGAGACAACCATGACTCTGCAGGCCAACTGTAGCTCAGCCTGACAAGCTGTACCTGTGTTTTCACAACTTTAGGAGTTTGAAGTTCTTGCAATATGATTGTCTTATTTGAAAAATAATGATATCAGGAAAACACATTCATGTTGGCATAGTGCCTTTCATATGATTTATTAAGGGTGGAGAGCACATCAGACATTACAGAAAATATGACCATGGTCCTGACTAGATTAAATAAACATTACTCAATAATACAGATCACAATACATGCATATTTCTCCACATCTCCTAGAGTTTAGACCTAGATTTCAGTTCTTTGTAAGATTGCAAAGCTAGTCAAATTTCTAATCACCAATTTTTTTTAATGTGACTAAAGTCATGGAATTGATTTAAATTCACACCCAGAAGCTTTATGTAACATTATATTTTCAAAAGATAAAGATGGAAATAAGATAAAATGGAGGAGATACAAATTTAAAATAGATATTATTATAGATAAATGTAATATAGATTTTGTTCATCTGTCATAGCACAGGACATTTTAAAGATATCATTACTCTTCAAAATGAAATATTTTGATATGTTCTTAAAGTAAATGTTCCCAAAGCTTTGCTTAATTGCTTTCCTACCTGCACTGTACATATTGTATATCCTATTCTAGATTTGATATTTGCTTGGAGCTGCCTTTAGAAAATAGAATTTCTGAAAAGGAATCTTCAAACATTAAAATTAAGTGTAAACTCTTAGAACTGGAATGAGCTGGAACAGTTTCTCACTCTATTCATGTATACAAAAACAGCAGAAAACTATCCATGGTTTTGCACAGAAAACAGTGTTAATTGCACAGAAGAGAAAAGGGAGAGAAGCATCTACAAAAGGAAGAAGAGAGCAAAATGTCAAATTAGAAGGACAAAAAAATTGAAATACATCAAAATTATATATATATATGTGTGTGTGTGATAAAATTATATATGTATATATACACATATAAATTTTATGTGAAGATAAAAATAATATAAGACAACAGATCATTTCCCTTGCAATTTTTAGCATTTTCTTGTTCTGAGATGCTCTACAACATAAAAGCTATCATCTTCCTGTATTTAAACTCTCTCAAGTACTCAGAAGCTTGAGAATTCACTGTTTAAAGATGAAAACAAAAGTTAAGCAAAACTTCGGCACACACAGAAGAGAGATCACAGTTCAATTTAGAATAGCACCTAATTCATGCCTGCTGATTTTTTCATTCATGTTGGCAAGGTTAATTCGTGTCTCATATTACCTCACTCTCTTCACTCACTGCTTTTTTTTTTTTTTTTTTTTTTGCAAAGAAATAAAAATAAATGCAATCTCACCTTTGAAGAGTGATAATTATGTTTCTGTCGCTTGTATGAAAGATCTTAGTAACTCCCTCATGCCTGAGGTGCTTTGAGTTATGGGTCTTTCACCTTCATGACAGAAACATAATAACCATACTTCACAGGTGAAGCAATCTGGGACTGTGAGTGGGGAGAGAGAGCCCATCTCCTCTTGGCAAATGCTTACACTGGAGCTTGGAAAAGAGACCTCTCGGGCATTGAACATGCTGATTCCTTCAGGAGAAGGCCTTTAGTCCCAATAGCAATGTAAAGTACAAAGACCCCAACAGCCATCTAAGCGTTAAAAAAAAATGCACACATGCATTTATCCATATGTAAATATATGCAATCCATATAATTTAAGGAAATTGCATAACAGGCTCAATCACAAACATTCTCTATACTCTCAGGGAATACTATAATACTATACATTACCAACGTGTGTGCATGTTTGTGTGTGTGTGTGTATACCTACACATGTACAGGTATAGCTACAAGAGTGGCAAGCACGGGATTTTTACATGGTGTTTTGTGTAACAAACTTTGCCTGTGGAGATGAAACTCACTTACCCACTCACCCCAAATAAGGAACGTAGGACAGAGCAAAGTATGAACACTTCCAAAGTCCAACTTGGTGAATCAATGAGTTTTATCGGGGTTATTGCAGGAATATGAGTGAGGGGTTACTTACAGGAGCAGAAATAACTCAAAGACAGCTGCATGACTAAGGTGCATCCCAGCATGAACAACAGCTGACAAAACTCAGAACCTGGAATACACTGTACAGACAACAACAGGTTCACATGCTTATGATATAAAACATCACTTCATAATTCTTTTTTTTTTAGGCATATTCTCACTAAATAGTCCCTGGGACTCAGAATTCTACTGTCGTTGTATTCAAAGTAGCTTGGATTACATGTATATGCCACCAGGTTTGGAAATTATTTCTTTGTAATTATTTTTTTAACATAGCTGAGTGACATACTTCTGTGGTCATCAATCTAGTAATTATTGATCCTCTTAATTTATTTCCATATTTTTCCTCATCAATCCACTTGCCAAATGTTGGATAAATTTTTTTCTAGCAGTAAAACAGAGTACCTATTTGTCCATGTATGCATCATAAACATCTCTATACTTTAGATATACTCTAGAGACTTCATCATAGACATTGGGGTAAAATAATAATTTCTGAAAATATTAAAAGTTATTGACAAGGCTGGGGACATGGCTCAGTAGCATGCATACGGAATAGAATTTAGAGTCCATGTAAGAGTTGGGACATTGTAGCAGCCAGCAGCAATCCTAGTACTCTGGAGGGAGAGGCAAGAGATTCCAGAGGCAAGGTAGTGAATTTAGAACAAAAGAATCAGTTAACTCTGAGTTCAACAGAAAAATCGTGCCTCAGTTTGGTGAGAGCTATCAAGGAGGACATCTGATGTCAACTTAGGGTATACACACGTATGAGCACAAAGGTGCACACACAATTGTACATACGTATATGTCCTGACACACATGGGGACACGTATACATTTAGAAGCCAAGCACGTATACACATGCAAGGAATTATTCACAAATTACAATTAGTAACCTGCCACACAATGGCACATTTTAAATTACGGTGTCCTATAATTTCTTAAAACAGCACCAATCTTATCTATCCAAAAGATTCCTTACAAGAAATGGGTATTTATTTATTTGTAAAGATGGACAAACCAATTGTTAAACACGAAATGTGAGCTGTATGTTGTAAGTATGAATTTACAATGCTGGAAAAAGTTAAACAGCCATTCCCACACTCTCAACTATCATACATGCAAGACCACATTAGTTTTTAATGTGGATAAAACTTATTTTAGGAACAAAGTTATCCCTTACAAATATTCATGTTATCTTTCTTCCTCTGTATTTCCCAGCTTCTCTAGTATTTCCGTTAAATCATCTTAGTTTTGTTTCTTTACTGTTTAGTATCAAATATCTTACGTGAAATTAAAGAATTTGATGGACCACCATAAATTCATCTGTCTACAGTCAGTAATTTCAACCTCTTAATAATTGAGAACAGTAAAGAGAAAAGTTAATAAAAGTATAAAAATATAACAACAAAATGACAAAATCTATCAGAATCTTAGTCTGATGATTTTAACTAATAATTTTGAACAACTCATGCATATATATGTGTGTGTGTGTTTATATGTATGTATGTATGTATGTATGTATGTATGTATGTATATGCACACACATTCCCTTTAGAACAGCAGTTCTCAACCTGTGGGTCACAACCCCTTTTGCAAACCTCTATCGTCAAAAAATATTTACATTACAATGCATAACAGTAGAAAAACTACATCTATGAAGTAGCACCAAAATAATTTTATATTTGTGGGTCACCAGAAAATGAGGAACTGTATTAAAGGTTGACAACATTATGAATGTTAAAAACGACTGTTTTAGAACATATTGTATTGGTAATTTTTCTGTTTCTATAACCAAAAGCAACCTAAGATAAAAAGAACTTTCTTTGGCTCACAGTCCTAGAGGGATAAAGACTCTATCGTGGAGGGATAGAGAGCCCATTGTGGCAAGAAAGGTATGGTACAGTGGCAAGAGAAGGAACAGGATAGATCAATTTTATCCCAAAAGCAGGAGCTTTACTTCATCAAGTAAAAAATGGGAAGGCTGGAGAGTTCTCTAAATCTCGCCTGGATTTGATGTACTTATATCTGTTGTCTGATGCTCTGACACTCTACTCCATTGATTCTGTAATGCCATTGGCTGCAAGAAATACTCTTATATACCATAAAGGAAGAAAAGCACTTAAGATGAGCTACATTTTCCTGTCTGGAGGTGTTCACTTTAAATTTATTGAAAAGGTATTTTAAAACTTATTTAGGCATAGCTTTTTTCATATAGTACTCTTCATTTTTTTCATCATTCTCAAAGAAAATGTAAGCATGATAAATTGGTTAAGGTGCATGCAAAACTTCTTTGAATTCAGCCACTAGTTCTCCAAAATACCTCACTGGGTCAAGAGCGTGTTCACAGCAATTCTTGAGAGAGTCCTTTACTGCCAAGCAACTTGTGCCCATTTTGCAACAATTCTTGAGAGGCTTCAGACTAAGGATCTCATTTCCCTTTCTAAAGCAGGCTTTAAATGGTGCCTGACAAGAAAAAGACTACACAGTTATACTGTGTATTAAAGATCAAGTATTACAGTTGATAAAGACAATGACAACCCCTCTGGAGCACATTAACTAAAAGATGCTATGACAACAGAAATGGTTCAACTGTAGGGAAGGGGAGTGGCATGTGTTTTAAATTGATGAAATAACAAAACAGCAGTGGAGACTTGCTAAATTATATTAATTACTCACCAGTACCTCATAAAAGTAGTACTAACCAAGTTGTCAATAACTCAGTACACACATCCATTGACCTTCAGTTGTGTACTCATCCCTTTTCCTCCTCCCTCCTCCTCCTCCTCCTCTTCCTCCTCTTCCTCCTCTGCTTTCTTCCTTTGTCTTTTCTCTTTATCTTTACTTCACTCTTTCTCTTGTTTCTTACCTGAGAACTAGCATGCTTCAACTTGAATGCATCCAAGTAATAGAGTGTTGGGAGATACATTGCTCAGTTTTAGAAGCTTATTTTATTGAATGACTGAGGTTTGGAATTCTACAATAAATTGTTCTACTGCCATTTTGTTCTGATGCAAGAAAATTTTTGACTGAACAATGAAATGTAGACAATCTTAACCAGATAGTAATTTCTAGTGAACATGCTTCATACATACAGTAAGCTATGGTCATTTAATTTTTTTAAGATTTATTTATTTATTTCATGTATGTGAGTATGCTGTTGCTGTCTTCAGATACACCAGAAGAGGGTATCAGATCTCATTACAGATGATTGTGAGCCACCATGTGGTTGCTGGGAATTGAACTCAGGACCTCTGGAAGAGCAGTCAGTGCTCTTAACCACTGAACCATCTCTCCAGTCCCAGCTATACTCATTTAAAAGGTTGAGTTCTGTGTCTTCCATTCTGCCAATATACATTCATAAGAATTAGCTACCATAAACAAGAAATATTTTTTTATTTCTTCTTCCCAGTGGTCTTTGCATTTAATTAATCATACCCCATTGCTTGAATGGATGTCAGTTCCTCTCTGAAGGAAATATGCTTGTTTCTTCTAAGAATTTAAAAAGTATAGCCCTGCGGAATCATCTGGTACATTATGGTGGAGTAGGCTGTAAACAGGAAATAAATATACATATATACTTATCACTTTTGCTGAAGATGAATAGGCAGGAAAACACCCAGCTAATCAGTAAAAAAGTATGTATTTACTTTTGCTTGTTCAAGCTTGAGAGAAAAGACACAAGCTATATCTAGAACCAATTTCTCCCTGCCCTTACTGCCCTGCAAATGACATTCTTACCAGACCATTAAGAAAACTGTCATAACTTCTCGTGAGCCCACCTGCTAGGTCTCAGTGTTGGGACGATTACATCTATTGGAAATAATGACCCATAACTAGAATAAAACACATTAATAACATCACATTTACCCAGGATAATGCATTTCTCCATTTTATATTGCAGAGGCTAAGTTAATCAGTAAAAGCATTACCCAAAAATGCAGCAACTAACAGCCACAGAGTAGATAATGAATATAAAAGCAGAATGTTCAAGCTATTTTTCTGCCTTTAGAACCGAGAAGATGTGTAATGAGTAGTAACGGGTAGATCACTGGGCCAAAAATGGATATAGTCCTGTCTTCTGTCTGTGGCTTCATATGCTGAGACAGCACTGGAGTTGTCTTCTTGAGTATAAAACAAGAGCTTGTACGTAATAGAGAGCGTTCTGGATTGTGAGTTGGAAGACGACAGGTCTTATGCTAGCTGTGCTGTTAATGAGCTGTGTGACCTTGGGGAATTCACTTCACCCTCCTGAGTCTCAATTTCTTATCTGAAAAATGAGCAGCTTAGACCAGGTGATCTCTGTAAATCTCTTTCAATTCTCCTATGTTGTGATTCGAAGCAGAATGTCAACCTGACATGGGGATGCTGTGAAATGTAATAAAACTGCCTGTAAAACTCTGCAGCTCCACAGTCCTGAAGATCAGCCTGTAATGACAGGGTGAGTCTACTTTGGCTGAGTGGACAAGAGCCTTCGTAGAATTTGGAACTTTGGAGAAGTATCACATATATGATATGTGGAGTGGCGGGAGCATAAAGATCTTGAGTGGCTGTAGTTTGCACTACATTTAGAACAAACTTTGTCAGAAAGAAGACTGAAGTGTACAAACTGAATAAACTCAACTGTTACTTTACATGAGACACCCAAAATGCAATCTAACAATCTAAAATGTGAAGTGATTTGAGAGCACATCGGGAAGAAATCAAAGATCTTAACATCTTCAATCTGTCCCACACAGTGTGTTATTGTTTCCGCGCCTGAACGTTTTCCTCTCGGGGAAAAAAAATGTATTTTTCCCCTTAACATAACATAATGCATCTCAGTGTTTTCTCAGAGTCATTAGGTGACCAGAAACAATTACAGAAAAATACCTGGATAATGAAATCTTCAGAGATCAAAAAGTACCAGTACCTAGTCTATGCTTATCACTGGCATCCTGGTTGGTAGATACTACATTTTTATGACTGCTATCAATATTTTTCAGGGAAAAGGCACTGTGACCTTTACATTTTAATCAAGATGCAAAATGTCGAGTTGATTTTAGGGGAAGGTGTAAGTGGCTACAACGCACGCTGCCATTTTACACAGAGAGCTGTAAAGACACCTACGCACCAACCCCCTGGGACACAAGAGCTCCAATCTTGCTACATAATGTTGTTCCATTTCAGCCTTGCCTTATTGCTTGAATGGAATTTTAAATTAGTCTACTTTAGGAGCAAATTGCCAAAAAGTTTAATTTTCTTATTCCCACAAATCCCCACTCCATGCGCCACAACCTGAAGTCAAGTGAGGGTTGTTTTTGTCTGAATGTGAGTGCAATAACACATCAAAATTGAGAAATTCTCCAAAAATTGTTAGTCATGTGGTATTTTAGCCAAACATAATCAGAAATAGTTAACTAAGCCAAGCATTTTCCTAATTAAAATACAGAAGATAATAAAAAGCCTGATCACATTTTGTGGTGAAGGTAAAATGTGTAGAAATTAATGGTATCTGGGTAAAATTCTTTAAATACTCAAGACCTCTACCAAAAAGCCCCCAAAATGATTCATGGGGGAAATACATTATAAATCAATACTAGAGATAATATTTACTCTAGCCTACTGAAGGGGGTTTTTTATTTGTTTCTAATAGAATTCTTTAATTCTGGTTCCCATGGTTACAGTGGAGTTCTAGGATGAGTCTGTTTCATTATAATTGCTGCATGTTAGTATATAAACATCTGAACTCCACCTCCAACCAGCAGCACTCATTTGTGAATAAAGAAAATCCTTTATCATAAAGTAATTGAACTAGCGTTCAAAATACACCACCAAGTTCTTGTCCCTTCACTGAGAGTTCATAGATGTTTCTGAAACTTTTAAAGCAGTTATCTATAAAAGGTTCCGCAATGCTACAAGAAAAAAATCTTTGAGAGATATTTAGAGCATGTTAAATTTTATAGAGATGCACAGAACTTAGAATAACTTACTTGGGCCATGAACATCAGGAAAAGTTTGGACTCAAGACAGATGGGCAACCCTTGAACTAGCTTTTCTGACTGTCAGATACTGGGTGACATTTATATACTAAATGTCAGATACTAAATTCCTCACTGATCAGTTCAGTGTTGTGGTAGTTTGAATACGTTTGGCCCTCATAGACTCATGTGTTTGAATGTTTGTCCCATGGGGGTGACACTGTTAGAAAGTGTGACTTTATTGGAGGAGGTGTGGCTTTGTTAGAGGAAGTGTGTCACTATGGAGGAAGGCTTTGAGATCTTAAATACTCAAACTATGCTCAGTGTAAAATGTATCCAGTCTCCTCCTGGCTGTCTTCAGATCAAAGTGTAGAATTCTTTTGGCACCTACAGCATCATGTCTGCTACAAGCTGCCATGTATGATAATTCCCACCATGATGATAATGGACTAACTCTCTGAAATTGTAAGTCAGACACAATTAAATGTTTGCCTTTATTAAAAGTAGCCTTGAGCTAAGTGGGAAGGAGTATTGAGAGGAAGAGTTGGAGTAAGGAGAGAAGATGAAGGAGAGGAGAAGCTAGGTGATGAGAAAGAGAAAGGGAGAGGGGGCATGGAGGCAGATGTTCACAGGTCTCCACCAGTCAAAGATAGTCTTTATATCTAGGTTGGGTATTGGGTTACGCTTCCAATTGAGCATTACCAAACTTATAAATCTTTTGATTAACATTTTTAAAAAAATGTATAAAAGCAAAAAGGAAAGGGGGCATGGGACAGGGGTTTTCTAGGGAGGGGAAATGGGGAAAGTGGATGACATCTTAAATGTAAATAAAATAAAATAAAATAAAATAAAATAAGAAAAAAAAAGAAAAAAAAGTAGCCTTGGCCATGCCCTTTCTTCACAGCAAGGAACCCTAACTAAGACAAATGTTAATCTGATTAATATCAATTTATCAATTTAGAAAGCACAGTATTTAATACTTATTGTGAAACCTGACATCATTTTAACATTAGGCTCAAAAACACAAGAAAAAGAGTACTTAGTACTTACATTACCTTTTTAAGATGATAAATTGCCAGAAAACATTTTTAAAAGGTGAATAATTAATTCATATCATGGAGAAACAGGGTAATAGGAAGTCAAAATTAAGAGTATTCATCAGTTTAGGAAATCTAAGACAGAATTTTGAATGCCAACAAATGTATGTCAACAAATGCCAGTTAAAAACATGAGCCCCTAACTTTGAAAAACAAATGTATCTGTATAACCCTGAACAGTTCATGTGATTACCCTGTTGTAAAATTACACAATGCAGTCTGTGAAATATAAAATACATGTCAAGACACTGTGTAAAGATAAAACACTTCAAATTAAATTATCCTTCCTCAAAAGGTCACATAAATTAATGGTCTTAAATATATTTGTTTGTACATTATCTAATTTTTAAATTACTGCAGATTTCTGAAATTGTTTTAAATAAAAATAGACATTTTCTTGCTCATTCATCATAATTTTTATATTTAGATGCAGGTTTTCATGTTCCACTTGAAACAATTTTCCATTTGTGCTGTTTGTTGATTTGGGGAGAAATTGTGATCTCATTAAAATGAGTTAAGATCTTTTGAAGGAAACTGTTTTAATTTGGATGGTTTGTAGTGTAATGAACAACCCTGTGTACTAATAATTCAAGAGACATAGAGATACGGTACTTTTTGGTTTTGCATGTTTTCACGAAGGTGGGCTGCATAGAATCCTATTCATCTTCCTGATTCCTTGGGTGACCACAGACAGAGCCAACTCAAAACTCATGAGAGTTTCCCTAGCCTTAAGTGGTGTAGAGATCTACCTATAAGAATTGCTGAGATAGTAAATATACTGGAAGCTTAGTACACACAGCAAAGTAAATGGTACTGGTTGCTCAAATATCATAGTATTATCTTTGATATGCTATTAAATATAGATAATATTTCATCTCAAATATTTGGTTGCTTGAATAAGAATTAGATATTTTAAGTCCATCTTTGATTCTTCATACTTTTTCAGCAACTAAATCATGATTGCTATCTGTGCTACAGAAAGGGTCTTATGTAAACTGCTTTGTGTATATGTGAAAACTGTTTACTTAATCTCAGTTATGCAGCACTCTGAATGAACCACTAAGCTTTGCAACCCAGTACTTATAGTTTACCAATCTTATCCAAGGGGCATGGTATAGAGCCAAGAACAAGCCATAGGCCCTGTCTTTTGCTACCACTGTGAATGGACCTCTTGGTTCCAGTACAGAGAGAGGAAGCACAGTCCACAGTAGGATGTGTGGTGTGTGTGTATGTGTGTGTGTTGGCTCATGTAAGGAACTGCGGATCCAGTTGCCCCTACTCAACAAGTGAAAACATCCTATTTAACTCTATATCCTTGCTGTTACATTAAAACACTCAAATAACAAAGACTTGGCAGTAGTTTAAAGTAAAACTACTATTCTCCCCAGCAAGGTACCACCTTTCTTCTCTCATCTTGTCTTAATAAGTCGAGTCATTTTCCACAATGAAAGCAAGTCAACAAGCCTACCCCCAGACAATTCTTGTAAGAAATCATGTTCTGTCTCCATGAAAATTTTATTTGTGGAAATTTAAAACATATTTTTCTACAGCTATCTCATTTAATTCTTATTCAATAAACATGAAAGGAAAAAATCCCTACTCAACAACATGAACAAAGATGGGTAGGATTTTCACATTTTGCTTCCAAGGCTAAAGTAAAATTAGAATGGAAGCAAATTGACAGTGCCCTATCTTCACGTTTAGACCCGAGTCAATGAGATAATGGATTGAAAAGTTTGGATTGTAGCTGAATTTGAGGTAACATCTAACTTTCAGTGCTTCTGTTTCTGTCTACCCGTGATTACCATACAGTTTCTATTCAGTCCCATAATGCTACAGCTAGCTCCTGTGCCCTGGCCTCTGACTTAGCCTGCCACCATGAATTTTGTCTTGGTTCATTAATTCCTGTGTAGATGTCTGACTCTTCCAGTGGCACAGAGGTTTTGGGGCTCTGGGAAACTCATTAGAGAACCTTTCCTGTAAGGGCCCTTAGCTGTTTAAGACTTACATGGGGCTCTGGATTCTGCATCCATCAACAAAGCTGGCTTGTGTTTTCTCTTGGGTCTCAAAGCCCAAGACTGTGTGAGACCCAAGAACTTTACACTGCCTGAGGAACTGAACTCCTTAGGGATTGAAGAAGGCCCTTAAGTTTTTTTTGTTTTTGTTTTTTTTTAACCTTATTTTATAGTTCTTCACTTTGGCAGGTAATGAGGACTCCTGAAAAGTAAAGAAAAATAAATAAATAAAATGACCCTGTATTTTTCTTCTCATTAGGGTATCTCAGACAATATTAATTATTCCAGATCTGTCAACAATCCTATTTCTGATCGGGTTTGTGCCTGGCTGTTCTTCTCTCCTGTCTGGATAGGTCTGTCCATATTGCTAGTATGTTTTTGCTCCTTTATTCATTTATTTTTAAATCCTACCTGCCAACAGATTCAAGGTTTCTGTAAAGGCACTTGAGTTTTTCCTATTCTCTACTCTCATGGTCTTCATTTAAAGAAGAGAAAACAATCCTTGAATAGTTCAAACTAATGTGAAAAGAAATTATGTAACCAATTAAAATGTAACCACGATCATTATAATAATCTTTAACAAAGGTATATTTTTACAGTGTGCCCACCACCATTATAATTACCCCCCCCACATGATCAGTTTACTAGTCACAACTGCCTTAGAAGATAGGTACAATTACAGCCCTCAGTTTACAGCAGAGGAAACTGAGGCACAGAGAAATAGATGAATTGTGCAGGGCCACAAAAAAGAATTAAGTCACAAAGGCACCCTCACAACTGTCACCAGACACCTGGCTCTGACTCCAATACTTAGATTTTTCCTACAATATCAAGTCTTCAATGGCTTTTATAATCCACTACTACCAAGAGTAATCAAACGTTTTTGCCTCAACTTCGCAATTTACTCATGAGTGTACCACAGTGGAGTCACCTTTAGAGACACCATTCAAAAGCTGAACAGGAATGACTGCAGCAGCAGAAGAGTGTACAAATCACACTTGTACTTCCATCACAAAGTAGCAACACAGATGAAACTGCAGCTAACATGTAAACTGGGCTTAAAAATTGGCTAAGAATGTGGCTTGCAGATAGTATGTCTACCTAACACTCTAAAGGACATAGGTTCAAGCCCAGTGTCAGCAACAACAAAATGTGTTCCTTCAAGTAACTGTAGTGAAAGCACAACCTCATTAATGAAAAAGGAAAACTTATGTTATTTTCTATCTTAACATATACTATGTACTAATGAAAGATATTTTAAGGGATTGTGTAATAGCCATAACTTTTTCTATTCAATTGTTTTTATCTTTAATCATAGAGGCTTTGGGCTTAATCTTAGGAGAAATTCTCTTCAACTATTAATATCTTGTAGCTTTGAATAATGAGATCTATGCATTTATTTGATCTCAAATGGCTCTTCAGAGACAGCCAAGACAGAAAGTGAACTAAGCTAGAGGTAGGGATGGTAGGACATAGCAGATATCACATAGCCTGCCACAAAGCTCTCATAGTCAGTGTTCACTGTGATTGCACTAGCATCTGAAATAATCATCCTCAATTCTTCATTTAATTTATACATAGCTCATCAGTAACAAAACACTCAAATAAACTTCTCTCCTAATAGCAAATCAGTTTGCTTAAATATCACTGGGAAAGACCATTTAGTACTTCCACTCTTTAGAATCCTGACTGTGAAGTACTGTAAGACAGTAGTTCAAAAAATTAAAAATTTTAAAATTGTGTCTGGGTCTGGATAGGTGTTTCCTTCATTCAGTGTACTTGCTATTTTTCCAGAGAACCCATGTTTAGTTCTCAGCATTCACACAAGGTGGCTCACAATTGGTTGCTCTGGAACTCCAGCTCTGGAACTGGAGTTCCAGAGCAACCAATGCCTTCTTCTGGTCTCTGGGAATGCCTACCCACATAGCATATATGTATGTACATAGACATACTTATATACCCATAAGTAAAAATAAAATAAATCTTAAATAAATAAATCTTTTTAAAAAGGAAACAATGAACTAGATTTGAGTCTAAACTAGGCCATTCCCTGCTAGAATGAACATGAAGAAATATCCAACACCCCCAACACCACGACAACTCACGTACAATTATAAATTCTGTCATCAACTTTGGTCCATGTAGACATGATGAGTGGCAGCATAGCTTTGACTCTTAGGAACAATAAAGCAATAAGCAGAGAGAAATAATTCATCCCTCTCAAATGCCTAATTTACTGACAACTACTTGAGAACTATGACTCAGCTGACTGAAGTCTTGTGTCTCCTACATGGATATCATTATTCTTCTACTCACAAGTCAAAACTAGGACAAATCCTAGCCACTGGTACCAAGCATGGAAGGGAACACATGTGTCCTGAAGATGTGTGAGCTCTCACAAGAAACACCAGAAAACCTATTGCCTAGGATGGGTGCTCAGAAGTTACCAGATTTACCTGTGAGATAACTCAATTATTCTATTCAGGAGTCTATAAGGAACAGAAAAGGCACTGAAAAATTTTCATATGTGTATATATATGGAAACCCTCGCTTTATAAATTCGTTGATAACAAGGAAAAGGGATCTTTTCTAAAACTTAGCACCTAGAGTGATGTTTTCAGCTAAAAATGTTCTTATGCACACCCTTCTGCATGTTGAACATCCTAATTTAAATATAATACAAGTACCTGAAATCCAAAAGTACATTAGTAACTTCGACTTGCATTTTAATTTATTCCTTCTCCATTGTGTTCCTTCTCAGTAAAAGTTCCCACACCAACTCAGAGACTTGTACCAGAAATCCAGGCATTGTTCTTAATGTTTCTCTGACTTTTTCTCCTGACTTTATAAATATAAGCTCCTCTTCACCTGTACCTGCCAAATATAATTCAAAAGTATCTTAATTTCAATTCTTACTTTTACCAACTTTTTCCAGGATATCATTATCTCCTGAATTTTTTCTTTCCAATATATTTTTCTAATCTGGCCCTCGAATGTTTTATTTTCATCAACCAACTCTTTTTAATTATCTCCCAGATAATTTTATAAGTAGACAAATCAAAATCTACTTTTATAACTTTAACTTCTATGCATTCTTTGGTTTTCAGTTTAAAAGCCATTGTTAGATGCAATCTTGATTTTCGCTGTAGTTAGGTTAAAGTACTTTATTACTTATTTCTGTGGCACTCTAGAATTAACTTTATGACAACACGTATGTTCATTTTTTTTTGAACATTTGTCTTCTCCACTAGCTTCAAATGTCCATGAGGATAGGTACCAATACCAAAATGATCACAATTTCATACATCACTCCTAGCAGCTTAGGTAGAGAATAGTAGAAGGATTAAAAAAAATAAGTTTTAGTTACATTAACTATTACTGGAAATCTGGAAATCTTTAATAATTATTATAAGTTTTAAAAATAAGACTAATCAGGTTGCAGAAATGACAATGTAAGAAGCCTGTGATTCCAATAAAGAAAAATATCAATATTAGAAATAATATAAAAAGCAATTACACAGAGATACTAGAGGCAGAACAAAAGCAAATAGATCTTCACATGAGCCCACATACATGGAGAATGTATCTAGAGAGATGGTGGTACATACAAAAAGTCTCATTTTTATTATTTTTTACCTATAGAATTTCAGCTGGTACAAAGGGTTGCTGGCTGAACACACAGTCTCTCTGAACAGAAAATTCTAACAATTAAAACAAATCAGAGCTCATCTGCTGGAAACAACAAAGTCACAGAAAAAAAAGAGAGGAAGGATTCACATTTTCACCTCCCCACTTTTCCAATTTGATACTGAACCATGAAGTACAAGTTCAAGTCATTTCAGATAAACCTCCTTCTCTCAAAATCTGAAATTATAGCAGAATGCCACCCAATAAACAAATTATCATTTTGCATTACCTTTCAATACTCATTCAGAAAAGAAGAAAATGCTATTCAAGATTTAAAAATAATTAAGAATATACACAATTTTATATTCACAATACATAATATATAATACAGAACTATCTGATTAATTGAAATGTCAAAAACTGGGAAGTATTTGTCAAAGAAAAGTTAAACCTACCAATGAGTTGGTTATTAGATTTTACTATTATAGTTTAGTACCATAACAATACTGATATAATACTATTAACAATGATTAATATATTAGCTGTTAAGCTATCCTAAATAAAATAAATGTTCAATATGTTTATATAGCTGAAAATCCACCAAAGATATGGAGCAGACAAGAAGAACCAAATGGAAAAACTGAATAGATAACTCAGAGGTTAATTTCACTTGCTGTTCTTTCAAAAGACATGGATATAACTCTGAGAACTCACATGGTATCTCACAATTGCCTGTAACTTCAGTCTAGTGTTTCCAACACCCTCTTCTGTTCTACATTGGCATTGCATGCTAACACACACACACACACACACACATTAATGTACACACTCACACACAGAAGTAGGGAGAGGTGGAAGAGGCATGTGCAAGTTCACATGCATGCAAAATAAAATGTAAAACAAAAAATGTAAAAAACCAAATGAAAAGTTGAAAGTAAAACCTTCAGTGAGCAATTTTTTAATGACTAGATAGAACATTCAAACTATTACTACAGGGGGAAAAAAAGCAATGAACCTGAATATGTAGAGCAAAAGAGTTTATCATTAAAAGGACTGGTGAGATGGCTTGGTGAAGAATAGCACTTTCTGCATAATCATGAGGACCTGAGTTTGTATCTCAGCATCCACATGAAAAGCCAGGCAGGTCTTGTGAAGAGTAACCTGTGGGGATTGGAGAATGGAGAAAAACTGGGGCTTGCTAGCCACCAGCCTAACTCCAAGTCCAATGAAAGACCTGGGAATGAGGGAACAAGAGAGGGAGCAATACAGTAGGACATCAGATGTTATCCCAGGCCTACTAGATGCAGTTTGAAAGATTAAACTGTGTGTAGAGTTAAGGACTTAACTCAGTGGTAGAACATTGGCATAGCAAGTGACAAACACTGGCAGCAGAGCAAAATGAAAACAAAACAAAAGAGACAACATTACATACAAGATATTTAATGAACAGTAAGCAGAGTGAAAGTGGAGAAGGCTTTCCCACAACCTGCTGTGAAATGCTAAAAGCCAAGGATAAATGGCAGATCTTACAATCAGGCAGATAGAATAAATAGTGTTGCATGCAGAGGGATAACCATTTCATTAACAGCAGACTTCTCATGCAAACCCACAGAGGCCCCAGAGAAACTAGAACACTTGTTGAGCTGAGGTAGACAAACAAATCTCAACCAAGAACTCTCTAACCTGTGCGAGCATTTATCAAGAATCACAAAATAATAAAGACATTTGGAATGAAGGGACATTCAAAGAATAAAGGGAATTTCACATTAAGGGCTAAAAACACTTTTTAAGTTAAACACATATGACTTAAGATTAAAAACCTAAATCTTCAAAGTATAAGAGAACATAAAAAGTGTTAAGTATCTATTTAAATTTTAAATTTATTTTTCTCTTTTATTTACTTTCTTACATATGGATTTTGGCACCAGATGTATGCAAGGGGATGTGGTAAAGAGACTGCCAACATGACCTCTCCATGGTATGGTTAAAGTTTTACAGAAATAGAAAATATCCTGAATCATGTGGAAGAATCCAGAGTAAAGAAAGAAGACTGAACATGGCAGCAGACAGACATGGCCAGGGCTGTTGATGAAAGAAGGAGAACAGCAAGGGATAGAAAATAGAGAGAGCTTAGTAAGAATAGCAGGAGCCAAGAATACTGAGTACAGATGGATTATATGAAGGAGAGTAACTGAGGGGAGGGGAAGGCCAGGAAACTGGAATAGGGACATTGAAATGTATAACACGTACTTGTGAGTAGGGACTGAAGTAGCCAAGAGGCTCCATGTGGCACATCATATGCTGATAGGTATCATTTGTGTATAATAATTGGAGAGCCATATGTCTCTCTTGCCAAAGAAAAGAAAATTAAGTTCTTTTGGAACCAGTTTCCCAAGTTCCTGAGTAATGCTGCTTTTCTCTAGCCATCAGACCATCAGAAATCCTCCTACAGTCCAGGTGGAGCTTACTTCTGGATATTTGGGCTGTCACTTAGAGTCTGGATCTGACACCTGAAACCACATGGCTGTCTAAATCTAAAACTATAAAATTATTTAGTGAGATTCATAGTATATGTTGATGAAATGTACATATAAGGTATATTTTCATTTTCTTACCCTGCTATAGCAAATTAATAAGATGACAGGTTGAATAATACAAATGTGTTATCTTAAAGTTGTGGAGATCAGAAAGTTGACATGGCTCCTCCTGGGGAAATTCTTGATGTCAATGGCACATGCTTTCAAGTTTCTAGAGAAGCAGCCAGTTACAGCTGTTTGTTGATAAAATACAGTTTCTTGTACTCCCAAGTCTGAGAGTTTGTTTGCTGGCTATGGACTAAGGTTCATTTCTAACTTCTATAAACTACTTATAGTCCTTTTCTCATGAAATTCTTTCTCTGACTCTCATCAGCATTTTCAATTGTTTCTTCTCTCTACCTATATTACCTAGTCAAGAAACCTCCTTTTTAAGAACTTATGAGTATATTTTGCCCATACATATGATCAACAATAGTCTCTTCTTTATAGTGTTTCTTGCCATGTAAGTTATCTTTGGAGAATCATATAGCTGTATATCATATACAAAAGCATCCTGAAACATGACAGTATAGATTTAGATATTATTAGCTTACAATTCTAAAAAAAAAAAAAAAATAGGTTTACAGAAAGTAATATAACATAAGTTTGAAGTATAATATGAAAACCTGGAGCTAAATATTGTCCCTCAGTTCTAAAATATTGTTGATAAATATAGATAAATAATGCTTATTTTAAATTAAAACAAACTTCTGAGAAAAAGGAAGGTCCAAGTGTGAAGAACAATAACAGAGCCATACTAAAAAATGATAGCTACAAACCCCAGATATACTGATAATTATGGGAAGCTGCAGTGGACTAAAAGCAATCCAAAGGCCCAAGTTATCAGAATTAATTTAGAAGATAAAGTAATATGGTTTATGCAAGATATAGCAAATATGATGAGGCATAAAAAAATGGAAATAAGACATAACATGCAAACATAATAGCAAACATAACAATGTTGGATTGGTTGCTTATACCATTAATATCACGTTTAAAGAATATAAGCATTCCCAGCAGCAACTGTGAGACACAAACAGCAGCACAGCACATAAGCACACTGATAGGAAACACCTAGAACTTCGAATCCAGAGCAATGGAAAGAATTTGGAGTTTCCAAGGTCTCTGAAGAAAATCTTGAGTGTTGTCTGCCAAAAAGGACAAATAAAATAATTTGGAATTAGATACACATGGGACCATAATTATCAATCTACTAAAGCTCTCCAAATTTAAAATACAGACATTCTCATTTGTAAATTGCCATAAGCTATTTTTAAAGTATACTTAATTATAAAGGATCACCTATAATAATATTTAACTCATAAAAAATATGTTGTATTTGAAAATATACATATTTTTCTAACAAATAGAACTTTATAATAAACAAGGCAAAAATAGAGTTTCTGAGAAAGAAGTTGAAAACTTCAGAATCATAATATGTATTTCTTCCCTTGATGGAACAACTGGACAAACATATAAGTAACAATATAATGGCTGAACAATACTAGTCACATGTTAATTAATACAGAAAAAAGATGAAGCAGCTGGTAGATGACAGATGAATAATAGATAGATACATATATATATACATACATACATTGTTGAAGAATATATACACAGGCCATATATAATAGATGATTATATTTTTGATACATAGATAGATAGATAGATAGATAGATAGATAACTAAGAAAAGATGGATAGAAATAATTATACCTAAAAGCAAAGTGCTAGCCTTTTCAATATCCAAAGTGCTTTTGATAGGATAGATAATATGATGTGTGGTGAAAGATATCTCAACATATTTAAAATACTGAAATAGTACATAATGTATCCTCAATGACATTAAATTGGAAACAAGTGTTATTATAATTCAGAAAACACTAATATATGGAAACTATAGAACCTAATTCCTAATGATATATAAGATAAAGAATGCAGCCTAAGAGAAATTATGGTGCATTTTGAACTAAATAACAATTACAAAACAGTATATTTAAATTTTAAAAATGTAGCCAAAACAATGATTAAAGATAATTTTATATCACTGCCTAAGCTAGAAATTTAAATTTAATCATTTTAGTTCCCATCTTATAAAGATAAATAAAGAAACTTAATCAAAGCAAAAAAAAATGTATACACAATGTTTAATAAAATCAAAGAGAGTTATGTCAAATGTATGTTAAATTAATAAGAAAATCAGGTTTGAAAGAAGGAACACCACTATAGATTTTGCATCTAGTGAAAAGATAATAACACAATCTTGGCAGCAACTTGTCTCCTTTATCTGAAGTCAATTTCTGGAGGTCACAGCATCCTGAATGGAAATGGAAATGTCTGGTAGAGACCATGTCATAAGCTGTCAATAACTCTTATTACAGTGTTTTTCATTATTTTACTTTATCCTCAGATTCATTGCTAATCTTTTAGTTGCTCTAATTCATAAAGTGAAAATTATCTCATATATGTGAGAAAAAAATCTTTGCTATACGGGGTTTGGTGATTTCTGGTTTTAGGCTTGACTGTAGATTTTACAATTGTTTCCTCAAAGATATGAAGGGAATTATTGCCTCCTATGTAACATCCTACATAAAATGAACAAACTTCTTGCACTTAGAAAGTGACAGATTTAACCATAAAAAAAAAAAAAAAACTTAAAACTGGAACCCTTTATGTCAATCAAAATTTGAATTTGTAATTTTAAAATCTTCCCACAGAGAAAACTCTACGAGTGAATTGTTCCACTAGGGACTTCTATCACACATCTAGGAAAAACTCCTACCAATTCTATGAGTATAATATTTCAGAGAATAATAGAAGACAGAAGGCTTTTAAAAACCCTCTAGTTAGATGTCAGTCTTGAAAATGTAAAGATGTCTACCGAAATTCAGACACAAACCTCACAGTAAGATGTACTCTAAGTCCATGTATGTTCTGAAAGTTGAGTGAACTGTGTAGGATACTGAGTGAGGCAAGGCAGACTCAGAAAAAAGAACTCACGTTTTCACTCTTGGAGCGATCTTGACCTCTAATGTATTCACCTGAAAATGGGACAGTTAAGTGTGAGTAAATTCCAAACACTTAGAAGGTAGAGCCAGAAAGGACAAGGCGACGAAAAACAGACCGTAGGCAAAGGACGTGTCAGTCATGGGAGAGGACACTAAGCTAATTCCTCCCTGCCCACCCTAGTTTTCACGGCTGCTACATGAATTCAACCTTCCGTGTATTTAAGGAGCAAGAACCATTTTTACATTCATAAATAGTCCAAACTGCAATATTCATTTAAGACAGGAATTGTACAAGCTGGGTTTTCTTTTTTTGAAATCCTTTTACCACTAATGCAGTAAGAATTACACACGCTTAGTTAATGAATATATGTGTCACATTAACCTACTTAGAAAAGGTGATTTAAAAAAAAAATCCTTCTAGGAAGGGAGGGTTGTAATACCTGAAAGTTTTCTTTTTCCTTCTCTTTAAAACTCTATCAAATCAGTTTATTATACATCTGTGAAACATGTAAATTGGACTGCTATACATTAAAAAAGGATGGTATTTTAAGAAAAGATGAATACAAAACATAAAAAAATATAAATCCTTTCAACAGATACAGGAAAAAAACATTTCCCAGGTTATTATTTAAAGAAACAAAAAAACAAAACATCAAACAAAAAAATTCTGAAAACAGAAACAGGAAGCAAGCTATTCAGTGGCACCTAGGGAATCTCAGCAGCTAGTCAGTCCACTGCAAAATGCTTTTGTGGCTCTCTCTCTCTCTCTCTCTCTCTCTCTCTCTCTCTCTCTCTCTCTCTCTGTGTGTGTGTGTGTGTGTGTGTGTGTGTGTGTGTGTGTGTGTGTGTGTATGTGTATGTGTATGTGTATGTGTATTCCCACAACTTCTCATCAATATTGCACTAAGTTCCCTGGCTAGGTTAATGAGGCCAGAACACTTAACTTAAAAATCAAAAGAACTGAAAAGAATAAAATTAAACCGTACATAGAAGACATGGTTATAGTCACAGCAAACCTAAAGAAGTCAATAAAAAGTTGGCTAGAAGTAATGAATAACTTAAGTTATGGCTCAGGATATAAAGTTAATAGAGCAAGATTGCAGTTTAATACAGTAGAGACAACTTAGAAAATAAACTTCACAGAAAGAACCAGTATAATTTCATTTTTAAATGCATCATAATAAACTGAGCAAAGCAAGTGTGAGAGTCAGACATAGAAAATAATTAAAAGCAGGAAACAAAAGATTGCCTAATGAACAGAGATGGACCATGTTCATAGAGCAGAAGATTAATATTCGTCAAAACCAATTCTCCACAAGTATGAAACTAGATTTCTGCCAAGATGAATGATAATGCAAAAGCCTTTGTTGAAGAAATGTTATAGGCTTTTTAAAATAAAAACTAAAAGTAAATTAGAATAGCTGAAAACAAACATGAACTCTGGAATAATGTCACAGCACATATTTAGGTTTAAGTCAAAGTGATCATGACACGGGTAGCCTGACACCACTGCAGCAAGTCAAAATTAATTAAATAGATAAATAGATGATAGATAGATAGAAAGATAGATACAAAATTAGATAGATAGATAGATAGATAGATAGATAGATAGATAGATAGATAGATACTTATGGCTAACCAAATTTCAACAAATATGTAATGTTAACCCATAAAAATAAATAGATAGATAGATAGATAGATAGATAGATAGATAGATAGATAGATAGATAAATAAATAAATAAATGACACTTGAGCAACTGACTGGATTTGGGGAAAACAGAAACCTCCTCAGTCCTTACCTCACATTCTTCACATAGATTAACTGCAAAGTATAACAGCCCTAAACATACAACCAGACCAGGTACTGTTCAGCTTCTGAAATAAATTAGACAAGGTGAACCCTTGGCTTTGGAGATTTCTTACACAGAGACTATTAGACGACTGACACAGTGGAGATCATCCAAATCGCAGTTTTTACTCTTCTGAAAACTGGATAAGATAACATAACTTGGGGCTGGCAAATAAGACACTGAGTTTCCACATCATGTGTAGTAGACATCCCTTGCTATTCCATATGGACTCTGGATTGATCCTGAGGTAAAACTCTCTAGTAAAAACATTCACACATATCATTATATTTATGTAAAGAAGGATAAAACATTCGAAAATACACAAAACATCAACAATAGCTAACATGAGCTTTAAACAAGACTAAAGTACTAAGCAGAGAGGTTTTATTTAAATAGATAATTTTTCCTCAGCATAGTCTTAAGAAGACAAGTAGTACTCATTAGCTAATACTAAAGTGAAGAATTCACAGATGAGAAGTAGGCCTGACAGGGAACTTAAGCCTCAGTCCTAATTTCATAGTTGAATGTATGCACTTTAGATTCCCTCTACCAAAACTACAAAGGTTGCCCTAGAAGCCACTTCTCTTATTTTAACATTCACAGTAAAAGATTCTCCAGTTTTTAAATCAGTAGCCTGTGTTGGCCAGTTCTAATGACTCACAGTTCCTAGGAGTGAGGGAGCCATGTAACAAACAGAATCAAAGGCCCAGATCTAAAGTCAGGTCCATGGTGGTCTTGCTCACCCTTGGCAGCTGAGCTATTTAGACCCTGCTGGGGCACCGTCTGTTGCCCCTGTGTGAAGTCAGAGGAAAAGAAGTACGAAATGTTCACCAGCTGTAGTAGGTCATTTTTCACCAGCTGCAGATGGTTCAGTGGAGGGAAAAATAGAAGTAGGGGGCCTTAGTGACTGGGAAATCATCCCAAAAGCTTATCCGGAGATGGATGAGCTCTCTGTGTAACCTGGGAGCCAGGCCTGGAGAGTCACTTTGGGTAGAGTCCAGGCTCCTCTAAGCTTTCTGACATTCTCCCCACAGGCCTGCGATGTGTACTACTGCATAACCTCACAGGTCCCGGACACTCGATATGTAATGATTAATGATGCAAGACGGGAGCTCAGACTCACTCACCTCTCCTAGAAGTCCCTACAAAATAACAGCGTGTGCCTGGCCCACTCTTGGTGCCCTATAGATGCTTGCCAAAATAGACCGTACTGAACAGTCATGTAAGTTCACACTAAGGGGTTTGTGGTTGGTTGGTTGGTTGATTGGTTGGTTGGTTGGTTGGTTGGTTGGTTTTGTTGTTGTAGTTGTGTTTTTACTTTTCCATAGTATTTCCAAGTGAAGGAATACATGCTCAATATTAGCAGTTCTATTGTTTCAAACTCCCCTTCTGTTGCTCCAAATTCCTGTTTTACTTGTGAGCAAATAAATAAATAAATAAATAAAGCTCTTGTTCTTGCAACACAGCTAGTGTGACGGAATGGTCTAGAATTAACAACAAAGTTGGGCTTTAGTAAGGCAATTGAGTAGTAAAACGTACTTGGACATCCAAAATATATTTCTTTCTGCTTCAACCACAAGAACCTCTTCCATTACATTAAAACGTGCCTTTGGAAAAAGCTCTCACATCTCAGATCTCTCATTCATTATTCAGTTTGCTGGTCAGTGTAATGGGCTTGCAATTGAGACCCATCCGATGGACAAGAAACAATCCATGACACTATTAATGCTATTCCATTATGCTTGCAGACAGGAACCTAGCATAACTGTCCTCTGAGAGGCTCCATCCAACAACCAGTGGAAAGAGATGCAGAGACTCACACCTAAACAGTAAATGGAGCTCAGAGAGTCTAATGAAAGAGTTGGGAGAATGATTGAGAGACCCTAAGAGGACACAGACTCCACAGGAAGAGACCAACAAAGTCACCTAACTTGGACCCTTGGGCTCTACCAGAGACTGAATCACCAACCGAAGAGTGAGCCCAGGCTGGACCTAGGCCTCCTACACATATGTAGCAGATAAGCAGTTTGGTCTACATGTGGGTCCTCCAAACAACTAGAGCAGGGACTGTCCCTCAGCCTGGTGCCTGCCTGCCTGCCTGCCTGCCTGCCTGCCTGCCTGCCTGCCTGCCTGCCTGCCTGCCTGTGGATCCTGAACCCCTAAATGGACAGCCTTGTCTGGCCTCAGTGGAAAAGAGTATGCCTAGTTCCAGAGCAACTTGATATGTGAGGTGAGGGTGGGGGATGAAGGGGAGGGATTAGAGGGGTTCAAATCTAGAGAGGGCTTCCACTTCTAAGGGAAATGAGGAGAGGATTTGCATGAGGGGGTACTGGGAAATGAGGAAGGGCTGACATTGAGTTGTCAAGTGAATAAATAAATAAATAAATAAATTTTTAAAAAAAAGCTATAACTCGACAGCCTTCCTGTAAAGTTTAGCTGCCTCTACAAGGAATTTTCAAACTAGGAGAAACCCTTAAAGAGATTCTTTGTTACATTGGAACTTGTATTTTCTCTAAGTAAAAATCAGCCTTGCCATTGGTGGTTTAGTTTCATTTTTATGTACTTCCCACTTCTGCTTCTTTTGGCTCTCCACACATCAGATTTACTGTATTATTGCTTTTCTGGGTAAAATATGAATTGGATCCTAATGACTTAATGGAGCTACTGCCAGGGAGTGCTTAACCACCCGGGAAGAGGCAAACAGAAGGTGTCATCAAGTACATATGTGCAAGCAAAGAGTTAATGCATTTCCAAAGACTGCCTTCACATAGGAGAGTAGCCGTAGCTTTGAAGGAGGGAAAAAAAATCCAGATGTGCCTGAAGGGCAGTGCCAAAAGTGGCTGCTTTTAGGAGATATCGAACTCCAGACTTTAAATGATTTAAATGCAATCCCTATGCGTAGCTGCTAAACCAAAGCACCTCACCCCAGGGAAGAGATGAGAAATTTTGAGGGCGATTGAGCACTGAGAATTCTCATCGTGGCATAAAAAAAAAAAGTGACTTAGCACATGTGTTTCCATAATTATGAAGCATCAGAGTGCTCACTGGCTCTGAAACAGAGTCACCAGTGTGACAGCTCTTGTGCCAGTATGAGAGGCAATCAGATGAGGCAGGAATGAACACCCTCTGCCTCCTCGATCTGCTAATACACAAGGCAACCTTTCCTCTGGGAATGCTTGTCTGAGGTGAGCATTCATGCTAAGATTATTCATTTTTTTTAAATAATAGGGGAAGAAGAGCTTGGTGAAAGCTTATTGAGTAACTACCACTCCTGCAGCACTTACTAACGGGTCTGGGGTTTGACATATACTTCTTCAGAAGAGAAAGATCTAGAAATGCAAATTCCCCTCTTGTTCTGCGCAGGTCAATAAGACAACCTTGCTAGATTTCAGACAGCTTTATAATTCTCACAGTGGCCTGCCCTTCTCCCAGGCATTAGCAAGCCTTTGGCCATCCCTTTCCCACTCTGTCCTATGGATGTTCCATGGGAGCACTCAACTCTCAGGGCTACAGTTTTTCTTGTCTCCAATCTCACGCACATGGGATCAGGGACCCCAGATTCTCTTGCTGTGTGATCTTTAACCAAGTAACACAATGCTCTGCTGCTTTCATTGTATGTAAATGCCGTACACTCATTTCATTGCTATCAGACTTACTCCAGGCCTATTTCACAATGTACCCATTATACTCCTAATGGGATTTGGATTAGAACTATTAACAATGTATGCATATTCTTTTGGGGCAAACAAATATACATGGCTTTTAGATGAATACTTGTTGATAAGCTTGGAGGCTATGATTGACTAGGGGCCTACATGGTTAACATCATGTACATGGGTAAATTCATAGAGATCTATAAAAGTTACTCTCAAATTATTTAGAATCATAACTTCAGACACAGAGGCTAAAAGACTGAGAGGAATCTAACTTGAAAACCTTCTTCCTGAAGACTAGCTCTCAGGGTACTAAAAGATCAGAGAGTTTATAATGCATGCTGTATCACCAACATGGCTATCTAAACACAACCTGAACAAGCATGATGATGCCAGTAAGCTGCTAATGTGAGGAGGAAAATGTTCAGGAGGCTTCAAATCTATGCAACAATACAAACACTGCAGAATGCAAAATGTGGTACAAAAAGAGCATGCCAATTGGTTATTCTTACTCCACTCTGAAACATGTATACACAAATACATACAAGTAACATTATATAAATTGATCAGAGTATATTTTTGTATTTAGGATACTCTGTATTTTGTGTGTGTGTGTCCATGTGTGTTGTATAATAATTTTGCATACATAATTATTATATATTATTAATATGTGTTGTTGTAAATACCCAACCCAAATATGACCAGTCAAAGAAAACACAACTCAGTAATTATCTTTACATTCTGCAAGCCTAGATTGGGCAGACTCACTACTTCACTACTCTAATCCCCAGCTATGAGACCCTTATAACTTGCGGGTTTTCCAGACCCTGCATTTGTCCTTCTATCTCCTGCTTCCCAGTCGTCCTCCTCCGTCATCCTCCGTCATCTTCTCTCTCTTCTCTCTCTCTTCCTCTCTTCATCCGCCTCCTCTGCTCTCCTCCACCAACCTTTATTTCTCCACCTCCCCTTCTTCTGCCCAATCATTGGCTCCAGCCTTTATTTTACAAATTAAGATGGGCAGAAGGTTCACTAGAATTCACCTGTGTACTGACTCACTCCTCCTCTGCAGCCCTTCACAGGAAAGGGGAATTAGTATCAAAATACAAGGCCAGGGCTATCCACAACATACATGTATTATATATAATTACATTAATGAGTAATAAATTATATATATTATATATATACATATATATATGTAATCTTTTTTTAAAAAGTTATGGATTTAAAAAAGAGTTGGGGAACATGGGAGTGTCTGGAGGGAGAAAGGGAAGGGAAAATAATGAAATTATAATATAATCTCAAAAAATAAGTGTTTTCAAAACAAGAAACCAACCAACAATTCTTTGGAATTTGCCTTGCAATGCACTATGCTAGGCCTACAAACAGGAAACTCATAAACGATAAGTAAGAGCCCATGAAACTTGTCATTCACTGCAAGCATCTGGTTTTCACTGAGTATTTGCTCCGTGTGGCGGCTGTGCTGGTGCCCTACCCTGTCCTCCTCTGCAGAAGAGACAGTTCTAGTAAGAAATAAGAATCACAAAATTGTGACCATTTAGAACTGAGTAGAAATAATGCATTTGAAGACCATTGGTTAAATAGACAGAAGGCACAAACACGAGGCAGAAAAGGAATGTATTCGGTGTCTACAGAGTATACTACAGAATCCAGGTCTCCCCGTTCACAATTCAAAGAACCTTTGCTGAGGGGGAAGACAAAAACCAGGAAAGAAAACCTGAATGTTCCCATGATTAATTCCAGGCGTGGTTCTATTTTCTTTCTTCTTTGAAGCTCTATCCAGAGGCTGAATTGGGGGGGGAGGGGGAAGGCACTGGTCAACACTCAAGATTTCCCTTTTCTCAGCCGGCAGCTTTGCTTCCTACATGTTCTAACCTTCCTTCCCCAAGCGCTTATCCCAGCATACAGGAGGTGCTTAAGAAACTCAGTTTAATTCTTCTAAAATAGCCATTTATTTTTTAAGGCTCGAGAAATCCTCCCTATACTCTCAGCCTCATCATCTGTATTAGTATCACCACAGTGTCATGAACAAACCAGGACTGTAAAAGAATGACAGACAGTGATGCACTGTGTCCGGAACAAGCCCAGAGTTGCCAGCACAGGAGAGTTATACGGTCACCTTGGCCTCGTTAGAGCTCAGTCTGTACATTTTTATACTTTTCTCAAAAAAAAACTTTTGAACAGTTCCAAGTCAATGCTTTTAGGAGATATTTTGACCTATTTTCTTTTTCTTAAAAAAAAAAAAAAAAAAGTACAACTCTATTTTCTTCCAAGATTTCATGAGTGCTTTTGAGTTTCTCCTAAGAATTGAATGGTTTGGTAGGAGATAGTGAAAAGGGTATCCAGTTTGAGAGGGAAATATATTGCATGAACCAAGGATACAGATGTATAAGTCACATGTGGGTTAAGGTAACTTTTATTTATAGTGCATATATAAAGTATTTAGTAGTAAGTGCTTTAAAAATCTATGTCTCTCTTTATCTACCTATGGTTCCTCTATTCCTATATTGATTAGCTAGCTTTCCATAATCCTTCTTCCTGTATTTATTTCTTTTACATGTACTGATTTGTGGAAAACGTATTAATTGAACACTCAGAATCAAACAGTATCGCTAGATGCATGATTATGCAGAACCCGTGTTGAGCCTTGTTCAATGACAGATCTATTCCTAGCTGAATGTACAAGTTCAGCTCCTTGATGACAGACTGCCACATTCATAATTCACTTCTTGAATAACCACATATTTCTTATACATATAACATCCTCTATTTTCCTATCATGTTTTTATAAAGTGTGGGGTTTCAAAATGGCACAAGACAGTCTTTGAATCCCTGTGTCAGAGTGTGATGACCTACTGTCTTACAGACTCAAAGCAGTCAATCACAGATGAATAAATGGCATAGTTGGATAGCCATTTTAGCTCCGGGTTAAACCACAGTATTGGAAATCACTGGAACACAGATCATCTTGCTGTGAAAGTATTCAATCCAGGCTCAACCTACGGCAAAGTTAAATTAGTAGAATGTTTATCTTTCAAAGTGTTCAATTGGAGTGTTCAAATTTTGAGGCATTTTAGTTGGATACTAATTAGCAACTAGCTGACTGCTAAATGGACTGTCACCTTTCCTTTTGACAAGCCACTAAAAATTAGCCTCTCTGTGTTATTTGAACACTGGGGGAATGGGTTGGGAGGGCTGAAGCTAAAGATGGGATTTCATTTGGTGCATTTATCGAGAATTTTTAGTATGCTGCTGATATTTAAGGACTTCAGTAAATGTAAAAGAGGGGAAAAGGTTGGGAATGACAGACAGTGAGTTCTGCTCAGCAGGCGTTGACTACATAGTTGAAGTATAAATGGATCTCGTTTCTTTTAAATGTTAATAAGCTTCTGCACTAGAAGGGATTTCATATGTAGTTGCTATAATATCAGATGTTGGCGTGTTCTGTCGTTCTTAAGGTATATCTGATGTTTGATTGCAGCTAAAGTTAGGTAAGAAGATATACAAATCCAGAAGAAGTAATCACCAAAAAAAAAAAAAAAAAAAAAAAAAAAAAAAAAAAAATGTTATCCTTGGGAAGTAAATAGAATTGGTGTATTTTCATGGAGAATTAAATTTTCCTCTGGCATGGCAATATTTACCTTGTTGATAAAAATTGCATGGATGGTGTGAATGGGCAGTTCTGAGGTAAGCAGGTCCTCTCCTGCACTGTGCTTACACACAGAGAGACTTTTCTAAGTGTAACTGTGGTATCTCAGGTTTGGCTCTCAAAGTTTCACTCTCTTCTGAGTGCTTAAGCAAGAAATGTCAAAAGAACAAAGCAACGTGTCATTTGGTGGTATTAATTTGGACCTAAGGAAAACAGAATAGCATTTATTTTGGCTTCTAAAAATAACCAAACCTATTTTTTGACAGAGTTCAGTCTTAGAATTGTAACAATGTAAAATTGATTTATTGTACTCTTACTGTACCTACTACATGTCTGGGGAAGATCTAGATGTGAAAAATGCTTCCTTTCCAAATCATATAGGATAAAACACATTGGAAATATAGATTTCAGGAATTTACCCCTCTGATGGAGTACACTAGATTAAGCTTGTTCACAGCTCAACTCACTCTAAGCTCTAACATTGTAAATATTTGTAAAAATTTTCAGCATAGCATTTTGTGTAACAACAAAGGCTTAAGACTGTTTATAAAACATCAGGAGAACTAATGAACAATTGTGATGCATAAATACAATGAACGAGCATACATAAGTTATCAAACATTCTGTGGCACAGCACAGGATAACTGCCCATGAAAGGTGAAATTGTAAAATATAACAAGGACATTGAAAACTCAGAATAGAAAGCATTGATTAGAGGGAAGAAAGGAAGTGTGACAAATGCAACATGGTGACCTTCAACACTCCTGGTGTCAGGTTGTCTTTTAGACCCACTGGGGGATACTTGGTTCTTTTTCTACTATTAACTTTTATGTAGTACTAGGGTTCAGACAGCTTTAGCCCATGTGTCAGATCTCAGGGGTAAGTTATCTATGTATGGCCTACAACCTAATAGTTTCCTGCCTATGTTGTTGTGTGTGTGTTGTCTGCATATACATGTGTGTGTGTGTGTGTGTGTGTGTGTGTGTGTGTGTGTGAGGAAGCTTGAGTTCAATGACAAGCTTTGTCTCAGTAGCTTTCCACTCTACTCTCTGTGGTAACCTCTCACTGAACCTGGAGCCCACCTACTGCCTTGACAGGGTTGCCAGCAAACTAGGGGCATCCTTTTGTGATGCCTCCTCAATACTGAGATTGCAAGTACCCTGGGGTTTTGTTTGTTTGTTAGTTAGTTTTTTTGTTTTTTATATAAATCCTAGGGACCAGTCTAAAGCAAGTAATTCACCTACTGTCTTTCCAGCCCCATTGTCATACATTTTTAAAGCACCATTAAGAGAAGGTAGACGAAGGAACTACACAACAGAATTGTACATGGGCTGCAATGTCTAAAATATTCATTATCTGAAGCAGCTCATAAAAACAGTTTTTATTTCCTGATTTACAGTTACCTTTCCCTTAGTTTATGTAGTTTCTGCCGGCATAAAGCAAGGGATAGGATGTCAAGGGGTATAACAATGATGTAAGTGTGGAAACTTGGATCAACAGCAACACACCAGCTGTGGACAACAGTCACTGGAAATGAATGTTGGCTCTAAAATGACCAATTTCTCTCCACTATCCTGGGAAGAAAATTTAAAATAGGTTGAAAAGAGAGGGAAAAGGGTGTTTTGAAAAACTGAAAGAAAATACACACTCTTTATGATTCTGATAGACTTTCCTTTCAGATTTTGCTAATATCTGTTAGCTCCAAAGAGCAACAAAGACCACATTTGTTTTTCTTATTTAATCCTCAGTAAACAAAGATGAAAGACACTGGATGTGATGGATTAGACAAAGGACGATGAGGATTTAGCAGAAAGCCAACTCCAGATTTCAAGAAGATATTTCTTCCTTACCCTAACCCCTATCTTGAAGTAAGATCCAAACATCACTGTATCTGCCATATGGGCCAAAAATGAGCCAGTAGAACTTATAGACTATACATTCTTTTCCTTTGTTTTTCTTATACAAAACTTGTTGTTGCAGAAAGATTCCAGCAGCAACATCAAGAAAGGGTATGCTTATTAAGAGGGGAGCCAAAAAATTTAAGCTCCCCAGCCCGCCCAAGTGTGCTCAGGAAGCTACAGCACTGGCCAGAGCACTTAGTGGGTCACAGATCGAACACAGTAGGTGGGCTGGGACAGCCAGAGACAGCAGAAAAGCTGTGAACACTCTAAAAATTAGCACTAACGTTGGGAAATAAGTAAAACAAGGAGAAACATCCTCTCCAAGTACTCAAGCTACACATATTTTTTTATCTGATTTCTAACTTTTGAGTGGTGACCTGCCAAATAGCAATAAGCAATATCCTAAAAATAACAAACTAGGGATAGTAAACATCTTTACCAGATAAATTATATGAACATTACTTGCAGCGGGCCAGCTTCTAGTACATATGTTTGTTTGATTAACAACAACCACAGAATTCATTCCGAGTATTCTGAGAGTGAAGAATGTGCTAATAATGATTATCAGAATCTGGTTGGGGTAACCAGGAGTAAAAGGCTACCCTAGAATGTGTGAGTTATTCCCACTGTAATGTGGGCAGGCTTTGTAACAATAAATCTGGCAGTGGAGTGCCAACAGGACCTTTACCACTGTCATGCCATGTAATCCCTACAAGTGCCCTATAAAGAAGGCATTATTTTTTACCATCTGTAGAAGGAGAATGTGAAACTCCGAAAGATTAAATGCCTTGCCTAAGATCACACAGCTTACAAAGTAGAGTCTGATCAAACAAGGGACACTCTCATCAAGTCTTTAATACGTGTTAAGTCATTTCCTAACATTTCCATGTCGCATGTGTCATGTTAGTTCTTAACCTTTGAGACAGGATGAAGGAACATCATTTCTAGAGAGTTATTATATTATTCGGATTCAACCAGGCAGAAATTCATGTAGTCCAAGTTGAACCCAAGACTCTCTGATCAAATACACAGATCTTTTGATGTCCCATGATACACCGGTTGCTGATAATTGGTTAAAAACATAGTAACCAGACAGATTATGACAAAGTTCCTCTCTCATGCTACTTTTACTACTGGAGCTCTGAATCTGACATCAAGTACATATTTTTTAACTCCTTGGAAGAAACTGATGAATTAGCAGCAGCCACAATTGAGGTACAAAGCTGTAGCTCTCAGCACACAACAAGTCTCAAAAAAATGCTCCCCATTAAGAGGGATTTGTGTTGATGTGCTGTTTTTCCACCTGGCCTCCTGCAAGGCACACAGCAAATTCAATGCATCAGACATATCGACAGAAAACCAAGCTTTCCATATGACTTTCCATATGACTTCCTTGGCTATGAGACTAAATCACCCATGTCTTCAGCATTGGTCATGGGATGGCGGGTACTTTTAAAATCTCACGTGGGCTAAGGATATATGTTCAAGTGATCTTAATTATGTGATGCAAAGGAAAGGAACTAAGCAAAGGCTTAGTGTTGTACTTGCTGTGTGTGTTGGAACCAAGCTCAGCTTGACTGCAAAGCCTGAGATAACGGAGACGCTTCTAAGAAAGTCCTGGATAGTAGCCTTTACCAAGGGATGATAGAACTTCTCAAAACAGCCTCAGAGGTATAGATTCTTACATCTGAAAGTCAGTTCAGACTTATTCAGTTCTTGTTGAATCATTAGTGGGGCCATGAGAAAAGGGTAGGGGGTTGACTTTCAGGGAAATTTGAGATAAAAGCCTTGTTCTATCCTTGACTGGATTTTCTCACCTTGTATGAATTTATTTACCATCTCTAAGACTTAGTTGCTCCCTCTATAAAATGTTCTAATGACTCCCATGTGTACTTTAAAAATGAATGTGAACTAATCAATATTTGTCCTAGGCACAGGAAACCACATGGAGCTACAGTGTAGAGGCTCAGTCAGAAGCATCTCCTGACCTTGCTCTTAGGTGTTTGGCCATCAGTGCTTCAGTTTCCTCAGATGATCAATATGAATAATAAAAGATGTTGGGAGTATTAGCTAAGGATATACATATAAAGTACCTATCACATCTGCAGTACAAATGTGGTCACAGTAATACATCATCTCCTAAAACCATTATTTTCCATTACAGGTGCTTTCACTTCCGCCACAATATCTGTATTTTAATTAGTAGTATAATTTGCAAAATTATATTAGATTTGTCCATAATTTTCAGACATCATAAGAATTAAAATAGTGCTTCTGAACCTCGAAAGTACCCCAACAATGGTGTTTGCCCGGTTTTAGCCATCACACCATGTGGACTTGTCTAGACCAGGTGGGCCTTGCATTAACATATTACCCTGTCAGCTCTACCATGCAGCCAGAGCCCAATGACCTGCAACCTGCCAATATTTATTATCATAGAATCACTGAATAGCTATGCTAGGCTTTGCTAGCAGCTTTCTAGTTGCTCACTTCATGCTTTCTGTGGCAAATTACATTTGACTTTCAATTTAAAATCCAGGACACTCAAAAGGAAAGCCTCAGTGTAATCATGGTGATAGAGCAAAAGCATGTGCCATTGTTGACAGGAGGATTTTTCTGTTTGTCACAAAATATCCCTACTTGAACATGCCCCACCTCCGCAGTCATTCATATACCAGAGGAGGATAAAGGCTGACCCATCCAGACCAGCGGGAAGCATAGCACAAGGAAGCATCGTTAGAAAGCAGAGTGTTATTCTCCTATTAGATGTCATAGAGTTAGGTTTGGTTCACTGAGCATGAAATGAATGGGAAGAAAAGCGTATCTCAGCAATAAGCTCTCCATCTTATTTAATCAAACACGTATTTGCATATTGCTTTGGCAATGATATCAGGTTCTCCAGTGGATGAGCTAACTAACATGCGGTGTGCCCAGAGGAATCATTTGAATGGGCACTCTTGAATAAGAAACATTAGCAGTAATTTTTTCAGCATAAAACTTTGGTGTCTACTAAGGTTATTTTTAAATCTCATTGGGTATTATTGGGTTCCTTAATTACAGAAATGCAATCTTGGATTCAGAATATAAAGAGTTTCAATAGCTGATTGCAACAGCATTATCAATTGCAGAGAAATTTGAAAAGTTTGGTCAACTCCGAGTAGAAAATCTGAAGCATTTATGTTTGGCCCTGCACTGCAGTCATGAGCTTCATTTGAATGAGGATGTTAGAACTAGGGTACTGGATGTGCATAATATGAAATACTTGATGCTTTCAATATATTGGAAACCTTAAAATCAATGACATATTAGGGAATTATTTAAGCCTAACTCTTCTAAGCATTTTTCGTGGTGCTTCTTCCCACACTTTACTGTCACACTAATTCATAAATAATTTCCTCCTTTCATGCTTTCCAGTTAGACCATAAACCAATAGTGGTGGAAGGCAAATCTCATTGCTAAAAATCTCTACAAGTGCCAAAACTATTAAATTCTGCAATTTAACTTACTCTTGGAGATATGTAAATTATATATTAAAATTTACACCACCTAGCACACATATTCTGAAGATGGCTTGTGGCTGCATAGAAAGTTGGCATTCATAAATATTTAACAAATACTGCCATGCAATAGTTTTTAAAAGTACACAAAACCGTGTTTTCCCCATGACTCTATGTATACCCAAGGCAAAGAGTTATGTGAGATACCCTCAGCAGAGCTAGGAGGCAATCTCCTGCTCATGGCTTTTCTATTCTCCTCATTTGCTAATGATTTCAGTTGTTCCTAATTTCTTCACACTATCGGCTCTTCGGCCATTTTGTTGAGGGGTGGAGCTTAATGAGAAGAAAACACTGCCTTGGCATATACAAAGTTTTCAATTTCATGTCTTGAGAACTGAGCCCAAGAAAGAAGGATAAGCATGAAGACAATAATTTCATAGATTTCCCAGATGTGATCAGCACCACTGTTCACCAGTTGCCATCCCCTACTTCCCTGTGGTTAGAGAGGAGGTGTACACTACGCTTCTTTCAGGAAGTAGGTCTGTGCTGAGCCAGTGCCTTATCACCTCCTACACCTTGGAACTAGAGTCTTATTCATTACTGATGCTCAACAAGTGGTAGTTTCTTGAACATCTACTGCGATATGGTATGTACAACCATACATGAACCTTTTATACTGTTGTGTTAAAATTCATTGTTCTCTCTTTTAATTTTAATGCAGCTCATACCGTATATGATAATATCATATATTAGTCACCTGAAAATTCTTGAATTAAATTATTATCCACACTTAAAATAACATTAATATTACTACCATTTCATTAGGAAGTCTTAAGCACTGGGAAACCTCACTATTTTAGATATAGATTTTTTAAACTTCCCCGTTTTGCTTGACAGCCCATTTTTGTCACTAGCAACAAACTCTGTCAATTGTTTCCCTTGTAGAGACAGGCACACATCACTCATCTTTTATAAAACGTCAGACAAATTCAAATCTACATAATTATGATTTACCTGCCAGTAATTTAAGTTTTGATAAGAAATTGTGTTTCAGGAGAAAAGTGACTAGCTCGGTTTTTAACTTAGACAACTGAAGAAGTATTTTTTGTTTAGGTGTCCACTATGCTTCAGTATACATAAGTACTGTATATAAACATGCTATTCTATCATAAATAACAAAACAAAGATATACTCAAGGGTCGAGATTTAATTAATTTGATTGATGCTAAGACCACTAATTTACCAAATGATCTTTTTTGACCATTTAGGGCAAATGTTGAAACATGTAATACTAAATAACATTGTAATCTTTTTTGAAAAGTGATTGGGACTTCATGAAACCCCCTGGAACAGTCTCATGTACATCCAGTGTTCCATACATCATACCTTGAAAAACGTTGCATGAAGGCCAAAGGCTACAAAGTTGAAAGCTCCAGGTATGATCATCATGCAACTTGCAGTCTGTGTGTACCATAGGGTAGCCGTAAATATAGCCCAACACATATACTCATTTCCCCTTCCTCTTTCCCATCTTTCCCTTTCCTCAATTCTGACTTTGGAACAGCATAGATCTTGAGAGTTGGTAACAGAACTTAGTTCTAATCAAATCCCCAAATCCTTCTATTATGCCAAAATTAGAAGTGTTTTAGGAGCTGACATACAACCAAACTGACATATGCCAGTACTTCTTCCAACTATGATATCAGACTTGGACAAGATAGTTTCAAAGCACATAATTGAAAAAGCATTACTCTCTATATTGGCATGTGGATTTTGAGCTTTTCCTTTTCTAAAACTTATTTGAGTTTAAGTCCCTGGTTTTTTCATTTCTTTATTTTTTCCCTTGGTGAGTCAGTGTATGCTGGGTATGTCAAGGGGGGCTAGGGTAGGGGTGGGAGCACGGACTGGCTGTCTGAACCTGGAAAGTAATGCAAAAGGCCCAAGCTGTCTCAGATGCACCTATTGTTGAATCAAGAAATGACCAGACAAAAGAGGGGAACAGCAATGATATTGAAGAACTGGAGAACAAGAACTCGGATGTGTATGTTTTCTAAGACTTTGTCTTGTTTCCTCCCATTACTTCTATAATCTTGATTTCATTTAAAATATTCTGAAAATATATCTAAGTCAATCAGATCCAAAAGGAATTCCTTAAAGTCACTTTCAAGTCAAGTCATTAATTTCAATTCAAAGTCATTGCACTTTACCCTTACACCTCTCCTTGTATTTAGCAGACAGCCAGTCAGCTGACTCATTCATGTTTATAGATTTATAGGGTCTGACCTCATCAGGGAATTGGCAGCCCAGGCACATCATTTCAGGCCACACTGTCCTGACAGACAGCACTGTCAACAGTTTGGAGTGGTCTAGTTGAGTTACACAGCGGGCACTGCGGAAAAAGATGCCCTGTTCCCAGTACTGCCAGCTTGCCTTTCTCCAGAGGTTATACTTGAGGAAGTTCGTGCTAGAGCATTCTGCTTCTACTGAGTGCTTAAATGCTCTTAGCAGGAAGAGGAGAGGACCTGTTCCCACTGAGACTACAAAAATAGGTAGTTTGCAAAAGTGAAACCTCTCCAGTCAGCTATCCTGTGTTTGGGAGTGAGCCCTTGACCCAAAGGGGATCTGTTAAACATACTTTTGGTATTTTTCAGACTTTTCATTTTTAAAAAGGTTTTTTTCCTTAGTGATTGCAGAGAGCTGTTTCATTTGATCCATCACGAGCCACCTCTCCTGCTTTTGCACTTGGTGCTGTGTGCTGCATTGTGTCTTCCAAATAAAGACTGCCATAGTTAGTCTTTGCTGAGAACCAGCTCAGCAAGACATAAACCATTCACTTCTTCTGGTGAACCTGACTGAGTCTAACTTCCATCAACATTTCAATTCCAAAATCACCCCCTAAATTAAAGAATAAAAGCATGATTCTTCTGGGCCAGCCTAACATAGCTTCTACTTCTGCGTAGATTTGGTCTTGATGTTAGAAAATTTTTGCCAATGGCCTTTGATCAATTCCTTGTTTTAGATGTATCTCTATGCTTTTCAAATCCAGTTACCTTCCTGGCAGCTTCCTCCCAGATCCTTCAGAACAACAACTGATATCTATACACCATCATTTACAAAGTACTTCCACACACGACAGGAGGCAAAACAGACAAATCATTTGCTATGAGCCAAGCATTGGATAAGACATTCCATAACCATTACTGTAGCTGATCTTCAAAACTCTCTGCAGGGCTTTCTCTTCCTTGTTTACACATGAAAAACATAAAATGTGCTAGGAGATGGAATTTGCCTCATGATCTTTACACAAGCTATACCAAAATGCAGCATTGCTTCATACCAGTGTCTATTCCTAAGGATATTTGTGATGGTTAAAATCCATCTAGTATTCATCAATCTGTCTCTTGAAATTTCCTTGCTCGTACTTAATTCAGCAATATTGTTTTTACAGGTAGTGAGTCTCTTCAAAGATTCAACTCGATATTTATGGAAATACAGCACTCTCTTTTTGATCCCCTACTTTCAGGTTGAATTTAATTATAAACTACAACAAATGAATACTATATAGCAAGTGTAAAGAACATAAGCAGACTTGGAAAAACCCAACTGTCTTTTCACACACCAAGTTTCATTTTGTAGGTAGATGCTTGCATAGTAGAGGATTCAAAACTATGTAGAAACATAGCAGAAGTTTAGCCATTGTATGATAATGCTCTTTTCTTTTGTGTAGACCACTATTACTATGAATAATGTAATTTAAATCAATAGAAGGCATGTGTTCAGATTTAAGGTTTATCAGGATGATGTCGAGTACAGTTGCTTGGAGTCTGCCAATCATAGATGGAGAACATTGAGAATAAAGTGTTGCACCTATACTGAACATATGCCAACTTGTTCTTCTTCTCATTATTCCCTAAACAATGTAGTAAAATAAGAATTTTCATAGCAGTTATATTTCAATACATTGTAAGTTATGTGGTGATAACATTTTACTATTTACAAAGATTATGTACAAAAACTACATTAAATTTCCCATGAGGTACTTGAACATTTTGTCTGAGAGTGGGATGCTGATCCCATTTTCTTATGTACCATGCATTCCCAGGAGTGACTGTACACTGGGAATATGCTGATAGGGATAACAGATTGCTGCCTGTGAGGAAAAGCTGCCTCTACTTTGTGTGTGTGTGTGTGTGTGTGTGTGTGTGTGTGTGTGTGTGAACATGCTTGTGTGTATATGTGCGTGTGTGTATTAAGAGTATAATGTCATAAAAACATTAAATCTGTACTTAAATGAGATCAGAGGATAGAAAACTAGTGACAAAATAAAAATATTTAGAGTGCTCTGTGTCTGAAATCTATTTGTTCATCCAGTATTTATTGACTACCTTCTACGTTTTAAATGAGGTGGATAAAGTGGTAAATAAAACCAAGGATAACTCTCCATCATGATCAAGTTCTCACTCAGGCTTTAATGAAATTCTTGGAGAAAGGAAAATTAAATTGGAACTATACCAGTGCTGTGCTAGAGAGCTACATAGTGCTTCAATTTTATGTAGTCAGGAGATCCAGGGTAGACACTTCCAAAGAAGTAAAATGATTAGACAGTAGAATAGAATCCAGGTAAGCACAATCAGAAAGATGTGTATTTGGGGACAGGAAACAAGAGCATGTCAAAGACGGAAATGTTGAAGGTAATACAATAATGTCAAGACAACAGAACTATCAGTGACTGAAATAACTGTGAAAAACACTGATCTTACTAACAGGTCACTCATAAGTTGACATGGTAAGGTCTTTCTCTAGGTGCTATTCAGAAAATCCAAACAAAATAGGAACATCCAAAGTTTCCAAGAATATACAAGGACTAAACTCAAATGTCAGACTACTCTGCTCTATAAGAACAGATAGGGATAAGCAAAATTTGAGTATGACAGGATAAATCCATGTAAGATACTCAGCTGCATGTCAACGACCTTATTTTAAGCCTTAGTTCTGTCTGACAGCAAGTGTCTGACATTTTGCAAATCACTATTCTTTCTGTGTCAAGAGATTCTTATCAAAGTCCTGGGTCTAAATTATGACTATTTCTCTAGTTAGTATATACTTTAGGTCAGTTACACAACTTTCTAAACTTCAGCTTTGGTCTTTGTGAAAACATAGATTTTTAATCCATTCATGATATAAGCATAAGATCCAATGAGGTTATATTTGTGAAGTGCTAAGCTGTCTAGTGTACAATCAGCCCTCCAGTAGTAGATCTCATACCAGTCTCCATCAGTATAGCTCACAAAATCCGAGGTCTTCTGATAGACTTTAAATCACTAATATCTGTGCATAAGACTAATAGGAAAGGCTGGCTTTAAACTTGTAGAGATTTTCTGTCTTTAGCCTTCCTGGGAGAATAGGAGTGATCTCCCTAACCTATCCTTTTTGTCAAAACTGTGAAAAGTCACTTTGCCCAGTTCAAATTAACCTCTGATTCCCACTTCTAGAATCTGTCATGCAATAGTGCAACAAGTGCACAAAGTATTGCAGCACCTTTGCACTTTATACTAGTAACTCAAAGGTTTTGTTCATGTTCCAGACTTTGTCTTAGGATGAAGCTTCATTCATTCAAATGAAGGAGGCCATTTATCTTCAAATCTTTATCTCAAGGCATGCACACTAGGAAACCCAAACCAATATGTTATACAGCTATCATATAATAATTTTGTAATATTTGTTAAATTAATAGTGTATGGTGAAACGTTGACCCCAAATTAACTTTTCTAAAAAATGCTAAAGACCTATTTATTTTCTAATAGATCTTTAAAGACTCTTTCACCTCAAAACTTGAAACAAAAAGAACTCATTCTCATTTTCCTGGCATAAAAAGTAGGTTAGCTCAAAGGGTTAATTAAGATGTGACTAGGATTTAAAAAAATCCACTGGAAGTCATACTGAAAGGTCTCAAAGAGCTTTAAAAACTCATAGACTTGGTAGGAACTGGCCTTTCCTTCTTTCAGCTAATACTTCAGTATAGTTAGTCATGAGCCACTGTAACAGTATGGGAGACTTAATCATAGATTTGACATGTATGCATGTCAGGTAGACACTGTGAAATTCTAAGACTTTTTCAAATTTCTTAAAAGCTAATAACCACAATAACTCCAAAGAAATGCCAAGACCAATCTAGAAAAAATTAAATTGATAATAGTAGCAAAATCTGGGTAATAAGAATATTGAGTAGATTGGAGTGATTTTTGTATTCCTGGGCCATGAAGGTCAAGTTACCCAAGAATTTTCATCATGGAGCTCAAACTACTGAACATCCAGTAGCTATATTTCACAAATTTTTTTTATACATTCAAGCCAAATGATGAAAACTAACTCGATCTTAAGTTGATCATTATAGATAATCATGTACATCATTTAATCAGTTAAACAGAAAGTGGAACTCAGCGAGAAACATTATGAATGCTACAGGTACTGAAAAATACATATGTATTAATATTCATAAACAATACCGATTGTGAGGAAATCTGCTACACCATCACTATTCTGAAAAATAGAGAAATGAAATATGCGTATAGTTTTAAAGGGGCACCTACAAATACAAAGGCAATGAAAAAAATGAAATAATTTTCACGTTTTTGTTCAGTAGACACTGGATAGACTATCTCATGTAAATTACTTTGTATATTCATAGTCTGATGTTAGCTGTGTTTGTATCATAAGCAATTATAATGTTTAGTGTCTTTAGTGAAGTAAGTTTGTTATTTCCCATGAGTCTAGAGCCAAGTTAGTCTGAATTAGCTAGACTGAGTCTTGCTCTCTTGCCTAGGGACTTGGCCATGATAGCTTTGATAATTTAACTCTGCTCACCTGTTCTCTAATCCTCTAATGTGGGCTTAACTTTAGGGAGCATGCAGGATTTCAAAAAGAAAAAGAAAAAGAATGATGGATTTAGGGCAGTTTTTCATTCTTTCAAAACACACAACTAAACAAAGCAAGATATAAATTTAGGTCTGATTCAGAAAATAGAAAGGAAAGAATCCATCTCTTGATAAAAGGAGCTACTAAGCCATATTCAAGGAACATGGATACAGAGAAGGAAAAACAGCAGCCAATCTGTTCATTTCTCTAGTTATTGGTAGCTTGGGCTCAGTACTACCCTAAAGAGAAACAAAGTAATAGCTATAAGGGAACCTCAAGATGTATAAGACTCTGCATGAGGTCAGGGTCAGGTGGAGTTAAAAATTTTTAAGAGTAGGCCTTTCATATAACTCTTAATTTCCTTCTGTTCCATTATACATTTCCACTTAATCCTGCTATTACTACATTGCTCAACCATTGCTTTCTTCCTATAGTACCATATTATATTGCATCATACTGCATTATACTCTGTTTTTCAGAAGGTATTCTTTTAAGAGCAGCAACTGTCCTCTCTCTTCATCATTATAGCAAATGTCCTGTAAATGGCAAAGATCCTGGCAAAGTTAGGCCACAAGGAATATAATCTCACGTAGTTGCTGCTACATGAAAGTTTTAAAACTGCAAACAAAAATAATAATGAAAGAACTGGTGAGACCAGGAGACAGAAAATAGAGCCTGTCACTCCCATTCGAAAGAGGAGGAGTAATTCCCTGTGATAGAGAAACACCAGCAGCAAAGGCTCTCCCTCTCCACTTTTTCCTTGTAGTCTTCCTTAACTAGCAAGAATTTTAACACCATAAAAAGAGGCAGGCAGCCATTTGTCTGCAGGCTCTCATGCAATTGAAAGCTAAAGTCTATCAGAGGCTTCCAAACAAGGGTGCATTTCTTGATTGGATTTCTGTCTACCACAGAGCATGGAAATAAATTGTCCCCAATTTTTGGGTGAGGTGTACAGATCTGCTGGGCCATTTTCTCTTCAGGCATGTATCCAATCGCTAACTAATTATTTTCTCCAATTTCTACCTAATAAAACTTTATTTGGGTCAAAATTGAATAGTTGCAGTTATATAGAACTAGACCTGGGAAATATTGTGTGGTTAGAGAACAAATCAAAAGATATCAAGGATGCCTTGTTGGATGTTATTAGCATACACAATTAATTCCAACTTAAAATATACTAACATAGAAGATGATTTTCTTTAAAAAGGTAGTAAACATAATACAATCACTTTTCTGCAATTTTGTGTATTATAGAGTACACGTCTCTCCACATATGCAGACACAATTTCTTGTAGTATTTTTAAGTTGATAAAAAATACTACTTTATATGTAATTTACTACATTTTAATACTTTTAAAACTTTGATATAAAGTTCATATTTAGAATTTAAGTAAATGTATCAAGTAATTATGAGAAACTAGCTAAGAATTCCATAAAAGTGGAAGACTTAAGAAACACACACTATATTTGACCCAACATAGATAACATAGAGGAATTTATTTACAAATGTCCTTTTGTATGTTTTCAAATATATATATATTAAGAAACACTGAGCGTGCTAGCTTCTAAAAAGTATTTTAATAAGATCTAAACATGAAATTAAGGCTGCTTAAACACATTTGAATGTATAAATAATAGAATGTTATGCAGCAGTTAAATGTGTCAACATTTACTATTATATACACATATAAAGATAGACAATAGCTATATGCCAGGTGGAGCTTTCTCCAAAATATATTGTTTTTAAAAATAAGAAGGGTCAGATGATGGATCCAAAATCACCTGCTAAGCCCAGAGATCTGAGTTCAGTCCTTAGGCACATAGTGAAAGAAGAGAACTGATTCTCACAGAACGTCCTTTGACTTTTGCATAAATGAGACATGGATGTGCATGAGTATGCATGGACACACACACACAGTGGGGGGGGGGGAGAGAGAGAGAGAGAGAGAGAGAGAGAGAGAGAGAGAGAGAGAGAGAGAGACACTAGATGTATTTTTTTCCAAAAGAAAAAGAAAACAGCAAAGTAATGAACAATAAATTTGCGTATGGAAATTTGCATTAAATATCTTTTAAATTGAGCAAATATGGGTATTTTCCAGTGGGATGCACAAAACATAATAAATAAGAATGACAGTCCTGCATACAAAGCAGACCCTATGGAACAACAATGAGAGAAAGAGTTACTGTTCACCTTGTTTGTTTTATACCTTTTAAATTATTTACCCCGTTCTTGCATTACCTAGTCAAGAACAAACAATAACAGTGCTCGAGATGCAATGCAGAACCTATGACTGTATAGAAGAATATTAATGTAAGAGCTTAATTACAGCCAATATTTCACACAGAGACAAACCAGGAGCTAAAACCAATTAACCAGGCTTTGTTATATGTACACATGCGATGTATTCAAGTTACAAAGACAAATTTAAGTGCACTAAATTACAACTCAAGAAGAATTTCATAGCTTTTCCCCTGTCACTGAGATTAGTTATATAATTTATATCAGCAACTTTTCTCTCAAAGGCAGAATTTGATTGGCCAGGCACACAGTCGGGGACTTTGAACAATGGCTCTGGATTTTAGCCTTCTCTTGTAGTTTTTCTCTAAGGAAGGGGAAAGAGGTGGGAGGGGAATAACCAAAACTAAGGAAGGCTTTGGGAATGTCCTATTATCTAACCCCACTAAAAATATAAAACCACTAAAAATATAAAACCAGTGTGGCTGGGGATGCTGTTTCTAATAGAAATGAGATGCTAAACACAAATCCCAGTGTCGAATATGGAATACATCCATAGGCGCTATTGGTCAGGGAGGGCTCCATTTTACATTTCTATTTGTTTTCCCCAAGAATTATATGGTAAGACCCTATTGTAGCATTTACCAGGGATGTAAGATGCAGAGAAATCAAAGTGGAATTGAGCCTGAAACCTCTTTTCTGGCTGGCTTTCCAAGTGCTGAAAGTGATACACAGGCTGCTGCAGGAAAATGTAATAATGTTCTTCTTACCCAGCAGTGAGTTCGACAAGTTACACCACCACTCTGCTGGGCAAGACTTAGCCACATGTGCAATAATGATATGACTGTTTCAGGAGCAACCAAGCACTCTCTCTCTTCTTGTACCTGACACCTGTTCCTCAGAAGGGATCACCCCATGACCAGTGTTGTGTGCCTGTCACACATACCTCAAGAGGTCATAGGTCTTATGAAGGAAACTAATACTAATATTTACCTAAATTGATCTAGCTTCTAGATAGCTATGTTTATGCCCTTATACAGAGTCGACTCTCCACACTAGTCAGAAAATATTCTATTTGCAGTGAATAATGGTGAATGTAAAACTCCTGATGATTAAAATGGCTAAGAATTATTAACAGATGAAGATTCAGCCTGAAACATTTATACTACTACTTCTAATCGGAGGGAACATTGCAAAAAAAATGACAAAAAATAAAGAAATAAACCCTCTAAGTGCTGGAAGACAGGTTGAAAGACAACAGCATGGCAGAGGCTCCATAATCACAAAGTCACTGGAGCTACTATTACTTTTACTAGGCCTAAGAAAGATGGGCCATCCCAGCAGTCAGGTGTGCATGAAGAAGTTGATCATGGGACCTGCTCCTTTCAGATGAGCTATGAGCTACTACTAATGGGCTGAGGGAAAGCAAATGTCACTGTCTTCAATTATATACCCAATGATGGATGCATCGGGATCCAAGGGACGATCCCAATCCTATGGCTATACAGACAGCTTTGCTCAAACCCAGAGAAATACAAACAGAACAGATATACATGATTCTGAGGAAGGAGCTAGATGGCAAAAGGAAGGGTGCATGTAAGTAGGAGGGCAATCAGAATGTGTTATATACTTATGAAATTGTCAGAGGATAAATTGAATTAATAAGAAATTAATTAAAGATACACATGTTTTGGGAAATTTTGTAAAGTCAGATATGCTATGCAGCCAGAGAAGATATTAAATAGCAGCAAACACGGAGTGTTACACAGCTCATGGGTCTACCCAGTAGGGAAGCACTTTTCAGCTTGACCTCAACAGAGAGGCTGCACTTTTCCTGCCAGAGAAAAGACAGCAGGGAAACTATTCCTGCTGCTAAGGTTCCCTAAGTCCATTTCAGCTTGAAATGAGATAGGTCATGAATGTTGTGTGGCCCAGAAAACATCAGTGGACACTAGGAAGTCAGACTAAAGATGGAAGAGAAGGAAGAAGGGAACAGAGGAAGATGAGGAAGAAAATAAAAGGAGAAAGGCTAGGTAGAAATACTTAGTGGAAAAATCACTCCTGTTGTGAAGCTTCCTAGAGCCACCTCTGAGATGGGGAAATGGGTGCAAGCCGCTTAATTAAGCAAAGGTTTCTTGGGGAAATGGAAGAGAAGACAGCAAGAGAGTGAAAGGCAGCTAGGCAACTCAGTTGGGATTTTAGGCAAAATTGCCCCCACTATCCCATCCCATGTAGGGGCTTTGCAGTATAAATCCTTCCCTATCACATGTCTATACTCTGAGATAGATACCTGGGTATCAGGACTTCTAAAACAGCTGTTTGCTCTGGCCACATGTAAAGGCTTTGTCAGCTTTCATGTGTCTCGAGTTTCACAAGTGCAGTGATAGTAGTTCCTGTCTTATAAGGACATGCCTAGGCAGGCATGTTGCCCTCAAGAACTAATGAAAACTCCACAGAAGTAAAGAGAGAAGAGCCAACCAGTGCGCATGGAAGCCCAGGGAATGGCTATCAAGTACTAGCTATGTGCTTATAGCTGGTAACAAAGGACCACAAATTATTGTAATATATGCTATGCTTTTACAATTTGATGCATATAACCTTGTTTCCTATACACTTAATATGATAAATCCAACTCTAATTCCACATAGGATAGGTATCATTCTCAACCACTCTTTTAAGTACTCTTAATTAGTCGTTATTAGAGACTCATTGTTAGAGCCAGTTACTCGCAGTTCTATGCGGTAATTACAGTTATTTTTAGACCCCAGAAAGTAAGCAATGGCTAGAAAATTATACTCCTAACCTAATATAACTTTGCACAGGCATTATGCAAAATACCATGAAGATTCCTCAAATAATCAAAACTAGGATTACCATATTACAATATGATTCAGCAATCCATAATGGAGCAAAAAAAAAAAAAAAGAAAAAAAATCTACATATGTCTGTATTGTGTCACTCACTAATCAACAAGATATGTAACAAAGCTGAGTTAAATAAAATGATATAAATAATAAAAGCTTGGTAAGTAAAGAGAAATGGAATATTGTCAGCCTAAAAAAAAAGAATGAAATTTCATCATTTACCACAAGATGGATGAACCTGAAGGAAACTGTCTCATATAAAATGCCAGGCTTGTAAGAGAAACCACTTCATGATCCCACTTGTCCATATGAATGCAAACTCACTGAAATAGAGATATGAATAATGATCACCAGGCCATAGGAGATAAGGAGTCATGGACAGATGTGGGTTGAAAGAGAACAAGAATTTTCTTAAACAGTGTGAATACAGTCAGCTTCCATTGTGCTACATGGTAATTATAGCTACTAATAATTTACACTTGACAACTGATAAGTGAACGGATATTAAATGTTAGCACCGCAAACAAAAATATATGAGATGTGAATCTGATAATTAATTTGATTTAATTATTTCTCAAAGCTTTCATGCATCATAATGTCATGATATACATTGCAAAAGCACATAATTCTTATTTGCCAAGTATAGTTTAGTAAAGCTGAGAGGGAGATGAAAAATGTCTTTAACCTTATGGTGCTTAGAAAAAAAAGGTGAACTGGGAACTCATTCGTTTTGAAGGCTCATTCATGCAAGTTAGGAAGACAGCATGCTGGGGTCTAGTGAAGTAAATAGAAACAGACTGAAGAAGCCTACATTCTAAAAAAAGAATGTCAAATTCCAACTTGTAAAACCAGTGTGGTAAATGTAATTATACAAATACAAAATTGCATGCCATAGAGCTGTGCTTCATTTGAGCAGGACTTTTCTACCCAACCTCACCAAGCATTGTCTCATAGTTCTGTGATGAGCCCTCACACTGTCACATTTGAAACCAGGAAGTAGCTGCGATCCTTACAACTGAAGAAACTGTGGCAGAGGCAAGTCTCAGAAGCCAAGCTGCTGCTTCACCTGCATTCTTGATGAACCCGATTCAGCAGAAAATGTTCAAGAACAGTGATCTGTAGTGTTTCAGTCTTAGGTGAACACAAGATGGAACCTGTACCTAGCATTTCAGCTGCATGGGCCAGTCACCTGACTGAAAGGCTACCTCTCATAAAATTATGTTAAACAATTTGAACATAATTTATCCTTTAACATAAGCCTCCCTTTAATGAGACTATGCACCATTTTTGTCCCAGAATTTCTATTCTCTGCAGTCTCTCTCTATGTGGCCACCCAAATGCTCTTAAGGTCCACCAGGCTGTCAGAGTCCTGACTTGGAAAGGCATGACTTCTCTATCCTTTTTTTTCCTTCTGGGTGCTTAACAATCCAAGCACTTTCTCTAGTGCACAGGGTATTTTCACTCATTTTCTCTGAAGCTAGACATCATCCACCCTACCCCTCACCCTTTCACCATATGGCTGCAAACCAGCACCATGACTGTCTCCCTTCTTCGTCTATGTTTCCCTTCTTTAAGCAGCTGTCAAAATTGAGAACTTGCCTATCCCAGGGTTTTTCATTCAGACTCTAATAAAATCAGCCTTGAGCTTCTTTTTGGGTTCATTCCAACATTCTTTTACTAATGAGATGAGGAACCCTACGAGGGGACCTTGATTTCCCTGGAAACATGTGGAGGCTTCACTTGGACTCCTCAAATTACCTGATAGCATTAGAATATAGCTAACCATGTCTTTTCCTATTTGACGAGTTGAAATTCCTTGGGCACAGGTAATGTCTATTTACACAGGCATGTGTTGGGAATAAATGCAGTAGGCAGTCCACACCTGCATACTGAATGAGCAATCTGCAACCATAGTCTGGAGACTTGCTAGCTTTTTATAAAGCACTTAAAGAAAACTTTAGACAAGCAGACTACTTCATGGTCAACACTGATGTGTGTATTAAAGGCCTTCTGCTGCCTACTAACTCCCCAAATGACTCAGTTGCAAAGATTATATTCAAAACTGATGGATAGGCTTACAAGCAAACAGCTAGTCTAGGTATATGGATCAAACTTGTAATCTCACTACTTAAGTTGGGGAACCAGAGCAAGAGAATAGAAAGTTTAAATTTAAGTCAACCTATGCTATATAGAGATGCTATTATTTGGAGTATAATGTTACATACACAAGAACAGAATTAGAAGAAAACATATTATTCTTCAAAGGAATTTATGAAAAAAATGTAGTTAGTTAAATGCATTAATGGTTAAATCAAAATTTAGGAGACTGAAAGTTTTGCATATATTTTGAAAAGATGTCAATAAACTTGGTCTGACTTATCCTCATATAAAAGACAGAAAGGATTTTAAAATTGAGAGGAGTGAAATTTCCTCAACATGGTTTTGAATGTTTTTTATCTTTGTGGGATTATTGAAAATGAATTCAAAATTTTCAGTATTAATAATTTGTATCTTCAAAGTAAAGATGGGTTTATTTTTCTTTTGTTTTCTTTTTAGTTTTGGTTTACTTATTTTTGTACTGCAAATTCACTTCAGAAGGGCTTAGTGAATCATTTAACATGGGACCATGTTGTACGAGGCTGTGCAAGTTCTCTGAGTCCCACAATGTATTTCCAAGTGGACTTGCCCATAACCCTATTGTCATTCAGCAAAGTGTCTGTCCTCACAGAGAATTGATCTGTACATAGACCCTTGGCTTCCTGCTGTCAGTAAGAATGCAGATAAGCCCCAGGAATTTAATGATTAAGAAAAAAGACTCAAGTAAGCTCCTTACTTTAGAAAAATATCAAAATACTTTGGGATTCGCTTTCTTCAAGCTGGTCACTCTAGTGGGTAACCCAATAGCTAATTATTTTAAAAGTTACAGAAGTTCTATTTTAGTTGTGGTTAAGTTGGATCTTCTGGCTTGAGAAGTATTTTCTCACCTCCTGGCTACGCTCCCTGGGTTGCTAAGTATTCCTCCTTTACTTTCTGTTTACTCAGACCAAGAATTTTATATTAAGAAACTAAACTTTTCCATTAAGTTTTCTTTATTTAGTTCTGCTTTGAGCCTAATAATTACCCTTCAGCATGGCGCATATAGACTTCTGCTCTTATAGTGAAGCCCAGCCAAGGGCCTCGAAAGGTTCCTTGGGCTCTCACAATGAAAGCAAATCCCTGAAAGCCAGAGCCCCACTCATTAGCATAAATCCAAACCTCCTGCAACTAGCAGCAGCAGGGGCTGGCTCTAACAGGACTCCCTTTGCAGTCAATATCTAAACAGAAAGAAGGTCTGTAACTCCAGAATTTGAATTATTGCAGTGGGGAGCTGAATTCAAGCCATTCATAAAACAAATGGTCATCTCCCTATAAAGTTGACCCCAGGTAAGAATTCAATTTCCATCTCTGCAGAAAAACACCAGTCTTTAGCTACCTGGAAGGTTTGCTTGGAACAGTGCCAGTAGACTAATGGGTGCTGGATAAATACATCTAGGATTAACACAGTCAAATCCATTATCCTCTTTCAGAATAAGTCAACGAATCAGCATGGCCTTTGACGTTGTTCTCTTTGGGACTTTCTTGCTTACATAGAGTAAGGACTGCTCTGAAATAACCCTCAAGTTTGGCTTAGTTCCTTCTGCATGGGAGTTTACTCAAAGTGTTTCAATAAGACAGGTGTGGCTCAGGAGATCCTTAATAACTAGACAGAGTGTCTCAGCTGTCCTAAACAATTATGTTCCATCTTTACTGCAAGCTGGAGACACATAGTAAATATATATTCATTGTACTTCTTACGGGCACACAGGTTTCTGATTTAATGTTAGTGTTGTAGAGAGAACCTTTTCTCAGTGGGCTCTGTCTTCACAACCCAGTTACTGTCACTATGCAGAGCGTCATTTTACATACGAAGAATCATTCGTGCCCCCCCAGTAAAACAATGAAATTATATATCCTCATCACAGCATATTTTAGTCTTTGTGACTGAAATTACCTGAGAAATCTAAAAGTTTCTGAAAGTCAGACAAAATTCCCAATCTCAACTTCCAAAAATGGAATGATTTAATTCCCACATTCTTGTCTGTCATTCACAACTTTTTATATTCTTCTTCCAACCCTGACCTCAAAAGCCCTAGAACTTTAAGTACCATAAGAGCATGGACTACTCTCTCTCTTTCTCTCTCTCTGTCTGTCTGTCTCTCACCTCTCCTCTTCCTACGTCTTGAAGGACTCTTGTTATGAACACTACCATTAACGTAAGAAAACTGAAATTTATGTCGCTGTCCAAGGTAACAGTGAGTTTCTATTCACTAAACACTGAACTAAAACACAAATGATGTCATCTGCTTGAAAGTCCCTTTAAGAGTCTTCTAATTGATCTTAAAGCAAAGTCCAGTGATCAACATCCTTGATATGGAAGATGAGGCTTGGAGCGGATGTCCCATTTCAGTCACACACCTGTCTCCTCATATTTCATTCTCTGCAATCGTATGGCACAGATAGCATCAATAAGCCCTTTGGCTCTTTACATGCAAGCATCTCTCTTATGGAACGTTGTTTCCTATATCTTCCTGTGTCGCTACCCACATCCGACCCTTGGAATAAGGCAACGGCAACCGTGTTCTTCTTCAAGCGGTTTATTCAGCTATCCCTGTACAGCGTGCTTCCTCTCTCTCCTTCTCTTCTCTTGTTTTGTCTCTTTTCCCAGCTCCCGCAGCCCCTTATAAGCATTGCCTTGATCCTATCAGCAGCTGCCACAAAGTCACTAATTGGCCACTCTCAATGACTCGAGGTGGGGTGATCGGGTAACCACACCTCTCAGCGCATACAACTCCATATATGGAGCTGTCTTTTCTCTCAAGCAATGCCTATGCCAAGTGCCACCTGGTAATGGCGAGAGCAGAGCAGCTTCCCACATTCCTGCATCCTTCTGGTCATTTAATTTCACCTTAAATTTCAATTATTGAGACATTTTCTTTTCTCTGATTTCCCCGCACACTGCACACTGTGTCCTTTAGGTGAATCTTTAAAACACCAAACCCTGCTCCTTTTCATGATTAGTCAGAACTGCAATGAAATCACCATTTACTGAGCTACAAGCTCCAGAAAAACAAGCTTCGCTCAGAATATTTTAGAGAAGCACACCTAAAGATGTGGAAATAAATACATGGGAAACAGACACAGTGAATAAAAAGGCAATGTCCACTAACCAGAGCATCTCAAATAATAATGAATTTAAAAACATTATTACAACTTGATTTTGTTCTTAAGCATTCTTTTTAATCTTTAATAACCACAGAAGATAGTATACCAGCATATAGAATCACCTGTTTCCGGTTGTTTTTCTTTTAACTAGTCATATTTTTCATTAATAGCCATCATTAAAGTTCTCTAAGAAGATATAATCATAAATTATATTTTGTATGCATTGAAAATATACTAATAATATGCACTACTATTATTTGCATATGGACAAACCAAAGTTCAGAAGTTAGTGTAGTATCTGGACAGTTATAACTCCATAGTCCATATTCATTTTTGAAAATGTCTTATTACTGTTGTCATTTATCTATTTTTCTATTTGTATTTATTTGTATGTCTCTGTCTCTTTCTCTCTGTCTCTCTCTGTCTCTCTGTCTCTCTCTGTCTCTGTCTCTCTCTCTCTCTCTCTCTCTCTCTCTCTCTCTCTCTCTCTCTCTGTATGTGTATGTGTGGTGTGTGTGTGTGTATATGTGTGTGATATGCTTCTATGTACATGGCATTACCCAGTGCTCACATCGAAGTCAGAGGACAACCTGTAAGAGATGGTTCTCTCCAATCACTATGAAGACCCCAGGAGTCAAACTCAGACCATCAAGCTTTGCAGCAAGTATTCCAACAACTGAGTTATATCATTGGCTCCAAAGTTCATATTCTTTACTTTATTTAATTTTTGTGTATGAGTGTTTTACCAGTATGCATATATGCTAATCATATGTTTTCTTGGTACCCACAGAAGGCCAAAAGAATGTATTGAATTTCTTGGGTATGAAATTACAGATAGTTGTGAGCTGGCATGTGGGTGCTAGGGAAGTGTTTTTATGCACTGAGCTATCTCTCCAACCTCAAGTCCATGATCTTAATCATACCCTTGCAGCATTTTTAAAAAATGTTCCCCAAATACACACTCATGCATTATCAAATGTCCTCAACATAGAGATCTTTGGTAATATTCTCTTCAAAAGTTCAGTTTATGTGTTATGGTCTTGCATATGTTACACATAATTCATTACTGTATTATTGTCTGGATTATGTTCCAGTCTGCTGAAACCTTACAGAAATATATTTAGTGAGTAGATTTGATACATAATTATAGTTATTGACATTATTCATTTAAATTAATGGTTCTGCCTTTTAATTCCATTCACAATATATTTATTGATGTATATTCTTAATATCAAAGAACTTGTTATTAATATTTAAATTGATTATAGATGAAGCACATAATATAAAACTATAAACAAGAGCAAATAAAGCCTGTTTTGATTAAGAAATACAATGTGATAAGGGGTTTACATTAACATCATAATGTGTGCATAGGTATCATTTACTCTTTCATTTGAATCAAGCACATCTTTTGCATATAAATTTGAAATTTCCTGAATTAGACTCCACTCCCTTGAAGATGGAGCATGTATTCTGTAGTGTCTTTATTTTCCAGTGTCTTGGGAAGACTTGGTAAAGTTGCTATTCCACTAGTATATATTTCATTCTGGATAAAAATAATGGGTTCATCTCTTAGGCTTTTACACGCTGTAAAGAAGCAATTGGCATTAAATGCAATGGCAAGTTAAACTTCCAAATGCTTTTAAGTACAGGAAATTATACATTGCAATAATGTATTAGTATAATTTAATTGAAAAGTTGGTAATATAGTAGAAAATGTCAGGAAAGGAAACATTCACAAAGATGGGCTTAGAGGCATCCAGGAATGTGTTGAGTATATAAGAGGATTTGGAACATCAGATTGATGCTCTTTATCCTATTCAAATTATTGGAAGGAGGTTCAGAGTTTTAGAGTAAGGACCCATCTCGAGTGTCATGCCAAATACCAATGGAGTTGTGTTACTTTTAAAATTTATAGTGATACTCCTTATATTTAGGGAAAAGTTTAAAGATAATTGCAGGATGTTTGGCATAATTCTAACAAATCTCTAGATGTTTTAACTTTGTATAAATTTGAAGAATACTTCTCTGCTGAGATTTGATGCTGCAGATACTGAAGATAAAATTATCCATAGCTTGAAGTGAGTATTTCCATTTTGGTTGAGCTTCAAGAATGGCATATATAGCTTAACCATGCTAGCCCTTTTTGTCCTGAAAATACATTTATTCCTGCCCATCGTGTTAAAGTTTGTCTTTAACAACATCAACATGTTGGCAGCCAAAGTACATGACTTAAAAGTGAAATCCCAGACAGACTTATTAATTTAACAGGCTGGAAAGCAAAGACAAGTAAAATTCTGCACAGAGCCTTTCCAACCTAAGACAAAAATGTATTGCTTTTGATAATGTATATTCTATGATGGGCAAGGAAGGCATTCTTGTCAGAATGACCTAAGACAGGCTTAGTCTTGAATATAAAATAAAAAAAGGAGAAATGTGGAGAGCTTTTGGGGCTGCTTGGCAGGAATCTGACATTGACCAAAAACAAGGAAATGGGCTTTAGGCAGGAATCTGACATTAGGCTAGAACAAAGAAGTAATTCCTGGCAGGAATCTAAACCTTAGGCTAGAACAAAGAAGTAATTTCAGGCAAGAATCTAAATCATAGGCTAGAACAAACAAGTAGACTTCAGGCATGAAAATGACTTTGGGCTAGGACAGAGAAGTAGGCTCAGATATGTTTGTTGGTCATCCTGATAAGCCCTTAGAAACAGTGATCATGGGAGTGATCACAGGACTTGAGTTTATTGACTTGCTTGTTTGTTGACTATTTGTGTTTATTGTCTTGCTTGTTTCTTGACTATTTGCATCTATTGTATTGCTAGTTCCTCAACCTAGAACTGACCTTAATACTTGCATGTAATAAAAATAGTATAAAACCAAAAAGGAGGAGAGGAGAATGGAATAGGGTGTTTCTGGATGGGCTGAATGAGTAAAGAGGATGACATCTGAAATGTAAATAAATAAAATATCCAATAAAAAAATGAACACTGAAAAAAAAGTAATATCTGTAGAAATAAAATAAAGAGAGAAGTTTTTAGTTAGAAGTGAAAGGACTTATTCCATAACCCCTAATCCTATTTCTATGAGGGTGTGTTACCACCATCCTCCCATTCTTCCCTCCCTGCTGTCGGATTCCTCAACACTAGGGAATCCAAACTTTTGGGGACCAAGGCCCTTCACTTCCACTGATGCCTGACAAGGCCACCCTCAACTACCTATACAGGTGATTCCCTCCCTTTGTGTTCTCAGGCTGGAGGTTTAGACCCTAGCATCTCTGGTTGAATATTTTGATACTCCTTCTAAGAATTATCAAAGCACCCACACATTGGTCTTCCTTCTTCTTCTTAAGTTTCATGTGGTTTATGTGTTATATCTTAGGTATTGTGAGCTTTTGGGCTAATATTTGCTTATCTGTGAGTGCATACCATGTGTGTTCTTTTGTGATTGGGTTACCTTACTCAGGATGGTATAAAAGCATAAAGGAGGAGGGGGGATAGGATAGGGAGTTCTAGGGAGGGGAAATGGGGAAAGAGGATGATATCTGTATTGTAAATAAATAAAATGTCCAATAAAAAAGGTGAAAGAACTGAGTGACGGATGTATGAAAGGAATCTCAGTATTACACAACAAGTCTCTATGGCCGCAGATGTGGACAACTTTCCAGCATCAAAGTGAGAAATAGCAGAAGGAACTGTGCTTTGGGTGGGAGAATACCAATGCAGTTATGCAGCAGCAATAGTTAGAGCAGAAAGCTGACCTTCAAAAGAACAACCTATGTCCAGATACAGACTTGGTGGTGAGTCACCTGTGACAACAGATATCCAAAGCCCTAGGTAGGATGAAGAAATGATTGTCCTCAGCACAAATGAAATACATAATTTCCTTAGAAAACTATCTCTATTTGATAGTGCTGTTACATACATATGTATAAAAACATTCAAATTATACTGTGCTACCTTGTAACTACAATATTTCCTATACCTTAATATAAACTCGGAGATTTAAAACACTGAATTTGGTAGAGTTTTACATGATTTATTTCTTTAAAAATATAGTATATTTCTAGAGTCTTAAGAGCATCCCAGAAGCTTGAAATGCAGAACTGTGCCAATTGGAACTGAGTTTCATCCTGTCTTTGTTTTCCCTAAACATTGTTAATATGATTAATGAAATAGACAAGAAAATTGGAGTGATGATGGTTTTTTTTTTCCTCTCCTATTTCCTATGGATGTAAATGCATAAGGCACTTTAGAAAAACATTTCTATTCACATCCTACCACCCAAGGGAAGAAATGTACATTTGTGTTTCTAAGCTACACAGCCTCTCTGCCATCAGACTTATTCCCATAAGATTTTCAACTCCAAAACAAGTATGTTTTCTGTGCAAATTGCATCAACAATCTAAACTTCAGTAGCTTCAGTGTTGTGCCTTTTGTTACTGTACCACAATATCAAAGTACATGGAGAATGCCACCTTTTTAGAACTTTACCTTTCACACACTGTAAAGGATGTGCTTTCTTGGTTCTATTCAAATGATTCTTCATGTTTCCTTCCATCTTTTATGATAAATACAGACATTGTTCACATGGTTTTACATTTCTAAGAAGTATTTTTTTCATGTCCTGGACTCTCAACTATTAAATACAAAAAGAGATCAAAAAGAAGCAAAACTATGAACATATATACTTTTTTATTTAGAAGAGAAACTCTTGCTAAGGTACATAATTATTTATTGAGAATGCATATTCTCTTTTAAAAAGTTTCATTTCTATGGCACTACATAGGTAGGTTTTAGGACAAATGAGATGAAGGACAAAGTGTTGTTTATAACTAAATAAAATCCACAAGATGTTTTCAGAGTGTCTCCAGAGGACCAAATCAATGGTCCCATATGTAATGGCTTTTCCTACATGTAATGGTGGCACTCAGACATAACAGCAGTGCCTGACAACTACTTCTGCTAAAGAAGAATGAGTATTACCATCTGGGGAAAGATATACAAAAATGCATATAAGATTCATCAGGACTCTGTGCTCATAATATATGTCACAAACTATGGTCAAGAAAATAGTATAAGAGAATTAGGATAATCACCTAATGAATGTTGATCAATGGGAAATTATTCTAAAGTACAAACTGAAACAGTTGAGTCTAGCATCCAGGAATCCACCACAGCATCAAAGAATATGAAAAGGCAAATCAGTAATTCAAAAATGTTTTATTAAGCTCAGAAGATAAAAAAAGCCTGAACAATAACAAAGTGTGTGTGTGTGTGCACTCACACACACACACACACACACACACACACACACACACACGCGCGCGCGCGCAAGTGCACGCACATGCGTGTGCACACATACAGAAATTTTCCTATTACATTTGAAGCTTCTAAAAAATTTGTTGTTTTGAGGTATTAAATGTTTCATTCTAACATTTTTCTCACTTTTGAAAATGGGTAACTTTTGATATGGTCTCACTCTCCAGTTCTCCGTATAGTATCTACCATTCAGACAACTACTTTGTTTACATCCATCATTAAACCATCACAATCTTTTGATTCTCAGGCCATTTATGTGAAACCAATGGCATTTTAGGTTACTAGGTTTTTTTGGTTATATGATCAAGCAGTTAACTCATCAGCAGAACAGCCTCAGTCTCCCTTTGATGCTCTTCTGAAAACAGATCCATTCAAATTGATTTGGAAGGTAAAGTCATTCCTCTATTAAGGTGTCCATAAGTAATTGCTTCTTCATTTTAATTTTCTCTCACAGTGTTAGGTTTGCTCACTTTTTACAGTTTCAAGAAAAGAGTACGGTATACACATCATTCCCCAATGTATCCATGACTCAAATGAGGCAAGAAAGTGCTAAGCACAACTTGACGCTGTCAGTTAAATTTTGCAGACTTGTTGATTGCAGAAAAACATACACAAAAGTAGGAAAAATGGATATTTTGACAACAGAAAATTTACAAAATAGCATGCAATAAAATACAATAATAAATGGGTGTGTGTGTTTTGATTAGGCATATATACATATATACATATATACATATATACATATATACACATATACACATATACACATATACACATATACACATATACACATATACACATATACACATATACATATATACATATATACATATATACATATATGCATATATGCATATATACATATATGCATATATGCATGTATACATATATGCATATATGCATATATACATGTATATATATACATATATACATGTATACATGTATACATGTATACATATATACATATATATACATATATGAAGCATATATGTATATATATATGTATATATATGCTTCAGGCTAAAAACTACTCCCATATCTTTCTCATTTTTCAAAGTCAAGTTCTAAGACATGTTAGCAATAAGTTTATGCATTCTTATTTATTCTTTATACTTAAGAAATCACAGCTGCTGGTGATATTTCAAATTTGCATATTTATTACCTGTTACTTTTAGAGCATTCTGATCTTACTATAATGGTCAATGATTTTAAAAATCTCAATTATTTATCTTTGAGTGCTGATATTCAAATTATCAGTTTTATAAATATAAGACAAAGTATATGGATGCTACCTTCAACTAATGAAATGACTAAAAAAGCTACTAAAGATTCTTATTAATAAAACAGATAAATATTTTAATGTAAAGATTACCTACTATATAGCTGCACTGGATATTTTAGAAAGCCCACTGATTTCTTTGCAAAGTGTTCCTACTTCCTGGGGATGAGTGTATATACTCTGTCTATTTGACCAGGTCTTAAAATGCAACTCTAAAGCTACAATTTCCCATTTCAAATTCCAAATCCTATTCATGCCAGATTTATGATCCTAGAAAATTTACCTAAGCACTTAATTATTCAACCAATTAAATGAGTATATATATATATATATATATATATATATATATATATAGAGAGAGAGAGAGAGAGAGAGAGAGAGAGAGAGAATCGATATCTCAGTGCAATATAGATTAAATCGGCTTGTATATGAAGCGTCACTTGAAACTGAACAAACTATCAATAACAACTGCAAGAACTTGATTATGTATACAGTAAGCATCACATACATGTTTTCTCTTAGAATTTTTGTTGCTTTAGGTATTAGATGTGTTTAAGAAAAGAGAACTCCAACAATGACATGACAAGGGTTAAGTGGAGGAAAGAAGGTAATTCCTTATCAGCTTGTCAGGTAAAACCTTTCCTGGGGAATACAACTTTAAATGTGGTTAATTCCATAAGACTGAAATTTAGAGCTCATTAATGAAGCACTAAATTGGACAATCACCATTAATGGAAATTGCACAGTAAAAGCACTGCACATCAAGTTGAGGCTCTGGACAAAATGCATAATTGTACACTTCAATAATTCAGTTCCAAACCCTCTCAGTGTCATCCTTCAGACTAGACAGATGGGAGATTATCTTTATTTGTAGAGGATGTCTTATTTGTCATTTATTAATTACATCTTACTGCCTTCAAAGAATTGTGGCTTAAAAAATAGTACAACTAAAGTAGATAGCAAAATATTAGTATTCAGTACAAAGAATAAAACTTATCAGAGAATTCGAGTGATATAGCTACTACATTTGAATATAAAATTGAGTTGAAAACTTCCTGGTCATTCAGAATTAGAAAAGGTATTTAATGTTATAGGTAGTTCTCATTGACAGAATTTTGAAGTTTACCTCTAGTAAATACAGCAGAAACACTCTCTAAGACATCAGCATTCATTCTTTCACTGCTCTAAAGTTTTGTCTTCTCCTCATTTAATATGAGGAATTGACCATTTATAGCAGAGGATGCTTTATCCTGTCACCAAGGAAACCTAGCTAATCCTTGGCAAATAAGCCTAATTGTATGGCAGCCTTAACTTCTGGAGTCCCCTACAGAGAGATGGAGAGTAGCTGTTTGCACACTCACCTTCTTAAAAGAACTAACTCTTTGCTTGTGAGATTAAGCATCTGAAATATATCTCACTCTCCTTTTACAGCTTCTATTTCTTGGACAGATGATTGACGTGACACCTCACCGTTTAGCATCATGGAACAGTTAAATCCGACTCCATTACCTGTCGAATTTAGTTTCTTAATCCTTAACACAGTGTGCGCACAACTTAGCCCTATCCAGCTTTTATTTAGAGCTCTTGTTGCAGTGCTTTATTTGGAGTTGAGTGATATTAAACTGTGTGGGGTGCAGCAAATAGAAAGATTAATTTTGCAACGTGACACAAAAAAAGGAAGATTTTTAAAACAGGGATTAGGGGCTGTGTCTGCTCAGGGGAAAACTGAAATATATCCATTATTAGTGCAGATATCTTAGTCTACTGCCACAATGAAACCTAGCTCTATAGACCTACTTCTAAGAATTTAGAATTCTAAATTCTAACAAACACACCAGAAATGGAATACAGACTCTAGCACTTCTGACAGAAGCAATCTGGCACTTTTGGAATTTAGACTTTCCCATTACACTTCTTTAATCAAAAGTGGTCTAAACACAGCTACATTACTACAGCAAAGAAAGGAATACTAATGTGTATAACTTATTTTTAAAAATCCAAGCTTACAGAACCTTGCAGCCAAGCTACTACCTTCAAAAGTAATCATTACAACAACTTTGGAGAATGTTTGTATGATGTGAATTTAGCATAAAACCAAAAGGGAATGAAATAACTCTTTTTGGAGTTGATTTTGTTTGCTTGTTTCCTCTGCTAATTCTTTTGAACATTAAAACATAAACAGTTTTTTATGTCATAATGATAGCACAAAAGCCAATTATTTTAAGTAACAGCTGAAAGAAAAAATAAAACTTTCTTATGTAGGAGGAGTTAGCAGAGTTAGAAAGACAGAGAGGAAATGACATGAGATGTGCAGATAAGGATCAAAGGTAATGTGCCCGGCAGTTAAAACTAATAGACCTTGGGATGTAATACCAAGGGAGGCAAAGGAATCTCATTTTTTTTCAGTACTATATAGAAACATGAAGATTCTCATCTCCCTGAACAACAGCATTTATTGGATTTCTCTTTTAAGCAGGATACTTTTCTAGAGAGTCAAGGGAAAATTCAAAAGAAACAAAATTCATTCTCTAACTTTTGAAGACCTTTGAGTGGGCAAGTAAAAAACATAACTATAAGCCATCAAAAGTTTGGAATTACAGTGAAGTTGTTAAGCTATTCAAGTTAGACACAAGATAGTCACAGCAGGCAATATTTCTCAATTCACAATATGCAAAATGATGGAAACGGGGGAGGAGGGCGGTTATCAGTCATTGTTAAGACAATGGCAAAGGAGAAGGTCAGATTATGTATCTAATAGAGAATTGTTTTAGACACTTTTATTCCATAACCCACAGGATAAAAATAGCAAAAAAAAAAAAAAAAATTATGGTTAGAAGAAGAAGAGGAAGAAGAAAAGAAAAAGAAGAAGAAGAGGAGGAGGAGGAGGTGGATGTGGAGGAGGAGGAAGAAGAGAAGGAGGAGGAGGAAGAGGAGGTGAAGGAGGAAAGAAAGAAGGAAAGAAAGAAAGAAAGAAAGAAAGAAAGAAAGAAAGAAAGAAAGAAAGAAAGGAAGGAAGGAAGGAAGGCAGGCAGGCAGGCAGGCAGGCCAGGGATCCTTAGTCAAATCCTGCCAGGAGAGAACTGGTCTACCAGGAGTGCTGACACACCTGAGAACACAGGTAGGACTACCACTTCTGCTCAAATAACAGGTCCACCCAGAGCCATCAGGACACAGGAACCTAGGAGAAGCCTGAGACAGGAACTTTCTGGTTTCCATCTGCACCCTGGAGCTGACCCTGTGCTACAGTTATCCATACTCAAATCCCTATGGGAGAGAGTTGGTATCCCAGGAGTGCTGACACACAGGCTTATAGGAGTGACAAGCTATAGTCAGAGACAGCAAGAACAGCTAACATCAGAAATAAGAAATAACTAGATAGCAAGAGGCAAGCGCAAGAACATAAGCAACAGAAACCAAAGCTACTTGGCATCATCAGAACCCAGTTCTCCCACCACAGCAAGCCCGGGATACCCCAAACATGCTAGAAAAGCAAGACTCTGATTTAAAATCATATCTCATGATGATGATAGAGGACTTTTTAAAGGAAATCTAAAACTACCTTAAAGAAATACAGAACACGGGTAAACACATAGAATCCCTTAAAGAGGAAACACAAAAATCCCTTAAAGAATTACAGGAAAACATAACCAACAGGTGTAGGAATTAAACAAAACAATCCAGGATCTAAAAATCGAAATAGAAACAATAAAGAAATCACAAAGGGAGACCACCCAAGCCTAGGAAAGAGAACAGGAGTCATAGATACAAGTAACACCAACAGAATACAAGAGATAGAAGAGAGAATCTCAGATGCAGAAGATACCATAGAAAACATTGACAAACAGTTAAAGAAATGCAAAATGCAAAAAGATCTTAACCCAAAACATTCTGGAAATCCAGGACACAATGAGAAAACCAAAAGCAAAGATTCCCAACTTAAAGGGCTGGTAAATATCTTCAACAAAATTATAGAAGAAAACTTTCCTAACCTAAAGAAAGAGATGCCCATGAACAGACAAGAAGCCTACAGAACTTCAAATAGATTGGACCAGAAAAGAAATTCCTTCTAACAAATAACAGTCAAAACACCAAATGCACAAAACAAAGAAAGAATATTAAAAGCAGTAAGGGAATAAAGTCAAGTAACGTATAAAGACAGACCTAACAGAATTACACCAGACTTTTCACCAGAGAATATATAAGCTAGAAGATCCTGGGCAGATGTCATACAGACCCTAAGAGAACACAAATGCCAGCCAGGCTACTATACCCAGCAAAACTCTTCATTAACATAGATGGAGAAACCAAGATATTCCATGACAAAACCAAATTTATACAATATCTTTCCATATATCCAGCCCTACAAAGGATATTAGATGAAAAATTCAAAAACAAGGAGAGAAACTACACCCTAAAAAAAGCAAGAAATCAATCTTCTTTTAACAAGCCCAAAAGAAAATAGCCACACAAACATAATTCTAACAACAAAAATAACAGGAAGCAATAATTACTTTTCCTTAATATCTCTTAAAGTCAATGGACTCAATTCCCCAATAAAAAGACATAGACTAATGGACTGGATAGGTAAACAGGACCCAGCATTTTGTTGCACACAGGAAACCCACCTCATTGACAAAGACAAACACTATCTCAGAGTAAAAGAGTAGAAAACAATTTTCCAAGCAAATGGTCCCAAGAAACAAGCTGGAGTAGCCATTCTAATATCAAATAAAATCGACTTCCAACCTAAAGTTATCCAGAAAGTTAAAAAAAGGACACTTCATACTCATCAAAGGAAAAATCTGCCAAGATGATCTCTCAATTCTGAACATCTATGTTCCAAATGCAAGGGCAACCACATTCATATAAGAAACTTTACTAAAGATGAAAGCACACATTGCATCTCACACAATAATACTGGGAGACTTCAACACCCCACTCTCAGCAATGGACAGATCATGGAAACAGAAACTAAACAGAGACACAGTGAAACTAAGAGAAGTTATGAACCAAATGGATTTAACAGATATCTATAGAACATTTCATTCTAAAACAAAAGAATACTACTCAACTATTAAATTCAATGACTTCATGAAATTCACAGGCAAATAGATGAATCTAGAAAATATCATCCTGATTGAGGTAACTCAGTCACAAAAGAGCACCCATGGTATGTACTCACTGATAAGTGGATATTAAGCAAAGAACGTGGAATACCCACGATGCATCTCATGGACCACACAAAGCTCAAAAGGAAGAAAGCTCAAGAGGAAAGAAGTGGATGCTTCAGATCTACTTAGAAGGGAGAACAAAATAATCAAGAGAAGTAGAGGGTGAGAGGGACTTGGGAGAAAGAGGAGAGGGGGAGGGGAAAGGAAGAAGAATCAGGTATGGGATAAGATGGAGAAGTATAGAGCGTCAGAAAATTGAACAGAGGTATGTAGTAATGGGGGATGAGGAACTGGGGGCAGCAACCAGAAAGTCCCAAATGCCAGGAAAGCAAGAGCCTCCCAGAACCCCATGGGAATTACATTAGCTGAAATACCCCCACAAAGGGGAGAGAGAACCTGTAGAGGTTCTAGAGTATCTAGAGTATCTAGTTATCTAGAGGTTAGGCATGACCTGGTTGAGGGATGGGGCCACCTACCCATCTCCAAACTTTTAACCCAGCATTGCTCTTGTCTAAAGGAAATACAGGAACAGAGAGTGAAGCAGAGACTGAAGGAAAGGCCATCCAGAGATTGTTCCACCTGGAGATCCATCCCACATGCAGACACAAAACCCCAACATGCCAAGAAGTGCTTGCTGACAAGAGCCTGATACAGCTGTCTCCTTAAAGGCTCTGCCAGTTCCTGACCAATATAGATGCAGATGCTTGCAGCCAACCATCAGACTGTGCACAGGGATCTGAATGAAGGAGTTAGTGGAGTGACTGAAGGAGCTGAATGAGCCTTATCTGGCATCAGTGGGAGTGGAGATCCTTGGTCCTGTGAAGACTTGATGCCCCACTGTAGAGGAATGCTAGGGAGGTGAGGTGGTAGTGGGTGGGTGGGGGAGTACCCTCATAGAAGCAGGGTAAGGGGACATGGGATAGGGGGTTTGGGATAGAAGGAGAAAGAGGAGGAGAAGGAGGAGAACGAGAAGGAAGAGGAGGAGGAGGAGGAGAAGGAAGAGGAGGAGGAGGAGGAGGAAGAAGAGGAGGAGAAGGAGGAGGAGGAGCAGGAGGAAAAGGAAGAGGAGGAGGAAGGAGAAGAAGGAGAAAGTTGTCGAAGGAAAGGAAATATTGGAAAAAGTACAGAAAGGATCTAAATGTGCATGAGAATTCCACATTCCTTTAAAAAAAAAGATCAATGTTTTCTATTTCTTCTAAGTAAAAAATATAGTAATATTTTCCTCTCAGTAATATAAATGTGCACATTGAGTATCCCCTGGCCAAGGCAGAACTCAACAAATAAAAACCATTTATAATGACCATTGTCATGAAAATCAGCCTCTTAAGTAGAAACTTGGATTACCATGCTCCTGGCCTCAGACAAGGTGATTGTAATGTCAGCAGATCTTGATGTTCTTCATCTCCTAAGCTCTTCAATGACTTTGCTTTTATTGTCTATTTCAATGAATTTCTTCACTTGGTTTATGAAACAATGGTTTCCATTATGACATTTAAATTGGAGCCTTTTTCTAGCAAGTTTACATTCTTGCAAATTAACAACTGGTAAACTTCATAATCCATCCAATGTTAACATCACTCAGTACACTGAAACTAAGGGATGCCCTCGCCTCACTCTGGGTTTAATAGCCCCCTTATGCCTCAAACTCTAACTCTTGTTCTGATAAATCAAGACAAAGAAGCCGTGTTAGTGTTCAAATTTCATTTTCATTTCGAATTTCCTCAAAGAAAGGCCTATATTTATGTGAAGGACAATTTTCAGGTAGTTTGGATTCATACTTTTCATTTTCATGTGGGTGGTGAATCATTATTTTTTATTAGTGGCATTCATTCAGCCCTATAATTTAGAATCGTTCGACAGATATACTCACTAATTTATCACTATGTGTTCCATCTTCAATCAGAAGCAAAAAGTTCATTACTGCATTCAAAATAATCCTTAATGAATGTGTTAATTGGGATCACATTAGTGCATTTCATGCGGTTCTGTATTTATTTCTGAAGGAGAGCAGTAAACTTGCTTCTCTGTGTACTTTAAGTAAAACTTTACTGTAAGAAAATGATTTAGGTCCTCACCTCAGGAGCAAAGGACTGAGAGAAGACAAAGTCATCAAGATAGTTTTGAAAGTGCTATTGATGAAGGGAAAATGGAGACACCTTTTAGTAGAAATGGCAGACAACATGCAGGTGTCTTCTAGCTTGTTCCAAGAAGTATCATTGACAACACAGGCCAACAAGATTTTCCTCAGCCTCTGAAACCTAAAATCATTCCCAGTGTCAAATACATAATGGGTATTAACAGGAGTGGCACATTGATACTTACTTAGTCGCAAACTATCTGTATCGTTAACATTAACTTGGCACTTGTCTTACTAATCATACAAGTTCATGAAATGTATTATAAAATAGTATCACTAATAGCTCTTAAACCAGAGTAAAGTATTAACCATTCCCTCTGAATTGCATTCTATATATCTGAAAAACAGTATGGAGTGTCAGACACTTGCTTTATATTTTCCTTAACTATTTTTAATAGCATTTAGATACTTGGTATTTATTGTCTCAATTCAACATTTCTGCAAAACCAACTCAATAGAAAACAAAATACCCTTAGAAGCTACCCATTTATAACCATTATTATAGATTCCCTGCTACTTCTTTCCTTTAGAATTTAACTTAATAAGGATACCATCAAACAGATATAAGGGCCTCACTCTGTTTGCAATTTTATGGTATATAGAACCCCATTCTGTGGCCTCTTTAGGGACCATTCTCTAAAACAAGTGGACAGGCTGACTATCTTTCATACAATATAACACTATGTGGGTAGCTACCTTTATGGCTGGGTAAATTTAGATAAATGAAGTGTGTCAACTTAGTAATTAGTAAATGTTATATGTGAAGCAATTAAAGCATGTCTAGTTTTGTCACTGTTATATCTATGGGATTTTTTTATGAATTGTAATTGAAAATAGTAAAAGCTGACTTGTAAGAAAAGTGGAACAGATGTAAAGACACCGCAGGAATCATTCTACTTTCCAGAAGGTTGGGTTTTATCTTTTAGTAACCAAGAGTATAACAACGAGATGAATTTTTATAGAGATATCTTCTTCCTTTGCGATTAAAAATGAACAATGCATCATACTTTTAATATCCCCTGGAGTGCAACTGAGGCAGAGATAGTGTACTCATTCATAGATTAAAGGATGATTCTACAACTGAGCAGAAACTCAGCTCTCACATATTACATATTAAAACATATCTCCTTGACACACTTAATATTAAGCCATTTCTCAAAACCAGAAAAGTTTTTGAGAATTCCTTTACAGTGAACAAAATAATACAAAGTTAAATTCCCTCACAGTGAACAAAATATAGCATGCACATGCTTCTTGGAGATAAGGCTATTTCAGACAATAGTAATTTTCAGATGGTGTCCTAAAGCGAGTTGATCAATACTCTCTTTTCCTTGTAAATATGTTGGAATAAGATCAAGCCATGCATTCATTTTGTTAAGGTCTATGAATTCTCATCAGTTCTGGGAACTACCAATTTCACCTATATTGATATTTGGCTTCAACATAAAATGAAAAATCAATAATTTAGAGAAAGCATGCTTTGCTCTTCAAAGATCCCTTAATAGATAAGCCACAAAAGATCCTTTGCCCTCTCCCTCTTCCTCAGTCCCCTCCCCTCCCTTCTTATCCATAACAGAGTGATACACGCACCTGTTATTACTTCAAAGCCATTTGCTGAATCTGCATTGTCCAAAAGACCTGTTCATCACATTCACCATTTAATAGTTCCTTGTTAATTCTGCATCTGGCAATGTCCATTTAGAATTAAAGTATATGAAACAGGGTAAAATTTGTAAATTTCCCACCAATCCCTAATTTGAAGCTGAGCACTTCAGCCTCCACTCAGAATGAAGAAATATTTCTCAATCTGTTTTTTAAAAATGCATGTAGAGATTTTTCATTTTGTACAAGTATATTTATTTCATTCTAGCACACTCATCTGTCTACCCTCAGATACACCATTGACCCCCACTCATCTATTTTCTACCAAATCACATTTCATTGTCATATCTTTTTGTTTTGTTTTTGTCTTGTGACCCATGGGGTTTAACCATGACTGTGAGCTCACTTTCAGGTGTGATAACTACTGGAACATGAGTAATTGCAAGGAAGCAACATCACTGGACACAATGATTTCTTCCCAGCAACCCCTCTGCGAATGGTTTCGCCTGGCAAGTCTAGGTCACATGAACTTCATTCTCTTCCATAGTTAGATGTGTATAGGCTCATTCTTATGCAAAATAACCACAATTCCTATACATTCATGAATGCCACAACCATGACAGGCATTCATGAAATTCAGAAATTTCAATATTCTTCATTAGCCATGGGGAAGTCATATTTTCATCTATTTGTTTTTTTATTTGGGTTCGTTTTCATTTTGTTTTGCATTATTTGGTTTGCTTTAGTTTGGTTGAGACAAATTCTCAGGCCAACTTGGACCCTGCTCTGTCACCAGGCTAGCCTGAATTCACAGAAATCTCCATGCCTCTGTCTCCTAAGTCCAAGGACTAAATGCAAAGTCTATCACATACTGTTCAAGTACTCTGTTTCTAAATGGATTTAAGCAGAAGTCCAAGTTTAGAAAAGCCAGAGTTTTCTTAGGGAAACAGATGCTTTTTCATGCCAGTTCTTCTTGACACATCCTGAAGTGGGATTTTCCATTTAGCTTCTGGGTTAAGGACAGGACATGGGCTCACTTGTTCTTTCAGCTCTAGAGCTTCAAATGGTATAGAATGATGCAGGCAGGCCCTGTGCATGCTGCCTCAGTCTCTGTGGGTGCATATTCACACCAGCCTATTGTGTATCAAGAAGCCCTTGGTTTCTTGTTGTCCTCCATGCCCTCTTGCACTCTTTTCGCCTCCTCTTCCACAGTTACCTCATCCCTGCAGGGAGACATGTAATGTAGACATTCCATTTAGACTTTAGTGTTCCAAGGTCTCTAATATTCAGCATATTGTCTGGCTGTGGGTCTCTCTATTTGTTCCCATCTGCTGCCACAGGAAGCTTCTCTGATGATAGCTGAGCATCATCAGAGAAGCCCTGCTTCCTTAACCAGCATGACTAGAGAGTCCCAGGGAGTCAACAAGACTATTTTTAGAATTAGATTCAAAATAACAATTAGTTAAGATAAGTAGGAAAATTAAATAAAACAGATGTGCTGTAGCTTAGGTTTAGATTACTGTTAAATTTTTACCTTGTGTTTAGGATAGAATTTTGGAATATCCATTACATTATTAAAAATAACCAATTGCTCCTGCATGAAAATATTTAGCATATATCATAAAATAAACATTAGGCCAATTTTGGGCAACAATGCTGCAAAGATGGAGAAGAAGGAAAAGAAATATACTCCCTAGCATTTTTTTCTCTTCTGCCAATGGGAAGAAAATGCAAAGAGCATTTGCTGCTCTGGAATCAAGCCATTTGAGTTTATGTTCCAAACATATAGCTTCTTAGGTGAGTGATCATGGATAAATTCTTAAAGGCTCTGAACCCATTTCCTCAACTGTAAATAATAATACAAATAGCACAACGATTTTAGAGACGTTTTGTGATTACACACATGTATGAACCTAGTATAGAATGCTATTAAACATATTGATACCGCCAAGACATAAATAAGTATTAGCTGATGGCAATATGGAACCAGCTGTTAGAAGCCTATATATTATACTGAAAAATGTATGTTACACCTGAAGATGCTTTGAGAAATTCCTAAAATTTTAAATTCAGCAAGTAACATAATCCTATTTTAGTTTTAAACAGGCCATTCCAGCTGCACGGGTATAAAGGGATTTAATACTGTCTACAGAAGGTCAACTGATATATTGTTGCAATAGTTTACAAGATTATTAAAACTAATACAAAATATTATGAGTGAGAAAAACTGGGGAAAGAAATGAGAAGATGGTGAGGAAACAATCATAGAGAAGTTTTATTTTGAATATAGAGCTTGGAATGACTACCGTGCATTAGGGCTGCAAGGTGGGTGGACATTGGCACAGAAATATCAGATGTTTCTCAGGCCAGCACAATTGCCAAGTTAGCCCAAATAACCCCTGCATATACAAGAAGAATGTGTTTATAGCAAAAGATAATGGGTTCAGTGTTGGGTGTCTTGGTTATATTGGCTAGGAGATACATATTGGATACACAGCAGGAGCTTTCTAAAGTGGGTATTATATGTGAGATTCAAAGGAAAATGAGAAAGTCTAGGAAAGCGTTAGATTCTTATCTATGTAGTCCAAGCCATAAAAGTTGATGTGTTCTCCTAGGTAGATTTCTGTCATGCATTCCTTAGAAGGAAGCCCTAGCTGTATGCCCCATGGACACCTCAAGTCAACATATCACCATTGTTCCTATTATATTGCTTTGTAAATATGTTCTCTCTAGAATATGGAAAGAGAAAAGCAAAATCATTGAAGATATAAGCCTGAACAAAATCCTGACTCAGAGATGAACAGAAAATCAGCAAATACAAGACATGATTTTCTTATCTTGTTACACTCCCAAGGATGTCTTCTACAGAGCTCCACAGCACTGCTGACAGCAAGCAGCCATGTACTGCTTCAAATGCAGAATAATGACAATGCTGTTAGAACTCTCGCCATTTACAGTGGTGCTTCCAAGAGAAAAAAAAATTTCCATTTTAAGGAAGATAAGTATTACTTTCAAGGAAATTAAGTACACAGCTGACAGAAGACTTAAATGGAATGAATAAATAAAATAGATTCAAATAAAGTTGAATAAAGAAACATGTAGAAATGGAAGCTCATTTTTCTGCAAGAACACAGACAAGAAGATGCTATGCCTTGAATATGACACATTTCCCAGGGGGTCGTGTGTTTGAATGTTTGGCACTCAGCTACAAATACTGTGATATCTTTAGAAGCTGCAGAAAGCGGTCACTGGGGCTGGGCATCATGAGCTGATAGCCTGCCCTGCCTTCCTGTCTATCTCTGCTTCCTTACTATGGCTGTGATGAAATCAGCAGTCAGGAGACCATGCCTTCCCCACCATGGTGGATATATCCATTCTTGAACTGTAGCCCCAAATGAACCCTTTCTCCTTTACGTTGCTTCTAGTCATATAGTTGTTCATTGGAAAAATAAGTTAGGCATCTAATACAGGAAGTGAAAATGAGCCTTACATATTTATCTAATTACTTCTTTTTACATAAAATATAAGAAGTACTTCATTTACTTAGACATTAATAACCACTTCGCCAATAAAATGAGACCAAGATTCTTTCATTGTGAATGCAGAGGTTTAAGGAGTGGAGAGGAGACTGTGCCTTTTAGTCTAAAAGATTTTTTTTCTTTTACTTTGTTATTGTTTGGCTAACATAGTACTTCAGCTGAATGCAGACATCTTTCAGTGACTCAAAGTATACCTCAAGGGCTAGAAATGCAAAGCTTTATTTACATGGAAAATCCAAACAGGCTGATTTCACTTAGAAAACAACACTTAAATATAATTTCTGTCATGTTTAAGTTAAATTCTGCTGTCGCTAAATACCTATAACAACATCAAGAAATTTCCTTGAATTGAGATTAAATAATCCTCTCAGAGGAAAAAGGAAGCCAGCAAAACACAAAGAGGGAGGTAAAGAAATATAAACTCCAAGATGGTAAATGATCAGCAAATGACAGACACCAGCCCAGGACTCAGATTAGCATTTTTTCTAAAGCCTGTGCAGCTAAAACTATGAGGCATATGGACACAGAGGCCAGCACCCACTTGTAAGTTGCATTCCTTTCTCCAGCTCAGCAGGTACCTCTCTAGCAAGCAGTACTCATGATCATTGTGGTACTGAAATCTCTTCTATTAACATTGTGCTGGAATCTCAGTACTAGAGTCACTACAGGTCCTGCCCTTTAAACCAATCATTATTTCTCCAGAATATTTACAACCAACAGTAATTCCTACCACTTGGGACTTCACACTCTCCCCAAGCCTAGTGGGAAACACATGGAGTTCATCTACCCTCATTTAAGAACCCCCAATTTTCACTAAATTAAAAAAAAATCAGCCTAAACTGTTTGCTGGCTCACACTGAAGTTCGTTGATCTTGATATGGACCATATCTTTAAAACTGATTAGGGAAGGAGCCAAGTATAAATATTTATTCTGAAAAACTAATATAGATTTGTTGAACTGTGGGACATTTATCCTTTTTCTTCTGGATGAACCAAATTATTCAAGAATGAGTCATACTTAAGGTAAGTTGGGGTCTCATTCAATGAAAGATTCACATTTGAGACTTGATAAATCCTATGTATTGAAGGATATTTGGGAATATTCCAGACTTCTGACTACTGTAGATCCTTCATATGCTGCCAAATGTTCCCTGGGGAAAGGCTGTAAATCACTCCCAGTGGGGACCACTGGAGTAATTAAAAGGTAATGAACGCCCTAAATGTGTCCCCTCCTATTCTATCAGTGTTTTAACCTTGCAAAAATTACTTTATCACTTCTGGGAAATTATTTTCACAGTATTTGTTCCTCAAACCGTATGAGAACTTTAATCACAGAAACATCTGTCACAGGATTCTGTTTACAGCTTGCATCTTAAGTACCTTAAAGATTATATGGGTTAAAGACTGGGTCACCAGCCTGTGGCACCCCTGGGAGGTTGTGGAATTGTGGGAGGTGGGATCAAGCAGATGGAAGTTGAGTCATGGGAGGACTTAAAATGTTTTTTAAAGGGGACATTAGGACACTGGTCTTTTTTACTCATTTTCTTCAGCCTAATAGGCACCCTCAGTCATGGTCCCCTTGTCCCACAAAGCTAATAGAGCCAATTGACTGTGGACAGAAACTTCTGAAGTCATGAGTCCAAATGAACCTTTCTTCCATTTAAGTTTATTTTTCTGTAGTACTTCATCATAGGAACATAAATATTTCTACTACACCTTCCAAATGACAGACAAAGGATGTGACAAGAAGAAAGAAAGGAGCTAAATGAGAAAACAGTGTGAAGGGGAAAACATGAAACTATTTAAATAATGTTGTGTCCTTCCAGTATACTGCACACAGGGAAGACAGAAAAGCTACAATTGAACTGTTATCTCATATCCTAAATGACTCTAAGGGTTAACAAAGACACAAAGGCCATAAGCACAGATTACACCAAGATCACATTCAATAAGATTAAGATGAGGTTGAGATAGCATCATCCTTGGGGAACATCCAAGACAGTTATTCCTCAAGATCATAGTGTCCATGGCTTTTGTGTCCAAGTCACCATGTAGCTTTTGAATCACCTATCAAAGTTGAAAGGCACAGCAATTTGCTCATATTGAATACATGTTGTCAGAAGACAGCAAAATTCTTCATATAAATAAGATAGAACATACTATGAGACGCTTACATTTCAAGAAAGGCAGCTTAAATTTCCACACAGAAACATGGGCTTTTTGTTCTCCACTTCCAAAATGTCTGTATGGAGCTAAGATAAAACATCTGAAGGAGAGGGCTGTGATACACATATCAGAAAACACGGAGCACAATGGAATCATGTTGTGGCCTGCCCTCTCACTGCTGTAGCATGCTGAACATCTTTCTTTAGTCTCTGTTCTGCTAGGAGCAAGTTCATTTGGGTAGTCAAGGGCTTCCTACTCAATATACCCTTTTGAGATTATCCTTGGCAGGTTCCGGTAGTGTCTCTCACTCCAACAGCATCCTTAGCATGCAGGTAGCACTGCCCTGCTTTACATATGTCTCTGAGTATAAGTAGTTTTCTGTGTGTTTCCAGTACTGTTTGTCCATTTTTATTAGAGTGCTTGTTTCTCTGTAATTCCCTACTGTGATGGGGACAGTTGTCTATAGCCCTGCAGGTACCCAGTAAATGCTGCCACCTGCCTGACCATCAGACAAGGATTCTCATGCCCAGCATATTAATGGCAATGCTTCCTTTGAGGGGACAAAGTCGTTGTGTTATGTCTATGCTGGAGATTCTTGGTGTCTCTGTAGGTCTCTGGCTCATTATCTCTTTCTAAAGGCTTTAGCAGGCAGACACACAAGAATTCTAGCCATGTCTTTCCCCTAGGAATCAGAACATGGGCTGGAATAACAAAATGAGATTCAACTTTTAAAAGTGCATGGAATTTTCCCTAAGAGAGTTTAAGAATAAGGAAAAAATTCAGTGAAATGGAGAGGAGTACATTTAAAAGCAAAGGACTGGGAGACAGATAGCAGAACAACCCAGCCTTTTGTAATGGTTCGCCCTTGAACACTCTGAATCAACTGGTACTTGTCTAATGAGAGTCCTTACTGTCCTTGTCTCTTCAGGACCAAAGATGAAAGAATGCATGTGCATATGAGTCTGTGTGTGTGTGTGTGTGTGTGTGTGTGTGTGTGTGTGTGTGTGTGTGTGTGTCTGTGTGTGTGTGTGTGTGTCTGTGTTTGTGTGTGTCTGTGTGTGTGTGTCTGTGTGTGTCTGTGTGTGTGTTTGTGTGTGTGTGTCTGTGTGTGTCTGTGTGTGTGCATGTCCATGTGTGTCTGCACGTTTGTTTGTGTCTTGTCTGTGTGTGTGTAACATACACACATATATAACCTATAATACCAACCACCCTTCTCACCATGTACCCCTTGATCTTCAGAATACCAATCTTAGGAGGTGATACAAACAAGCTCTTTGATGAGTTAGTTTTGAAGGCACCTTTCTCAGGGGGTTCATTCCATATACTGTCATTACTTTGCTTTGAAACACGTGTCTTCTGAATTTGACTCCAAACTGTCTCTCTTATTATTCCTAGTTCAAGTCTACTCTCAAGCTGGGTACCTGCTCTGCATTGAAAGATGGGGTTAGAGAAGAAAAGACATCTGAAGACTGCTGTCCAAATGCCACTCTTCTCTACTTCTTTAACCCTACCAGGGCAGGGAAGAAAGGAGCACTGGAGGGGTAGCCTCACTCTCCCCTCAAAGCAGAACACTGTCATTAAAAGACACAGCTAGAAACAGAGGCCATAAAACACACTCCTTTGCTCCCCTGTGACTTCCCAGAACATATTCCAGAGGGTTCCAGTAGGAAAGCTCAAGGCCAGCAGTAGGGTCTTGCCCATCTCTGACACAAGATAGTGCCTGTGAGGATATGCATGAAACTTGACAGCCAAATAGCTGCATCATGTCAAAGAGAAGCTTAAAAGGGAAGGTGGGGAGAAAGACACCAGGTCATTGTCCTTTTCAGTAAATACAATGACTTCAACAAATCAGCCTGACCTCTTAGGCCAGGCCACTCACCCGGGTTCCCTTTTTGGTCTTTATTCTGTTTGGATCCCTGTGAGTGACAGCTGCAGGATGAAAAAGAAACAGACAAGTCATGACATCTGTCTTTTTCTTCTCTCTCTAATATAAGCTTCAAATCCTGAGGAAAGGCCAGAAGTTACACTGTGACTCTCTCTACTGTCTGCAGTTAATGAGGCCTCTGGTGACATTTCCCCACTAGACAGTGATGCAGGTAACAATATTGGTTCTGAGAAAGGGTCACACCTGGAGCATCCCTGATTATTTCCATCAGCTGATCCCTACCTTGGGAGGACCCCGGTCCTGGCAGAAACACTAATCATGCCAGTGTGGCTGGAAGGAATGGTGTGGGCTTATTGCAGTGATAACCTCACCTGCTTGTCAGGGGTTCTTGGAGTGACTACCTGTGTAGTCAAGTACGGGGTTCTGGAAGCCTCTGCATGCCTTTGTGGTGCTCTAGCCACTTGCAGGGAAGAAAATTTATCAAGACTTGTCCAGGTCTTTGCTAGAAGTCAGGGATGCTGCAAGTAGCTTTTAAATAGAATCTAAAGTACATGCAGAAAAAAAAACAACATTGTTATGAAGGTTTATTTGTTTGATTCCCCAAGGCTGCCACCAGCTAATAGAAAATACTTCTGCAGATGGCAGTGTCTATGGCAACTTGATTTGTTTTGGTAGACAATGAGAACTTTTTATCCTTCTTGCCACCCTACCTTTGTTAGGTGTCCCCTCCACAAGCTAATAGATGCAGCTCCCTCTCTGCACAAAAAATGTCCATCTGCGTTAGCCATGATCTGGCTCTTTCGTGCACTCCTTTTCCACACTACCTTTTCTTCCTGTAGCTCAGTGTATCATTACATTCTGAGCAATTGCTATCTCCCTGACTATGATTGATCCCCACTTATTTCATCCTGCATGCAAAGTATTTGATTTCAAGTATGGTTCATTCTGCTCGGTGAACTCATTATAAAGTCAAGCTGAACATCTCACAGATGTGAAGCACCTTGTCTTTGAGGTTCAGCAATCTAATTTGGAATCTCATTATAGACCTTCTACTAGCGGTAGGCACAGGGGCAGCTACCTGGCTGGTATGTTCCTGCCCATCTTCTATCCCATAAAGAAACTGTCATTTCAATACAGGCACACCAGAATATTTCCCATTTTGGAAAATAGCTTTATTTATCTCTCCACAAATGCCAGTTGGCACTGATGAGAGTGTAATGCTTTGTGGGCTATTTTATTAAGCATCTCAGGAGGTCAGGTGCTGAAAGAGACAGCTCACAGCTGTTTGCCTCCCATCTATTTAGTAGTCTTCTCAGAGGATCATATGCTATATTCTCTAAAGTTCACAGTGTAGTTGTCATTTTGCTAAGAATCTATATACTAAGAATCTTTGCACCCTAATGTAGCCTAACTCGGAGAAGGCTGATTTCTGGTGTCTCTCCAGTGGATGAAAAGGGGGTAAAATAGAAAGTTAGCTTCATTTGCAGAGAGATGCATTGATTCTGAAAGATTGATGCATTCATTTTTCCCACCTATTTGGTCCCTTCAAAATCAATGAGCATCCAAGGCCCAGTTTTGGCTGTTAATGAAGTTTTTATTTCTCTACTTTCTATTTTAAAACTTAGGTAAGAAGGAGTATTTGCTTTTCCAATTGCAATTGCTTCTATTCCCCTACAGAGCAGGCTGACCCTTGAAGAGAACTACATAACTTCTTTCTTTGCTATGTAAGAATAAATAGATTTCTGGAACTGCATTAAAGGAAAAATGAACTGTTAATGTATATATACATAAGTGAACTAATATATAAATAAATGACTATACACTTATATATACATATATGTGTATATATGCATGTATTTATATGTACATGCATCCATATACATACACACATATATGTGTATATATGTGTATATATGTGTGTATATACATATATATATACACACATGCATATAATCTTTTTTTAGGGATAAGATGATATTCTTAAGATTTACACATAAAGATTTTTCACATGCATTCTTGTGCATGGTGGTGGTGATGGTGCTGAAAGTGCTGGAGGTGATGGCAGTAATGGTCGTGGTGGTGATGGTGATGTGTGTATGTGTGTATGTGTGTGTGTCTGCACGCTCGCGTCTGTGTGTGTGTGTGTGTGTGTGTGTGTGTGTGTGTGTGCACTGAAGCTAGAGAGGCAACATCTTCAATCTGTCTCTCTGGTTTTTTTTTCAGACAGGATCTCTCAGTGAACCTGGTGTTCAAGAAGCTGACCAGCAAGCCCCAAGGAACCCTCCTGTCTTTATATTCTCCGTGTTAGGATTAAGTGCACCTACCTCTGAACCCAGCTTTCCATGTGGGTACTAGGAATCCCAGCCCACACCTTCACTCTGCACAGCAAACACTTTACTTACTCGGGCATCTCCCCATCTTCAAAATAATTTTATGAATTCCATTAAAATTCTGATTTTGTTTCAGGATCAAACTTCACCTCCAAACTTCCAAATTAGATGTAGGAAGGGGATCAATAAATGAAAACCAGTTGACTAAATCCCATCAGCTGTTTGAGAATGTGCAGTTATGTAGAACACATATTTAGAGTAACACATGTTCATTACTGCTGAGCTAAAAGGAGCTAACAGTTGACAGACAACATAGTTCCCAAACTTTAAGTATTTACTCTCTGGCCCTTTGCAGGAACAGCTGGGTGACCTCTATTAGGGAAATAGATCTTACATTTCCACTTAATTCATGTTTAACAAAGCAGGTGTTTTGAACATAATTTTTAGTAGAATGACTGAAATGAGGATTATAATGAGCATAGAGTAGAAATCTGACCCTTCTGAACTTTTAAGAAGTTCCCATGAATCTTAAAACTCTACTGTTTCTACCCAAGAGAGGTCTTTTAATAGAATGGTTAATTAATAGCAAATTTCAGTTATGATTTATTCATATTTTCAATGATTTTTTTTACTCTTAAAGCTTCCTCTTCATTGGCTTTGATTACTACTATGGACTGGGGAATTCATTATTTTATATTTTTTATTGCACTACATTTGGGTGAGATGTAATATTTGGGAAACCTAGAATTAGGAATTGGTGATGGTAAAGTTTTATTGCATGGCCATCCTATAAAATTGTTGCCTTGATGCTATGTCTCCCCATTTAACCTTTTCTTCTGATAGTATACCTTTTTTGTTATGACACTTTGGAGTGTTGGCAGCTTCAGTGTTGGATATGGCTAGCACTACAATATATCTACTGTGTATTTGGAAGTATGTTGACCATTTATGAGTACTCCCTTCTGGGTTCTAATTTCAGATCCTGAAGTAGTATTGTTAAAAATAACACCACTTATACCTATAACCCAACACTAAGAAGCAGAGGCAAAAGGATCTAGTCTAACATAATGCCAGCCTGTTGTTCAAAGTGAGTTCCAGGATAGCCAATTCTACTGTCTCAAAACAAACAAGAAAAAAAGATACAACGATGGGTGGAATGGAGTTGGGATTGGTACAGATGGAGACTGAGAAAGGCAGACAAATAGCAAAGTATCACAGGACATGAATTGTAAAACTAAGCACTATATTTTGAATCAGGAATGTTCCAAAACCAAAGTAGATGTGGTTCCTAGGGTGACATTATTATGAGACTATTGCACCTTTAAGATATGAAACATAGTATTTTATTTTTAGGTTTATTTTCTTTTTAAAAGTGTGTGTGTGCGTGCATGTGTGTGTGTGTGTGTGTGTCTGTCTGTCTGTCTGTCTGTCTGCCTTCCTGTCTGTCTGTCTCTGTTTCTGTGTATGTAAGACCCCAACAAGCCTTAACTACCGTGGCCCCCCGAAGTGAACCACACAGAGCTGGAGATCAATGCAAAAGCAAGAGGAGTTTATTGTTCCAGAGCGCTAGTATCATCCTGCATCCAAAGGAGAGGTTACCCTGGGCAGCTCGTTCATAAGTTTCCAGGGGCAGAATGGAGCAACAGCAACTAGGCACAAAATGATTGGCAGAACAGTGTGACTTTTAAACTGATTGGTCCTTAGCGAATCAGTTAATAAGGGCTTTCCATATCTGCAGGTGGCCAATGGTCAGTCTGCCCTGTGGTTTTCCTGAGGTATGTAATCAGCCTCTCCCTCCAGTAAGGGATCCTATGTGATCCAATGACCTCTCCCTTCTGGGCAGGGAGGGGGCCTGGTAGAATTTTCTAAAGGCCCTGAGCTTACCTCTTCATGTAAATATATGCCACTTATGCTCAGAGTCACATAGGGTCCAAAGAGAGCCTTAGATGCCTTAGAACTGGAGTTACAGGTAGATGTGATTTACCAGATGTGGGTGTTAAGAACTGAACTTGGGTCCTCTGAAAGACTAGTATACTACCCACCAGCTGACTGAAACAGACACAGATACCCACAACCAAACAATTGACAGAGGTTGGGGACTCTTATAGAAGAACTGGGGAAAGAATTGAAGGCCCTGAAAGGGATAGGAACTTCACAGGAAGACTAACAGGGTCAACAATATTGAACTCTTGGGAGCTCTCAGAGATTGTGCCACCAACCAAAGAGCATACACAAGGACTGAGGCCTCAGGCACAAAAGTATCAAATGTCTCAGTCTTCATGTTGGTCCCCCAAGAATTGGAGCAGAGGCTGTCTCCAAAGCTATTGTACCAAGGACCAGCCTCAGCTTGGAGAGAGGTTTTGAAAAAGGAGTGTCTGGGAGAGGTGAAAGAATGACTCAGAGTCAAATCATGGGTCCAAGCTGATGACCTGTGTTTTGTTTGATACAGCTTTTCTGGTCTGCTTCTCTCTATGTTTTGCTTTCTCTCTGGAGACCTCTTTGTCCATGTCTTGCTTGCTTGCATTGTTCTCCAAGCAGTTCTCTCTTTGTATCCTAAAAAATTCTCCGGATAGCTCATCTTCTCCAGAACACAGGTCCAGTCTTTTATTTTACATATCAATCCAGTCATTTATCCCAGGTTTTCTTTTGATGATCTTATGAATCAGCAACTTGTGACTGACCCCACAATTTGATTCCTAGGAGACAGCAAGCACATGTTTTGTTTTGTTTTTTATCAACCTTGCAAAAGAATTCAGAGATCTATCTGCCTTTGTTAAGCACAGACAATAAGCTAGTTAGGTGGGACACTTCCCTGAAATTGCCATTTCAGCCTTGCCTGAGCCTAATCTTGATCTGTCCTCAGCAGATCCTGAGCATAAACAAAATCTTAGCTGGGTGGGATCTCCTGCGATCACCACTCCGAAGTCTCTTTATCTCTTTCCTTAATAATTTTCTAACAAGTTGGCTCACAGTGCAGCTGCATTTGCTCCTTTAGAGTCATGAAGCCCCTCATATTAATTTGTAATACATCCTTATGATTTTGCATAGTTGAGAAATTATATACTTTCAAACTCATGTATTTAGAATTCTTTCCCATGGTCTTAAGGACTGTCCTGAAGGTCCCAGTGTTTACCTTTTTGCAGAGACATAGCCACACCCTCTACTCCTGGACCTTTTCTAGTTATCATGGAGTCATTTAACAGGGGAGATATTCTGAGGAAGGAAAGAGGCCTTCACTGCTAGTACTGGTTCCAGAAAATATGTACATTATTACACAAACAAGCCTAATGCCCACAGCAACCATAGACACTCATGGAAACTCACAGTGGGACCCTGATCTAGGAACACAAACCATGCATATCACTGTTCTCACCAAGGCCACACAGGGCTTGGCACTCTCGCCTGTCTATGGAGTCCATTCCCCAACAGGGTTGCCTTGTCAGGTCTCAGTGGGATAGGAGGTGCCTATGAAGGGCCGTAGGGGCTTTCGCCAGTCTTTCACCCACCAGCCTGCAGTCAAGGCTAGGCCAAGTTCCATTTTCCACCCACAGGAACATTCTTGAGTAAAAAATTCTCAGAGTGTACTGACTGATAGTCACTTGACCCTCTGGAAAGTGCTAGGTAGAGTTCAAATGAGTGTCACACTTGCTAGCCAATAGATGTAAAGTTCAATATGCTTAGCCAGTAAGTTTGAACTGTAACCTTGCTGATGTAAGCTGTGTCCCTAAAAAGTATAAAAAGTGCTTGTAATAGCCATTCAGGGTCACTTCCTCTTCCCTCACCTAGAGGGACTGATTGAGGGTTGATCCCATTGCATTGGAAAATAAACCTCTTGCTTTTGCATCGATCTACATCTCAGTGTCTCACTCAGGGGTGTTTCAAAGTAAGTACCATGTACATCTAACCCTGCAGAGACTTGATGTGCCAAAGCTGGAGGATGCAAGGGGGAATGCCTCTCAGATGAGAAGGGGAGAGGAGACAATTATTGGAATGTAAATAAATAAATAGGAAAGAAAGAAAAAAAAAGAGAAAAAGAGTAGTATAAGCTTTTAACCCATTATCTCTTCAGCCTCCACATCTTCTTTCCTTCTTTATCTTTTTAAATTATTTCAATTTGTTAAGATTATAATATAATTACATCATTTCCTTCATCTCTTTTCTTCCTTCAAATCCTCTCATGTGCACTTCCTTGATCTCTTTCAAATACAAGATCTCTTTTTTTTTTCGTTAATTGTTTTTATACACGCACATACTTGTATGAATGTTTTCAAAGCTGACCATTTGTATTAAATAACAAAATGATGTAATCTTCTGTAAGGAAGACTATTTCTCCCACAAAGCTTCATCAACATGACTGCCTAAATATGGGCTCAGCAAAGACAGCAATAGAAACACCAACATGGACATAGGGAAGCTCAGGAAGCCTCACCCTACACAAAGAACTGAAGGCAACTAAAGAGTGCTGAGGAGAAGAAATAGTCCCCTCCTTCATTTGAATGGAAGTTCATATCTCAAACCAAGAATCCTTAATATCCCCTGAGGTGCTATTTATAAACAATGGTAGAACAGATTGAAATGGGGCCTGTGGTGTTTCCATGTGAGAATGTGATACGCTGCAATAAATCTGAAGAAAATAAATCCCCCCAAATTTGTTACATGGAAAAAAATCTTGTTCTAAAATTTAGTTAGAAAATGGCTAATATTTAGATTTGTCAATGTCAGTGAATGATTTCTCGCAAGCTGAAGTTAGAATATTGGTCCAGAGGTTTTCAAATTGAGATGTAAATGAGATGAGACTTGCTAAATGCATGGTTTGAAAGAAAGTACACATAACCACTCTACTTTTTCCTTAAATGAAAGGAGCTCTAACTTACAGACCCTTGTCCACTGATGACATGTAAAATAACCTCCCAAAAAATGATCAAGTATGAAAAACCTTAAGTGGAAATACTTAAAATGAGATTGAGTCTTGTATGTCAGTGACTTAAAATGAATCAAACTTGAGTTAACTTGAAGACAAACTCCTTCTAAAGAATTGAAGTAAATGTGCAAGTTTAATGACAGAAAAAAAAGGCATTGCTGAGAAACTATTATACCACCCCAAATAAGTCTACATATCTTATTCCTTTAACCAATTTAATAATCCTTAAAGTAGATATAATGCTATTTACTTAATGAAAGAAATTAAAAAGGTGACTGTTTACACTGCTAGAAAGAAAGCTACAAATTGTACATGTATCCACTGTGGTTCCGCAACCCAAGTTCTATTGACTGTCTTCTATTCCAGGGTGAATGGCCATGTTGATTCAACATACCTTCAAATACAAATAAGAAAGCAAAATATATTTGTATATTCTGGATATTAGCCCTCTATCAGCTATGGAGTAGGGAAAACTCTTTTCCCATTTTTGTAGTTGGCTTCTCTTTATTTCTTAGTTCAAAGGACTAGAGTTTTCCTGAACTGCACTCAAACATATTTCTCTGACTACAGAGGAGAAATAAGAGGCAATTGGGAGCATTAATGTGAAAAAGTGAGTTTCTACTAATGGCTTTGCCTCATTACTGGTTTTCTATCACTGCCTTCTAACTATCGTGCTATTTTTCCTATTTCTTATATTAAAAGTGTGGCTAAATTCTGACTTTCGTGGGTTATTCTTTCTTTTGTGGTTTTGAGATGAAAACCAAGCTGTATCAAAGTTCATAATAAATTGCCACACACTTACTGACTTATTAAAAAAAAGAGGCTGGGATTGAGAATATAGCTCAGTTAGCATGTACTATGTTTCCCCTCTCTTTACAAAGTACAGTAAATTAATTAAAATAAAAATTTATTCTGAATTTTCTATGAGTCAGAGGTACAAAACCAAAGTCAAGCCCTACTTGGTGTTAACACTTTGAGGATAAACTCATGCCAAGTATTTTGTATCCCTGTATTCTGGATTTTGTGCACAGTTTTTTCTGTCTCTGAGAATGTATATTCCTAACTCTGGTCTTCATCTCCATCCTTATGTGACATCTGTGTTCTTTGCTTTCTTTAATACTGTTTATAAGAATATTCAACTTATGATTCAGAACCCAGCTCAAATCTAGAATAAGCTTACCTAGAGATCTATAATTATATGTGCAAAAAATAGTATAGAGTCACATTCACAGGTGCAGGTTTGGACAGGGCATAGTTCTGTATGGGATTAATGCCCCATATGTATGTGATCAATGGGTTCAGGAGAAACTGTCCTGCAGGTCCCCATTACAACTGTGAGTAAAGGGAGAATGTAACTTTTGCCTCTGAAAAGTGTTGGCAAGAATGCTGCCAATTTGGGGTTTTTCAAGAATTCAATACTTCAGACTTGACAAGGTAAAAGGAGAGAAACCCTTAAAGACATAGACTGAACTCTGAACCCCAGAGCCTTTGTCCTTTGTAGATCACCAAGTGTTATTAATCCTTAGTTTCTTCATCTGTAAAATGGACATTAGACATCCAATTTTGACGATTACATGTAGAAGTGCATTGGAACTCAGACGGTAATAATGCCTATTATTAGTTACCTCAGAATCTGAGTTGATAATTCTATTTCTCTCATTCTTCATTTCAACATCAAAGATAGTATATAACACAGGTGTCACATAAAGATGCAGAGAGAGACTGAGGTTAGGAAATAACGTTCTCAGGGACAGCAAAAACAGCTCTCAAAACTAAAAATTGGGGGCTCTTGGCATAATACTCAGAGCATTTACAGCAAGTAGGTCTTGACTTTAGCTTTATACCTCTGGCATATACACGTTTCAAAGAATAATTTTATTTTAATTAGTTTACAGTACTTTGTGGGTGAAGAGGAGACTCTAGGTTTTGTACATCTTAGGCAACTGTGCACTATTGAAGACATGGCTTTTTCTTCTTCTGCTCTTTGCGGATCAACTTAGTCCCCACAGTGCTGCTTAACACTATTTTTCCTGTGTATCAAACCCTTGTCACAGCCTGAATATCTTTCTGTATTTTAGATTTACAGTGAAATGACTTTGAGCAGGTGTAGACACAAAAGCAAAGGAGACTTTAGCAACAGTTGATTTACATCTTAAAAGTAAGAGATCTATCTAAATATTTCACTATGTTCCTGACTTGCAATATGGCTTATCCCAATACCAGATAAATAAGAACAAAAAAACAGAGAAGTTAAATGTCTTTGGCAAATACCGTGTAAACGTGTCCTTCTGAAGGCATTTTCATGATCATTTAAAGGGAAATGAATAATATAATTCAAAGATATAAATAGATGGTCATATTGGACTGCATTGAGAGCAGATGTTTTAAGTTATGTAAAAATCTTACCCCATCTGGTCAACAGTAAAAATGTCTCAACAACAACCCACAGATGAAATGTTGCCAATAAAACAAATGTAGGGAGGACTGGGTAGAACTCAGTTTTACTGGATTGCTTCAGAAAACGCTCACAGATTATTAATATGCATCTAATAATTTACAGTTTGTAGTAATTGTCATGACATAAAAGTTATTTTCAAATGTTTTTGAAATTCTAGCAGGCTAACTGCATAGCATATTTTATCATGTGCCACACTTACAAAACTTCTTGCAGACTACCTTGGACCTAAAAATCTACCCTGGAGTTACGAGATCCACAATTTGCTTAGAACACTTATCCCATAGCCAATCTGATCAGCACATATGCTGGTCAGCCAAAATACAATAAGAGATGAGAAAGACATCCACCCTTACAGATTCCTCCCCTTTTCTAACGAGTAGTTGAATCTCTCTAACGTTTGGTTTATGTCAGCTTGCCTTGTAGGTGGTATTTATTGTGTGAACTCTTTCCAAACTTACTAGCTATACAAAAGTACTAATAGAACACACTTCACTCTTCCCGGCTGAACTATTATCAGAGAACATTTTTTTCCCCAAAAGCAAAAGAATTGTATATTTTTCAAATGTAGAATATCTCACTTATTTGGATCTAAGAGTTTTTGTTATTCCTGCCCTCTTTCTTACTCTGTTGAATGGCTGTGTGGAAAGCCTCTACCATGTCACTCCTTCACTGTAATGGAATAAAGGCCAGCAAAGGTCCTTCACTCTACAAAAATATCTAAAAAGTTAAATTAATTACTCATAGATATAAGCAGACTCCTGCTTAGTATAATAAAAGAATTTCTTGCACTTATGGGGGGTAACCCTGGATGAATAAAGGAATATCGTAGAAGGAGTAGATTTTAATTACAAGGATATGTTATCTTGCTCTCGTGTTGTAAAATGTATTTTGTGAATTCAATTAAAGTGGTCCACACTCAAGCAAACAAAAAAATCATTCCATTCCCCAATGTTCTAGTTACACTAGAAGATTGTTTAGCAAACCCTATTCATAAATTAGAAGAGATGAGACAATTAAAACTAACTGGCCAAGACAATGAACATAAAAATTTTGAATCAGGTGTTTGTTAAGTTTCCTAGTTTTACCCAACAAGTCCTAGCAGGCTCTGCAAATGTTTTACATAAAGAAACTGTGTGACTGTTCGATACCACTGCAGTAAATAAGCTTTCCTCTTCTGAGGAAATAGTTTTATTCAACAAATATCTGTGTTGCCTTGGAAAATATAAATCATACATTATCTCACTCTTACCTGTCTACCTGCTTCCTGTTGTTTAAGATGGAGTCCAGACTCCTCTCTCTGGATGCCTTGGTGGCCACCTACAAGTTCAACTTTTATTCCCACCTTTCTCTTTTACCATATACTTTACATACAGTAAACGTTATCCCATCTTAGGGGATAACATTGCTCCCACTATCCATATTATACTGGACCACCCCCATTACCACTTCTCATTCCCCTGTCCACTATTACACAAAAAACATTTCACTATGCCCTATCTTAAGAAATATTCTTTTTCCCAGAGACTGTTACCCATAAACACTATTTGTTTGCTTTGTAGTACATTAAAGTTCATAATCAGTTTATTTCTATGCTTCCTGTATAGCATTATAATACACTAGTATATGCATTATAAAAGAATCCTTTCTCTATTTCTCTGACATTCACTGGAATGTACTCAGTAAATGTTTTGGATTGTCCCATTCCTAAAAAGAGACAGCAATAAACAATCCTTCCCTGTCCTCAGAGTCTGAAAGGGAAGCAGAACCTGTGTGCATGGAAGAGTGTGAAGGCGCAGGAACCAGGAAAATGGTAAGAAAATGATCTGAGAACAGAGTAGTGACGATGTGAAGCACAAAGCCAGAGAGAACAAAACTCACAGATTTCACAGACTTGAATATGAGTGTCCATGGACCAAGAACACAAATTCAGGTTCCCACAAGTACCACATCCCAGTGCAGTAACGCCTTCATGACATTTTTATACTAACACAAGCCAAGTGATAGATCAAAAGCCTTTTTAAAATACGCTTGTGAAAATACCAGGTAGGTGGATAACAGTGCAGCAAGGAAATCTGAGCTATAGACTTCATATTTTATCTCATGGTATTGGTAGCCTTTGGAATGGTGGAAAATGGGGGTCTGTTTAAAACGACAGGCCACACAGAGAGGTAGGTAATAGCTACTAAAGGGACAAAATATAGCCAAAGATAATTTTGGTCCCCAACCTATAACATTGGCTTTCTACGATCAGCCAATCAGCTCTGTTAAATGTTTAACATGGCTACTTTCTGGGAATTTAGAATTCACAGTATCAGTAATGTTTATAATCTTGTGCAAAAACCGACAGGTGAATTGGGTTCTAAAACATAAGAATACCCAGAGCTAAGGCTTGAAATGGCGCAAGCATACAAGGATCTGTAGAGAGATGGAGCATCTAGAGAGATAACTACAGCACCTGCTATGCAGCCTGTGAGAATCAAGGGTGAGAAAATGGTTCATGGGATGGGCACAGGGAAAGAAAGTGCTTTCTGAGATGTCAAGGCCACCCTGTAAAGATACTCAGGGAATAACTGCCCCCAAGCCACCCAGAGACATGAAGTCTACCCAGATGTGCATGCACCTAGACACACAGAGAACAGGGAAGCTAATGGAAGTGAAGGCCTCCCTGGCACCGGGTCCTTCAGTTGCGAGAGGAAACTCTTTTTTTCTCTCTCATCTGTTAATCTGTGCTTGCTTCAGCATCTCAGGCTCTTGATTGAATATGTCCTCTAGAGATAATGCTTCTATCAGCTGTGCCTCAAAAAAAATGAAATCTAACACTTCTCTCTCTTTAAGTGCATTTCATTACAAGGAACTGCCTTCTTCCTCTCCAATTCTCAAAGGCTCTGGTGAGCGATAAAGAAAGAGAAGTGAGGACTCAGGCATCTGAAGTTGTGTTTTTAAGTAATGTTTCTAAGCCCACGTCTGGTTTTATCAAGAGAAATCGGGCAATTTTTCACGGGGTAGAGATAACAGCTTATGCCTATGGCCTGTAAAGCATTCCCAACACCCTCCCTCTCCCAGGCTTTAGCACGGACTACAGCAGTACTAAGCCGGGGGTGGACAGAAGGTGATACGATGGCGGGCTGTTGGACCAAGATAAGAATGAAGGTGAAATGAGTCTCTATGCCCCAGGCACATACGTTTAACTTGATGGGAGTGGGAAACTCATCTGTTAGTGTCTTAGAAAACAGACTTCAAGGTGATGTAATGGGAAGAGGTTTCAGGTCATCAAACAATAAAAATCCAGAGTGTAGCCCTGTGATCCTCTCAAATTCCTGCTTGAAATTTGGCACTGCTTGACTCTTTATTAATATGGAATTTGTAACATGGAGAGTTTGGATCACCTGTCTTTGCTCACTAGCCACAATGATCATCTCTGTGGTTATATTTATGAGTAGGATTTGTAGATATTTGACGAAAAGACAAATTTGATCAAACTGTAATGCAAAGACTGACCCTAAACACGATTGTCTAAACCTACGTGCTTTAAACACACACTTTCTCTTTTTCTTCCTCTCTCTCTCTCTCTCTCTCTCTCTCTCTCTCTCTCTCTCTCTCTCTCTCTGTCTCTCTCTCTCTCTGTCTCTCTCTCTGTCTCTGTCTCTCTCTCTCTCTCTCTCTCTCTCTCTCTCTCTCTCTCTCACACACACACACACACACACACACACCAACTATCTATATGTTGCTTCTGTGACCATACAACTTATGCAAGGATCATATTGAAATATGCTGGCTAAACTAGAATCCTGTGGGAAGGAGGCACAGAGAAACCTCTTTAAAAGCTTTTCACAACCTCAAGTTCAATGATACATTTCTCTTTGAATTTTTAAGCTAAGGACAGACTTTGAAGAAGCTTTCCATCAAGCTTAATGTTTGCTCATCAGAACCCACATAGTGGAAGGAGAAGACTGACTTCAGCGTGTCCTCTGGTCATGCTATGGCGCACATGCAAGTACATATCATAGATGATAGATAGACAGATAGATAGATAAATAGATAGATAGATAGATAGATAGATAGATAGATAGATAGATAGACACACACATGTACAATATTTTTAAAGAAAAAGACACCCACAAAACACACCTAGCATTTCTCACCTCCAGCTCCCCTGGCCCTTCAGGTTGGAAGGCTCCCCATTAATATATTTTTCCTTTTAAAAATTTTATTAATTGGTTATTTTATTTATTTATATCTCAAATGTTGTCCCCCTTCCTGGTCTCCCCTCCTCAAACTTCCCATCCTATCCTCCCTTCCCTTTCCCTCTAAGAGAGTGCTCCCCTACCTACTCACTCCTGCCTCACTTCTCTAGCATCCCCCTACACTGGGACAACAAGCCTCCACAGGACCAAATACCGACCTTCCCATTGATGCCAGATAAGGCAGTTCTCTGCTATATATGTAGCTGGAGCCATGGGTCTCTCCAAGTATACTGTTTGGTTGGTGGTGTAGTTTCTGGGAGATCCGGGGTAGGGGGTCTGGTTGGTTGATATTGTTGTTCTTCCTATGGGGTTGCAATCCCCTTCAGCTCCTTCAGTTCTTCTTCCTCTAACTCTTCCACTGGGGTCCCTGGGCTCAGTCTGATGGTTAGCTGTGACTATCTGCATGTGCCTTAGTCAGATGCTGGCAGAGCCTCTGGAAGGACAGCCATACTATGCTCCTGTCTGGTAACACTTCTTGGCATCAGCAGATGTTTTATGCATATGGGATAGATCCAGAGGTGGGGAAGTCTCTGGATAGCCTTTCCCTCACCCAACAAAGGGAAGACAGAACCTAAAGAGACCACCTCCAGTAGATAGGCATGACCCCCCCGAGTTGAGGGATGTGGCCACCAACCCAGCTCAAAAATTTTAATCCAGAATTGTTCTTGTCTAAAGGAAATGCAGGGACAAAACTGGGGATCCCCCCCCTTTCTAATTCTACATTTCCACAACTAGATACTTTCACTTTGAGTCTTAACAAAAATGAAACTTCTTCCTCAAAGATGTATGTTATCCAAATGTGGTCAAATGCTGTGTCTGCTATTTAACTATTACAGTTGCTTCTTCTACTATTTTATCCTCAGCCGAGCTTCTTCCCTAGGCATTAAATACAACTGTACCATGAAGCTATTTCTCTGTGACCTTCCTCACACCTCCATTTGTGTGTGTGTGTGTATGTGTGTGTGTGTGTGTGTGTGAGAGAGAGAGAGAGAGAGAGAGAGAGAGAGAGAGAGAGAGAGAGAGAGACTCTTAAATGGAGAGAGAATGCTTCATGAAGACAGTACCTCTTTATGTCTTTATGTCTTGTTCACCATTGTGTCACTAGCAACTATCATAATGCCAGAGAAATGTCGATTTTTAATATTGAAGAGCAGCTGCCGGGCAATTGGAAGACTACCATTTTCTCCTAAATCCCATCTCTGAAGGAGCATTTTAAAAATTATTTTTACAAGCATCCTCTGACCCATGTGTATTCAGACTACTCTTAGAGCAAAAAGTCATTGACATCTCTAGAAGGGTCAAGTGAGCAGCTATGTGGTTGGTTGAGCCATTTAAGTACAATCCATTTGTAAGTCATTTTGATGAGTGTAAATTGTACACTTAAAGGGAGAACTCCCTTTTGGACATCCAGCTCATTAGCAACTTTGAGGACTAATGGGGTGTGATCAGAGTATTAGTGTCCTTCCCTGAGGCAATAAAAATTTGGGACCCTGTAAAGTAAGGAATCCCAAGTTGCTAGCATCAGGCTCCCCTCCCAACCTGATTATATCCAGACACACACACATACATGCACACACGCACACACAGAAGCACACATATACACATGTAAATATGTCAATTTTTAATATTTTATGTTATCTGTGTGTGTATTTTTATATGTAGTGAGAAATAGATGATAAATAGATGATAGATAGATAGATAGATAGATAGATAGGATAGATGAGAGATAGATAATAGTATAAATAGAAATATAGATAAATACAGATATAGAGTTTAAAAAGATAGACAACAGATATAGCCTTATATAAACACATAGATATACACACAGAGATACATAGACACACACATAACCAGACACAGACACACACACAGACACACAGACACACAGATACACAGACACACAGACACACACACACACACACAGTGAAGATACACACATCATTTAGATACAGGGGCATTCTGCCTGAGAGCAAGCAGCCTGGCAGGCCTTACTCACAGCCTGCTGGTTTCACAAAGCTACATGTCATTCTTTCAACTTACATGTACTTTGTCACTTATTTAGATAACAAAGGACAATGTAAATATCAGTCACATCAAGTACTCATGGCCAGATGCATGCTGTCATTTTCAGAGAGAGAGAGAGAGAGAGAGAGAGAGAGAGAGAGAGAGAGAGAGAATGAATTAAAACAAAAATCCTCTTCATTATCAACCTCTCCCCACGTAATACATCCATGTCTTAGTTTGTATGCACCAATAAATTTGCTCAGGTTCATTTTCACTTCTTGACAGTTGCTTCACCTGTGTAAAGAATTTTAGAAGCACGTCCTGTATGGAGATGATACAAAAGTCCCTAGGAATTTAGCTGGAGAGGCAATGGCTCCTTCTGTCAGTTCTTATCAGAACCCTCAGCTCTTCTCTGGGCTCTGCAAGCTTTGCTTTGAGAAGAGCGGGAAAGGTCAGTGGGAATTCAACTCTCATCAAGTCACCCCTAATCATAAAGAAGACACTCTTTAGATTTTGAGCAGCTAACGAGTGTTTTGGCACTTCTCTCTGTTGCTTGCACGGCAGGTTGTGTTTGTTGACGCTGTAATAACCGCACAAAGGTACTTCAGGTGTCCAATTGAAACTTTACAGAATTGATGGGTTTTCAAGTATACTCGGAGCTCTCAAAAAAGTTTAACTGCTAAAAACTAAAATAAAGTGTTAGTGTAATTACAGCCCTGAAATGGCATCCAACAGGGTTTCCAACAACATTAGTAGCATCCACAGAAAGGAAACTGACCATCTAATTAGTGGACAAACATGTACCTTAAAAGTTCACAGACAATACAGAAAAGAGCTCATAAATAAGTAAATACAGATCTCTTCCATTCTGCAACTTTACTGTGGTATCCAGCTGAGTCTATGGAAAACAGCAAAAACTAAAAACTAATCTAAGTTCATTAGCAGAACCCAAACAGTCGTATGTGTAAATTGAACGCTTGTCTGTCCTCTTAGCCCCTACCTCTTTCCTCACTCTCTATGTTCCCTGTTTTTATTCTGATCCAGTCTTGTACTACCTGTCCTATCTTACTGGAGATTTGAAAACCAAAGAAAGTCCTCTGTGATTTTCAAAAATCAAGAATTTAAAATAATCACACTCATTTACTGTGTGCATTTGCACACTAGCACATGCCCCAGTGTGTGTGTATGTGTGTGTGTATGTATGTATGTATGTATGTATGTATGTATGTATGTATGTATGTCAGAAGACAACTTTGTGGAGTTGATTCTTTCTGCTCTCCACTGAGCTATTTCAATTTTCTAGTAAAAGATTATCTGAGCTCACAGGAAGCACCTCTTTCTCATTACCCTTATTTATATATTCCCTCATGATGTTTATTATAATCTGACATGACCCCATTTACTTTTTTTTTTCTTTGCTTATTATTTGTCTCCATACTCCAGAATATAAAGTCACAGTGGCAGGGGCTTTGCAAAATTTACCTTCTGCTTTATTTAATAATTTCTCAGTATCTGTGAAATTTGGTTCCAAGACCCACGTGTGCACCACGATCTACAGATCTGCAAGTCCATTATATAAAAGGTCACCATATTTGCATTTAGCTTCTTCATGTTCGTCATCCAGTATACTTTAAATAGCCTGAAGATTCCTTACAACACAAGACAATGTAAAGTGGCATATAAAAAGATGCTATGCTGTGTTATCTAAAAAATGACAAGAAAAAGTCTGCACATCGTCAACACAGATGGAATTGCTTTCAATAGTGTTTGAATTTGCTGAACTGTAGCCTATGGACACAAAAGCTGAACCTATATCTAAAGAGGAAGTTTCTGATCCTGTCATGTGATGAGGACTCATTTCGTGTTTTGCTAATGCAGACTCATGTGGTGTTTTGCTGTGGCAAGACCTGTGAGAGGAGAGGTGATGTTTGGAAAGAGTATAAAATGAACCCAATGGATAGTGATAGGGTGCTTGCATAGCAAGCCTTGCAAGGCTTCGTTGATCTCCCAACTTCTCTGATCTTCACTTCATTGAAAGAGACACAGCAGAGACCTTCTCCTGGAATCCTGACTGGTTCTGGTCATCCCTGTTGATTCAACAGAGGCCTGGGCTGTTTCTGCTGGCTCATGCCACCACTGCTGACTCACGTTTGGTATCCTGACACTAGTGAACTAGACTGCTAGTATCCTAATAAATGAAGATTGGAATCACCCCAAAGAACTACTTCTACACAGGTCCACATCCCTGTGTTCTATTTGCCATCTTTTCTCCCCTACCTTTGGATGGTGGTCTAGAAGTGGGTGTCAAAGCATTTGAGAATACTGATTAAAAGTAGGTTTTTAAAAATCTAAGCCAACATATACCTGTCACACCATGTGTTTAACAATTTTGTGTTGAATAGGTAAATTAATAATAAAGAATATATAATAGCACTAGGAAACTCCTTAAGACCTTTATTATTAATAAATGGATTCTGCAATGAAGTGGGGAAATAATATGATGGACGGGATTGGCTAGATTATGGAATAACACAGTTCGGGGGAGAAATAAAACACACCAAGATGGAAAATACACCAGCAAAGCACCCTCAGGTTATAAAAAAAGGGTAGGTGTGGGACAAAGACAAGGGCAAGAAATTTGCTGGAACAAATATTAAGTAAGAAGCAATGTATATTGGGAGTGGCATATGTCAACCAGAAGTTGTGAGACAAGGTTCAAGTAAGAAAGTAATGGGATATGATATCACAGTCTCTAGGGCCAAAGTCTGGGAATGCTTGAGGAAAGGAAGAGGAAGAACAAGATAAGGGAAGGGAAGGAAGAGGAGGGATGAAGGAGAGGAGAGGAAACTGAAATGGGAGAGAGGGGGAAAGAAACAGATGTAAAAGATGGGGTAGAGAAGAAAGAAGAGCAGAGAGGAGAAGGGGAGAGATGGAAGAATAGAGAGGTAAGGGAGAAGGAGAAAGACAGAAACAGAGAGGGGAGAAGGGTAAAAAACAGAAGATAAAGCATTGTTGAGAACTCTAAGCACAGGTGAGAAAACTACAGATGATCAAGAAAATATCCACTATGCTTCTGAGAAAGCACTGCCTGTCTGGAGAAAGGTGGTGTTTGAGGACATATGCTCACATAAAGACTACACAGAAGCTTCTAGAGTACTGCTAGCCTTCTGTTCATTGAGCACATGATATTTGTTCAGTATAGTTCTACAGGTTCTCTTTAAATTTCAAATATGTACATGAAGTATTGCTATATGTGCACAATGTCTTTCAGAAGAAATTGTCATTTATGAAGACAATAAAGTGTTGGGGTTGTCCTTTCTAGGCTTATACATAGGTGTTACCACTAACAAGTTCGTTTATTCTGAAACTGTGGTAGTTTGAATGAAAATATTCGCCCTGAAACTTTAACATTTGAACACTGGGGAGGTCTAGGAGATATGATCTTATTGCATGAACTATGTCACTGGAAGCAGACTTTGAGGTTTCAAAGCTTCACACCCTTCCCAGTTCACTTCCTGTGCTTTGTACTTTCTGTTCAGTAAGTGAGCTGTCACCCTTTAGCTCCTGCTCCCATGCTTTTACTTTGACATCATGGACTCTAGCTATCTGGAACCACAAGCCTAAAATGCACACTTTCTCTTATAACTTGCCTTGGGCATGGACCACCATGTCCTGCACAGCTCCTGGTATTGACCTTGTGTTATTCAAGGGAATGGTAAAAGCACACACAGTGCACAGAAATGCTGGGACGGGTTGGTCTGGGCTCTCTGCTGGAGAAGCTGCAGAACCGAAGAAGCTCAATGTATTTATTATATACAGTTAACTAGGGAGGCACGATTGTTGTATACAGCTGAACAAAAGGCAGGGTTATTGCATGCAGATAAACAAGAAGGCAGCTTTAGCTCATCTCTGTAGAGCAGTCTGTGTAAGCATCCATGGGGAGAAAGGTCAGATAGACATTTTCTGCACATGGTATCAGCATCTGCACTCACGCTTTTCCATTCCTGTGAGCCTCCCATGGGGATGAGGCTTTGCCAACTATCGAAGGGTCTGAAACTTTGGTCCTTGACATGGCCAGCTTATGTCATCAACACCTCAGGACTTCACATACTTTCTCACATGGGTGGGTTATCACAGCAACACCAGCAACAATAAAAAAGTAATCAATACAGGAAGCTTTCCACTCAACCTCTCACAGCCCAGCTCTTAAAGAGAATATGGTGCCAACTCCATGGGCTGTCCTGAGAATTCAATGTAATAATATAGGTAAACCAGTTAGTAAAGTACCTGGCAGATAATAGAGATCCATTAGGGTTTGCTCCAACCAACTCTTTCAGATTTTATATCCAAAATCACATTTGTTTGAATAAAATCTTCAGGATATTGTCTGTCCACAAGGCAATCGACATGTCCCATTACTGCTTAAAGTGCATCCATGGTGCTGATATTTAAGTAGACATGACTCCATCGTAGTGATCAACCCAATGGGCATGCTCTGCTTCCCAATGAAGTTTTACTGCATTTGAACTCAGAGAAGCAGGAGCATACATATCTAGGCTTTAAGAGTAATGCCTCCCAAAAAGGACTCACTTCTGAGATATTGACCTTAGCCTCAATCTAACTTAGAGAAGTTGAGTTAATATGGCAATTATGTGACTATTCAGAATTTGTTTCCATATTTATTCCATGTAAAATTATAACACGCTGGATATATTCCAACATAGAGGTTCTAGTAAATACCAGGTCTTATAGGAATTTTAGAGATACTAACTCAGTTGATATTTAGAGGTATTGGAGGTGCTATGAGAGAAAAGTGGGAGGAATCAGGTTCCAAAGCCATGGCAACATATCTGAATCGCCTCATATACGAGTTTCTAAATGTAGCTCTAACAAAGAACCACAAAAGACAGTTTTAAAGAGCACAAATGTGATATCATAGCTCTAGAGCATGTAATCCAAGATCATGTGTTGCAGTAAATCCCCAACTCCAATAAGCCCATGCAAAGAGCATACAACTCAGGTATAATATTTATAAGCTGCACACATAGAGTGGGCAACTATACCACTACACTATTCCCCAGCTTTAAGCTCTCTTGCTACTTGCAGGTCCTCCCAGCCACGTGGTTCTTCTCCATCTTCCTTCCTCCTCCTCTTCCTCCGACTTATTTTGTCTCCTCCATCTCCTCGTCTCCCTCTTTCCTTCCTCTTCTCTTCCTCTCTAAAACCTCCAGCCCCACCTTTTCCTTCCACTTCTAGCCTTTATTTGACCTGCTAAAATGGGGAGAGGTTCACATGAATTCACCTGAGTACATGATCCACTCTCGGCTGGGGCGTTCCCTCTTGAGGAAGTGGATTTAACATCAAAATGCAAACAGCACCAGGGCAATCCACAACAATCATGGTTGTCTCCAGGGTTCATTTCCAGTGAGATCCATTTAGAAGGGTTGCCCAAGCCTCTCCCCATGCTTCTGATGACTTATAATAGCTGGTTGGCTTAGAGGAGCAACCTCTCATTTCTATCTTCATGTATGTCTTCTCCTCATGGTATGTTTGTATCTACTTTTCCTATTTTCATAAGGACATCAGGTATATTAGATTAGGGTCCCACCCAACTTCATCCAAACTTAAGCAACTGCTTATGCAATGACCTTATTTCCAAACCAGGCTGCTCTTCTATAAATAAATGTAGTGGTGGAGTTTTGCTCATTTTGTTTCATTCTTATTTATACCCCCATGGGATGTGAATGGATACACATAAGAGAAAGCATATTTTCATCCATACTTTAATGGTGTGCCTCACCCCAAGTCATTGGTAAAGATGAAAATAATAAAATAAATTAAAGTTCAAGAACTTCCCCAAACTCTTCATCTTATGTCAAATAAGAGAGCAGTAGCCATTCTGATAATCACCAAACATTTCTGGATTTACTATTTTCCCTCTACAATTTCAAAGAAAGAATAGGTTGTTGGCTTTTGTAAAATATACTTTTTAGAATTAATAGCCCGTAATAATTCTCTTCCTGAGTATGAGAGAAGGAAATAGAAAACCCAATGCTTATTTGTTCACTCTGTCGAAAATGTCTAACATTAGAAGAAACTGGCTTCCACCGAAAATATTGCCTTTCCAATTAGCCATCTGCTGGATTGAGGGAATATTCGGTGTAGCTTTCTCAGCTGGAACATTTTGAGAACAAATACATTGTTGCAAAAACTCTCATCCATGGCCATAATGTTTGTGAGAATGTTGTTGACTTAGCAGATGTCCTGGAAATTCCTGGAGCAGAAATACCTCCATAACTTCAAAGCTGCTCTGTCCTGTTATAGAATGGTGTTTGAGATTTGTGATTGGCTAGGTCTGGTGGTTTGCTATGGCATTTTCCATTGAGTCATTCACTCTGTAAAGAACAGCAAGATGCAAACCAATACTATTGAACTGTTCTGTTATCTTAGACGATACACTGGTCTATGATACATAAAATAGCTGTTACTTCCCATTTCTTCAAAATAATTCATTCTATTCAATCCCAGCAATGTGCATCCATCTGTATGTGAAATTGCATAGCATGACCTTCATTGTACTTCTTTCCAGCAGGAAAAGAAGCAACAAAGTCTAACCTTTGTGTGCTCCGCTCACTCATCACGCCTGAGGAGCTTGTTTGAAATGGGAATAACCTCTGTTTTCAGTCCGGGTCTTCTCTTTTGAAATTAGATTAATGGAGTCGTGAATAAACTGAAGAGTATTCTAACTTTGGAATGCAAATGGAGAGAATGCCCTTCTCACACAGCAACAATCCACTCGGTCTGCTTTACTTTGTGCTTTCATGTAAAGCACCAGTACTCTGAGCAAAGTGAAGACTTGTCTCTAAGTGGGATGCCTTTCTATTACCCCATAGACTCCCACTGCTGGACCATTCATGTCCCTGTCAAACTGCACTTCAAGATTTACCTCCTGTCTTCTACTCCAGCAAAGGCATATGATGAGACACAGGTTTATTTCCGAGAGAGAGAGAGAGAGAGAGAGAGAGAGAGAGAGAGAGAGAGAGAGAGAGAGAGAGAGTTTTCAAGACAGGATGTCTCTGTGTAGCCCTAGCTGTCCTGGACCTCACTCTATAGACCAAACTGGCCTTGAAATCACAGAGATCCTGTCTCAGCCTCCTGAGGGCTGGGGTTAAAGGCATGGCCATCACCACCCAGCTTCCTTAATTATTTTTAAAGGAGAATTTCATGCATATTTGAGGCCCCTATTCCACCACCCAATTCTAATTTATTTGTTTCCTGTAGTGTCAGGGCAATGGTGTATGTTCTGTCCATAATCTTTACATGACCTGGGGCTTGTCGTTATCTTATGTGACTTGAGATAGCTGCTCCTTTGGTTTCATGATTCTTTTTGTTGCTTCGACACATAGACAGACCTATGAGTTCTCTATAGCATGCCTTCTGAGACCCATAACCTTATCCTCACTGGGCTTCTCTGTCAGATCTGTGTGTAGAAAATGGGTCCAACCCCTGTTTCCTTCAGGCCTCACAAGCCACTCTGTTTCCATTCACTTCCCACCATTCTTCCAGTCAACAAACATGGGGGCTCTGTCTCTTGGGCCCTCTGAGGTTAATGTTCTCATTCCCTCTCAATGTCTTCTCCTTCCCTACCATTTTATTTAAAAGAACCACCTTTGAGGGACCTAAACTTGTATTTAAATTTGTTTGTTTTCTTTACCCTCTCTCCCAAGTGAAAATTACAAAGCAAAAATTTCTGCTTGGATGCAGGAATGAAAGTGAGAAAGGACATGGGGAAAAAAGATTTAAAGCTCACACTTCATATGGGAAAAACTGAAGCCACTGCCTATCTAATCAGAACAGAGCAGTAAACAGAGAATGCCCACATGTTAGGTGCAGAATCATGAATGGAGCACTGGTAACTTTACCAGCTCTTGTATGATGCTGAAAGAAATGTTCAACTACCTGTTTAGAGAAGCTTATTTCCAGGTGACACTTCAGGTTCATAGTAGTCACTACTATGTTCCTAGCCTAACAAAGACAAGATTAACACAGGCAAATCAGTGTCAGAAAAACATCAAACACTGTATCACTGTCCTTTGATGCTAACCAATTACCTGGGGAAGTTTTACTGCATTGCATATATCCTTCCCTGCCCTAAACATATCAGATCATAATCTTGCTGGTAAGCACATAACACTCTACCATGTGGTTTGTTTTGTTTTTGTATGTGTTCGAGTGTTTTGCCTGTTTGGTGTCTATTCTCCATTTGCACACAGTGCCTGAAGAAGTCAGAAGAGGTCATCAGGTCCCCTATTACTGGAATCACAGACAGCTGTGAATCACCACATGAGTTTTGGGAATTGAACCCAGGTCTGTTGCAAGAGCAGTCAGTGCTTTTAAGTGCTGAGCCATATCCTTCTCCCCCTTTTATTATTATTCTTGCAGTGCTGGGGATTGAACCCAGGGCCTTGAACATCAAGTCAAGCAGTCTCCCACTGAGCCACATGTGTTTTTAAGCTCCTTAGCTGCCTACACCCTGGAAACTCCTGAGTTACACCTACAGTCCCTATTTAGGTTATGATTTCTACAAAGTCCATGCTCGTCAGCAAACGAGAAATGGCTTGCTCCCCCAGATCTTTATTAAGCATCTCTTTTACCACTGCCCACAGAATCTCCACTTCAGAGCCGACATACACTATCCAGAATGTTCTGCTCCAGCTGGGTTCAGTGTCACAGGGAACATACTAAGATGACATGAAATTTTATCCAAATGTTTTTATTTCCCTCCCCAATCGAAAAGTGGTTGACTTTTGTCCTCGTTTCCACAAAGAATGACTTCGAAGCCTCCAAAGCTTACCTTATCCACTTGTTTGATAAGCATTAAACAACACATTTTATGAGATGCCATTCCATTCTGGAGTGACATTTAAAAGCTCTCAAGTTTAATTACTGTGGATAACCATCGATTACTCCTGGGATGCCCCTGGGACGGTGGATGTTGGGGTACTCCATCCATTTCCTATCTCATGGTGATATTGTGGCTGGCTGCCTTCCCCTCTCCATCACAGGCTGATGGGACTGATGGAGATCGGCTGCGGCACTTTCAAAGTGCCTCACATTCTCTCACCTGCTCTGCTTGACTACTGAACTGAGCCATGTTGTGACAGTCTGCCTGCTCTTCCCTGTTCAGATTAATGAATACAGCTTTAGCTGTTAATTCAAAACTAGTCAAGCTTATATCCAACAATTAGAGACCAATTTTCATATTCAGCTTGAATGTATCAGAGGAAGGGTGTGGAGAGAGGAATGCAATTTGGTGTGAATCTGTTAAGTCTAGGGGGAACACAAAGAAGAAGGAGTCGGGGAGCTTGAAGATAGCACCTGAAACTCTCTTGCTGAAATAAAATGTTTCAAGCCTCAACATCTTTCCAAGCTGCAAGAATGTGGCCCTGGGGGGGTTGAGCTTCCTGCCCTGTAGCTAGACTGCAATCCATCAAAAATAACAAGCATATGGCAGGCCCCCATGCTCTTCTGCCTTCTAGGAGGGTCGGCAGCTAAGCCAGCATTTGAAGAGGCTTCAGAGTCAAAACACAATGTTCCTTCTTCTCCTTTCTTCCGTCCACAATAAGAAATGAAATGTTTACTTGTATACAGAATTATATAAGTGACCTCATACGCCCCTGATCAAGATCATCCAGGGCAATGGAAATTTTGTGCTTCATTCTCAGCCCTGTCATGCCCTCCCTGACTTTAAAGTGAAAGCTACAAATGCCTTGTCTCAAATGGAAAGGGTATACAAGGACCTCCAGAAGCCAAATCCTGTCAAAATGAACTCTTATCAGAATTTATATTTACAGACAGGGGAAAGAAGCTGGACAAGGGATTTCTGCCCCTGGCTATTGGTGACAGAAGCAATTCAGTGAGAATACGCCCATCCCAGGTAGACAATAACCATGCTCCCCCAAATTAAAATCTCCTCCACAGGAGCCCAGTGCAATGGCACATGCCTTTCATCCCAGCACTTGGGAGCCAGAGGCAAGGAGATCTCTGAGTTTGATGCCAGCTGGTCTACAGAGTGGGTATCAGAATATCCAGGACTGTACAGAGAAACTCTTTCTCAAAAAACTGAAAAAGAAAAGGAAATTTCTCCATAGCCATTTCTGTTAGTCTTATTTTTAAAACATGCTTCCCCCCCCACCTGCCGCCAGATGTAAAACAATACGTATCAGCTGGTACAAACGTTGGCAGTATTGAAGATCGATCTAGAATTTCCTTTTCTTTTGCCTCAGTACTTATGAATTGTCTTTAGCTCAGCTGTGCAAGGAAAGAAATGAAAGTTATCCTCCGGGAGTACAAATGGGGTACTTGAGGAGATGGGGGTGGTGAGTCTTGGTTGAATACCTCCATTCAGGAGATTGAGAAAAAAGTAAAGAGGCTGAGAGCCTCTTGCACATGGAGCAGCCATTTCTCTGGCGCTCTAGTCTCAGATTCCTGAAGTGTCTATAATATGTTACTTTTCTCATTGCTGTAGTGAAAGACCTGACAGAAAGCAACTTGGAGGGGAAGGATTTATTCCTGTTTACAGATTGAGAGAGTATAGTCCATCTTGGCAGGAAAGACCTGGTGGCAGAAGGCTGCATGCTCTCGTAGATAAACCAGAAAATAGAGAGCTGCCTATGGAACAGCTCAGGCTTTGGCTTCCTGGCACCTTTTATTTGGTTTGGACCCATGCCCCAAGGAGTGGTGCCACTCACATGCAGGTTGGGACTCTTCTCCTCAGTTAAACCTCTTGGAAAGTCCCTGAAAAGCATAACCAGAAGTTTTTCTCTTCTGACTGGATGTGATTCTGCATCCAGTCAAGAAGACAATGAAGATTAACCATCACACTGTCTGGTGTTTTGAAAGGATGCCTAATGTTGTTCTAACTTGCAGTTTTAAGCTAGGAATGAATGAAGTGGATGTAAATCGCTCACTTCCATTTGCAGTGCACAGAATTTAATAATAGCACAGTAGGAAATATATCAATGCCGGTTCCTATCTTCCTGGGACTTTATTTCTAACTGGGGATATATATTTTTAAAACCTGAATAGATAAATGGATATTTACCAAGTAAGTGTTACATGACAAAAGGTGGAAGTAGAATTTACATTCATAACAAATAATTAGGAATGATAACTTCCCCAATAGTGTGTACCTATAATCCCAGCTACTCAGGAGAGTTAGGCAGGAAGATCAAAGGCTCAAAGCCAGCCTGTACTAAAATGTGAGTTCAAGGCTAGCCTAGGCAACATAACGAGTCCCGGTCTCAAAAAGGAAAAGTAAGAAGAGGGTTTGGATGTAATTCAACAGGAAAGCACTGGGTAGCTTGAGTAAGGCAAGAGTTCAGTTCCAGTCGTCGGAGTGGAAGGAAGAGATAAGAACAAGGAACAGAGGGTTAGCATGGTTAGCATGGTCTGGTAAATCACTCTGAAGAGATGATGTTCAGTCTGTGATCAGAGAGGAGTCCAGAAGGCTTTCCACATACAACAGACGTAAATCACAAGTCCTAGAAGATGGAGAGAGGTGAGTGTGTGTAGGACGGGAACATGCAAGGATAAGACCCAGGTGAGCTGAGACTGGGTCATTCTCATCCTGCTTCAAATTCACACTGTTCAAATGAGGTCCAGACATACCCTAGAAACTTGCAATACAATCAAAAACCTCATGCTTCATCCCAGACCACCAATGGGAGCTCATCCTTTGACAAGGTCACTAACAACCTTTGCATTTCTGAGATTAAAACGACACTGAAAAGTATAAACACAGTTATATAACCCTCTTTATGGTCTCAAAAGACCTTCTAGGTATCATAATAAGGCTGGATTTTATTGATATTGTGACCTGTGTAGATTCTAGTAAGCTTACAGTTCCTTCTTCCAAAGCAGTCCTGCTGCAATCTGGCTATCACCCCCCTGAAGTCTCAGGACCATGGTCCCAGCATTGCTCTTCTGAGTATGCTTTGCATGAATCATTGTCCGATGGCTTTACGCATTCAAGTGTCACCTCTCCTATGTTCTGTAGGGCAGTGGGCTGTCCAGCACCTCAGGAAGTTGCCATCAAAAAAAAAAAACCAAAAACAAAACACATGCCCTTCCATCATGGTTCCTTCCTCTATACTACAGAAACACCTGCATTTGAAGTTGAACCACAAACCATTAGCTGCCTTTTCCAAATACAGCCTCTGTTGAGGAAGAAGCTTCATGCTGCAGTAATCTGCTCCCATCTTACATTCTCTCCAGGCCCGTGGTACTCAAGGACCAAATAAAAAAAAAAGCAACAGCTCAAGTTATGATAATCTTCTGAAGATGAGAAACGAGATCATACGTAAATGCCAGCCATCTTTATATGAAAAATAAAACTTTTTAATCGATTGTTGGGGGAGCTGTTAATGAGCTAACCACTTTTAATTCAGCATTTGACAGTAATTGCAACAGAATTACATTTAACAAGACAGGAACCTCTATGGGTTTTTAACAGGCAAATGAGGTAACAGCGCAGCCCCTGTTAAAGAATAGAGACAATCAAAGGAGCCTTCATGCCGATTGCTGAGTCTGAGTGACAAGACTATCAACAGTAACCCCCAAAGACTGATGATACTGGCTGCATGGAATGGGAAATAAAACAAGATTTTCATTTTAAATGCTGCGCCTGATGGAGCTCGGAGGTTTCTGGAGATGGCTGGAGATCTTGCTCAGCTAAAGCTGTCAAGGAGGCTGGGAGGCAAGGCAGGGAAAAGGCATTTCTTAATGGGTCCTAATAGAAGTTAAGAGGTAACTTTTGCAGCGATGTCACAAGTAGCCGCAATCCATCTCCATTATGTGGCTAGAGGAAGGGATGCCTTTTGTCATTCTGTGGTGCTCTGCAGAGGAAGAGCAGTTCATGCTGCTGCTGCCGCTGCTCAGCATCCTCTCCGAGTGGCAGCGTGGTAGTTAGTCCTTGTGTTTGCAGGGTTCAACCAGACCTACAAAATGAGGGCAGAATTTTTTTAAAAGGTGATTATGATATTGAGAAATGGAGGCGGGTCAGTGGGAGCATGGTAAGGATTTAATCAGGTCATACTGTATCTTATCCCTAGGCTGCTCTGGGAGATCTGAGAGAGGCAGCTTCGAGTCCCACAGAGGCAGGGCTCCAAAATTGTCTTCTTTACGCATGTTCTTAAAACCCTCTGAAGAAACTCACCTTTCCCACCTCAAATGGCTGTGTCACCACCTTTATTTCTGCTCTAACTCCAGCTTTAATGGATTTTCGGAGCTTCCAACTTTGAAACCACACAGAATGAACAACCTCAACGGAGCACTGCTGCTGTTAGGCAGATCAAATGTCATCGGTCCTGGGGGAAAATTTCACCACAGAAAGATGGTCAAATTTGGGTGGTTTGAAAGCCAAACAAATGTATTCTGTGTATCAGTGGTCTCTAAAACTGGATCCTGGAAAAAAAAATTCTCGCTTTCTCTTAGCAAAATTTCATCTCTGTTATAAAACAAATTGAGGAGGTCAAAATGCCATTTTTTTTAAAATACAATGAGGGAAGCACAGGAGGGTGCCAAATAGCTAACAAAACATTCGCATAGTTATATAAGGAAAAAGAACCTTTGGATGCAAAGTTCATATCTGACAGGTAATGTGACAATAAAAGGGGGAAACATGAATTAAAATGCAAGGAAAAGTTCATATTCTCCGTGCGCCAAGAAACAAAGAGGATGTTCTTAAATTGACCAGCTCTCTGGCTGGAATAAAGGCCTCAAATGACAGGTGAACTGATAGTGCATTTTCTTACAGACATAAATTGAAACCCAGTGGTGAGGTTAGTTTGAGTTCTTTCTTAAAATAATACAAAGGAAATGTGATATACATACATAATGTGAATTATTCTGAACCACAAGAAGAATGAAACTGTGTCATTTGCAGAAACACGGGTGCAACTGCAGATAATCATATGAAGATAATTAATGCAGTCTCGGACAAATATAGCATGTTTTCTCATCTGCAGCTCCTAGATTTCATATAGTTAGAAAGACCATGTGTGTCTATATGACATAAATTAACAGTGAGAATGTCTAGAAGACAAAAGGAGAAGAGAGAAAAGAAAAATGAGGGAAATATGCCCACATACAATATAAACTTGTAAGAAAATACTTAAAAATAATAATAAAGTTTAAGTTAAAAAGCTATCAGTATAGCCTTGTCTATTTTAAAATTAGTGTATAAATGAATTCATTACATGTTATATGTTTTTAGACAGACTAGAAAGGTGAAAGTGCTCTTAAGTATAATTCAAAACCATGAAATAAAATTATGATAGACAGCTAAGATCTATGCCCATATCATGTGAAGAAAATCTGTTCTGATACCAAAATTACTCAATAGTTCAACTGAAAGGTAGTATCAGAATAAGAAAAACCAAAGGAGACCATTACCAGGTCACAAGTCACAAAACACCTACCCAGTCCTTAAGGTCTGATCAATGAAACATAGTAGAGAGACCACTGAGCCCACCATAGCAACAAAAAGGGTATTTTTTAATGTGCTGGATCAGAATCAGATTATGTTGAAAAATAAAATTTCCCAAGCTGTCTCCTCTAAGAACTCACAAGGGAGAACTAGAAAGGTATTTCCTCTGATCCACACTGTAATCCCTGGATCAGAGTCACAGGGTAGAACCACGATGTCTCCCACAGCTCTAGTGCCTACTCACCTTTTCAAGCTGAGTCAGCATATTGAAGCAGGATTAAGTCTGAGACCCTTCACTTAATGCTAAAAGCTTAAAAGCCTCTGTGTTCATAAGCATTAGTGTTATGAACAAGGAAAAGAAATCTAACAAGCCCTAGTGGTCTATGACTCAGTGACTAATAATCACTGTTATGCAAGTGTCAGGAAGTCAGGAAATAGCTTCACCACTTCTCCATCTTACATAGGAACCTTACATGGGATTCTTAAATAGGAATCTGACACATAGATGGTAATCTCCAAGCATCTAATGAATGGGGAAAGTGGAGAATCTCCACCAAGCAACCTCCCACCCCAATAAAACAGAAGGTGAAGGTATGTTGCCACATGGAGAAATCAGAGTGGAGGGTCCTTCATACCCAAATTGTATGTATCAGAACATCCACAATCAGGAAACTGGTCAACACTGATCTTTGAGACTCAACGTTGTACCTGTCCTTTTGCTTGTGACAATAATAGGTTCTCAGGAAATGTACCATACATGACATTCACTGAATTAATCAGTGTAACTGCTTCTATAGTCACGAAGATGACTCAGACTGCTTAGTTTCAAGGACAAATTTTAGAGTTAATCTCTTCTATCTTTTAAAAAGTAAATAGACACTAAAAAGGACTCAGGGACTACAAGTCAGGAGACTTCCCTGTCAATTCACTTAGTTCATAGATAAAGAATACGATTTTCGATTTTTTTTTGAATGATTTAACTTTAATTTTTTTCAATCCTTCATTCAAACCATAGAAATGAAGGGAAATAAAACTGCAAAGAGTCTCTACATAACAACAAGCATACTGTGCCCATTTATATAAACTTTCTAACCATTCAATGTGATAGATAGAATCAAATATTGGGATTTCTGAGAGTCCATTCAAACCTACTCCTGTGGTGCCTCTCTATCTGTGTGACCATGCAGTGTGAGTACAGATGTGGTGGCCAGCATCTGTATTGTTACCTCCAAGGTGAAATTTTCAGTCCTTGCTTTCTTCTCTTTTCTCTTCCCACTGTACGGTACCTAATTGGCAATGACCCAGGTTTAACTAAATACAGATGGTCAATTCTCAAGGGATGACAGACCCACAAGGCTCAAGGAGCCTTGGTCTCTGAAGGCCTTCTTCTCCATTATCTTGAATCATTTGCTTTAGGGTTGTTATGTGAGAAAAACAAATCTGCCAAGACTAAAACGCAATGCTTGTTCATATTGTCTCAGTAGCTTCCCTGTACACATTACACTTCCTATGGTTCCATTTATATCCAGTATACCAAACATCTAATGTTTCATCTGTAAGTCGCATTCCCCAAAGATGGTCATGTGGGTTAAAGTAAGTATTGTTTTCTGTTAGGCTGTTCGGCTGACAACAGCTATAGAAAGTGTTCTCAGATAATTTATAGGAGAAAAACAGATTATTTTTAGAAGGGTGTGACTAAAAGCTAAAAATATTGTTAATACACAGTATTCCTTGACCTGGATAGACCATTTGAAGGGGCATTTCATGTTGATACTGTAAACACATTCTCAATAACAGGCAACAATGTTCAGGAAGCTATTTCTGGGCAAGTGCATAGCATTAATTAGCAAACTCCCAACTCATTGTGCATGCAGATTCCAAAGTTCAAGCAGTGGCAATTTGCCCACATACACCTTATACAGCTTTTATTGTTTTGTCAGATCTGCTTACTTAAATGAATAAATTAAGTACCATGCGTAGCACCTACTTTAAAATATGGCAGCATTCCTTGGGAAAAGTGAAAATTAAAATGTCAAGGAGAAAAAAAAGAAAAAAAAAAAACTTTGCTGCCTCACCCTGAGAGCTTATCATGGGATAAAAGCCAGATTTACAGATGTGTTGGTTGCCAGAAGAACCAAGTGTGGCTATCTCTCCTGGCTCTTCCCTACTCCAGCAAATCATTCCCAATCTCTCTCTCTCTATATCTCTCTCTATCTATCTCTCTCTCTCTCTCTCTCTCTCTCTCTCTCTCTCTCACACACACACACACACACACACACACAGAGAGACACGCAGAGAGAGAGACTGAGAGGGAGAGAGAGAGAGAGAGAGAGAGAGAGAGAGACTCATGAAGTAAAAGAAATCTCCAAATTCTAGTCATTGAGAGAACATAAACTTAAGGCATACAACTAAACAGAAACTTACCTCTATTTTCCAAGGTTTGATTATTTATTTATTTATTTACTAACTTACTTACTTACTTATTTAATCACTTACATACCAATATCAGACCCCTCTTCCCAGTACTCCCTCATGCAGATTCTTCCATTCCCCCTCCTCACCCTACATACTCCTACACACAATATTCCATCACCCTTACCCCCTCAACCCCCATCATTCACCCTCTGAGGCCTGACAAGGCATCTCATTGAGAGGAACCTAATCCAAAAGTTGACAGGCAACAGATTCAGGGACAGCCCCTCCCACTTGTTAGAAGACCAACATAAAGATCAAGCTGCACATCTGTAACAGGGTGCCTAGGTAGAACGGATGCTCACTCTTTGATTGGTGGGTCAGTCTCTGGGAGCCCCCAAGGGTCCAGGTTAATTGACTCTATTGGTCTTCCTCTGGTCTTCTATGTCCTCTTTAGTCTCTCAATCCCCCCTTCAACTCTTCCATAAGACTCACTGAGTTCCCTCTAATATTTGGCTGTGTGTTTCTGCAGCTCTTTTCATTGGCTGCTGAGTGGAGGCTCTTAGAGGATAGTTATGCTGCTCTCCTGTCTTCAAGCATAACAGAGTATCATTAATAGTGTCAGGGATTAGTTTTTAACCCATGGGATGGTTCTCAATTTGGGGCAGTCTTCTGTCACTGCACTATTTTTGTCCCTGCACATCTTGTAGACAGGACATATTTGGGGTGGAATGTTTGTGGGTAAATTGCTGTCCTTATCCTTCTACTGGGAATCCTTCCTGGCTACAGTAAGTGGGCCATTTCAGGATCCATATTCCATGCTGCTAGAGGTCTCAGCTAGAGTTACCTCCATAGATCCCCAGGGGCCTCCCTCCATCCCATGTCTCTGACATAACCTAGCTATTGCCTCCCTCACTGCCAATTTCCCTTCTCTTTACTCTGCTCTTCCTACATCTGATTCTCCTGCCCTGCTCCCCTCCCCATTTCCTCTTCCAACCAGTTCCCTCTCTCTACATTTGATTTTTTGACAAAGAAACCAAAACCATACAATGAAAAGGGGAGCATCTTCAACAAATGGTACTGGTCTAACTCGATGTCTGCATCTAGATGAATGCAAATAAATCAATTTTTATACCCTGCACAAAACTCGTCAAAGTGGATCAAAGACCATAACATAAAACAAGATATAGTAAATATAATAGAACAGAAAGTGGGGAATATCCTTGAGCTCATTATACAGAAGACAACTTCCTGAACAGAATGGCTAGAACACTAATGGCTCAGACACTAAGATCAACCATTAATAGATGGGACCTCATGAAACTAAAAAGCTTCTGTAAGTCAAAAGACACCATCAATAGGCCAAACTGACAGCCTGTATATTGAGAAAAGATCTTTTCCAAGTCTACATCAGAATATATAAAGAACTCAAGAAGCTAGACAACAACAAACTAAATTACCCAATAAAAAATTGGGGCACAGAGTTAAATAGAGAATTCTCATCAGAGGAATCTCAAATGGCCGAGAAGCACTTAAAGAAATGTTCAACATCCTTGGTCATCAGGTAAACACAAATCAAAATGATTCTGAGATTCTACCTTACACCAATCAGAATGGCTAATATCAAAAATTCAAGGGACAGCACATGCTGTTAAGGATGTAGAGCAAGAACACTCTTACATTGCTGGTGGGAGTACAAAGTTATCCAGCCACTCTGAAAATTAATTTGGCAGCTTGTTAGAAAATTAGAAATAGTTATACCTAAAGTCCCAGCTACCCAAAAGGGTATATACACAAAAGATATTCCACCACTCCACAGGGACACATGCTCGACTATGTTCACAACAGCTTTATTCATAATAGCCAGAAACTGTAAACAACCTAGATGTCTCTCTATTGAAGAACTGATAAAGAAAATGTGGGTCATTTACACAATGGAATATTATTCAGCTATTAAAGACATCATAAATTTTGCAGGCAAATGGATGGAACTAGAAAATATCATCCTGAGTGAAGTAACCCAGAACCAAAACCATGTGCATGGTATGTACTCACTTATAAGTGGATATTAGCCTTAAGGTACATATTAACCATGATGTAATCAACAGACCCAAAGAAGCCACCAAATAACACGGAGAGCACAAGGAAGAATGATTGACTCTTTTTCAGAAGGGGAAACAAAATAGATATTCAAGTGGTTCATTCAGTTTTTCCAAACAAAATATGCATCAAAGATCTGAAGTTAAGAATATTCTTTTGTGTTGTTCTCAGTAAAACCAGCCTCTTTGGTTTTTTTTGTTTGTTTGTTTGTTTGTTTTGTTTTGTTTTTTCCCCCTTTGGAGTTTTCTGTGCATGCCTGTGGGAAACTGCATTTGCCCTTGTCCTATCTCCTTCAGGGTAGAGACCATCGTCTACTAAAAAGATAAATACGTTCACATAGCACTCTGTAAACATGCTTTAGACTAATAGTTACTTGTGACATTTCTTTAAATTCTTTGTTTGCGACTACTTTGAAATAGATGGCTTATTCACTAATTGGGAAATTTAGATTGTTCAATAGTTCTTCTTCTTCTTCTTCTTCTTCTTCTTCTTCTTCTTCTTCTTCTTCTTCTTCTTCTTCTGTTTCTTCTTCTTCTTCTTGTTTTTTTTTTTTTTTTTTTTTTTTTTTTTTGGTTTTTTTAAGACAGGGTTTCTCTGTGTAGCTGTGGCTGTCCTGGAACTCACTCTGTAGACCAGGCTGGCCTCGAACTCAGAAATCCGCCTGCCTCTGCCTCCCAAATGCTGGGATTAAAGGCATGCACCACCACTGCCCGGCATTGTTCAATAGTTCCTAACATGAATTTTTTAAGTCATGTTACATCCTTGAAGCTGTTCAGGAGTTTTCTTCAATTATTTTTGGAGTAGATAAATAAATAGATGATAGATATATTAGATAGATAGATAGATAGATAGATAGATAGATAGATAGATAGATAGACAGTAAACTCAGAAATATATTTCAAAAAACAAAAGTATACACACACATGCACCCACACATTTAATAAGGCTGCAAAAGTTAACAGATATAAATTTACTTGCTTTTTGATGGAAATATATTAGTTCAGCATGGAAATACTGATAATTGTTTCCAAATGGTCAGAAGCTATAGTAAACATTATATGTGTGTGTGAATATATGTGTACATATATATAGGTATGTGAACATATACCTGCATATATACATATGCATATATAAATATATACATATATGTGCATATATATGCATACACGAACATAAACATTCCCACACATACACACACACACTCTGATGGTTTGATTGAGAAATGTCCCCATAGAATGAATAATTGATGCCATTTGATTTGATCTCTTTGTTCAAGGCTAAGGAGGTGTGATCTCGTTAGAGGAGTTATGGCACTGGAGGTAAGTTCTGACTGACTGTTTCAGAACTCACTATCTTGAGTTCATTCTTTCAGATTTATGCTTGCATTTAAGAAGTGTGCTTTCAGCTTTCTGCTCCAGTTTCTATGCCGGTCTGTGGCCATGCTTCCCTGCAGTGACAGTGATGAACTCTCATCTCCCCGGAACTATAAGCCCAAATGAACCCTCCCTTTTATAAGGTGTATTTATCACAGCAATAGAAAAATAATTAGTATGTATGTATTCCATGAATGCATTTACAAAAGTGTGTGTGTGTGTGTGTGTGTGTGTGTGTGTGTGTGTGTGTGTGTGTGTGTGATGAAAGATATGAATTGCTAACACAATTTCTTTTGGGTAGACCTTTAGATAATAACTTTTGCTTTGTAAAGCTATAACAATTACATTATTCTCCCTTTCCTTCCCCCATCTAACCCCTCCCACACAATTTTCATTTGTTCTCTGTCAAATCAATATCTTCTTTTTCTTTAATTGTTATTTTTGTTGTGTGTGTTTGTATATTTCCAAATAAATAGATACAACATGTCGTGTTGTTGTTGTTGTTGTGTGTATATCCCTAAATACATAGATCAATATTATCAGCCTTTATAATATGTATACTGTCACTTGTATGTATGTGATCTCAGGGCTAACCACTTATTTTGGATAACCAACTGTGGAACTCTTCCCTGGGGAAGAACATTCCTCTCCATCTCAGAATTTCCCAATTGCCTCTACTTCTTTGTCTAGGGTTGAGGTCTTTGGGGAAAAAATGACCTCTGGTTTCATGGTACTTAAATTTAATATAAAGCTATCATTTTCTCTGAAGACTTAAAAATTCATTCTAAGGTGAATTAAACATGTTCTTTGTAATGCTGTCAAGCTACCAAATAGACAAATCATGCAAGTTCCGCTTGTCGTCCACCCATCCCCACTTAATTTTATCATTAGAGTAAATGACACCACCTTATTATCACCCATCAAAGAAAAAAAGAGAACTTTATTTCTATATCACTTGCTAGTCAGGAAAATAATCAAAATAGAACTTACGTCAAATTTGTTTGCCTGACATTTCTCTATGTGAAAAATGAGAACGTGTCTCCTCACTTCTTTGTCTATCCTTCCTTCTTACAGCCTCGTTCTACATTTGATACACCTTGAGTAAATAATCCCCATTCACACCCAGTTCCTGGAAACATACAGAAAAAGGCTGTAGCACTTATTCTGTGGTTGCCATGGCTGTCTGCACCAGCCCAGCCACCTGAAAGATATCCGAATCTCTGTGTCTCATGTTGAGTGTTTACTTTTTATCATTTCAACGTGTTTCTCTCTGATAGCACTCCTGTCAAATTTATGAATAAGTCTGAAAATTTTCAAGATAAGCTGAAATAGCTCTTATTTGTTGGCTTCTGCCTCAAATTCCCTCCACCTCATTGGGAAGGATGCTTCTGATTCTAAACTCCAACGGCTGGATGTGTCTTTGCTCCAACTCTAGCTGCAAATCACACTTGATTTCACAGATCTGATAAAGTCTGGGAGCTTATAATGTCCCTGCCAGAACTAGCTAAGAGTTACTTCCTGCAGAATGAAGCCAGTCAGTAGCCCTTCTAACCACATAAATATGACCCTATTAAATGGAAGTTGACGGGCCTGTCTAGCAGTGGGGATTTGCCCAAACAGCTCCATGAAGTGGCATGACTAAAGTGATTTAATAAAAAAAAAGCTACCTCACAATGATAAGAGGGAAAATAATAATAATAATACCGCAGAAGGGTCTATTTTAATTTTTGTCTTTTGCCCTCCAGTTCTGCTTAGATTCCACAGCAACAAACAATAATTTCTTTTTTTATTGATTACTTTATTTATTTGCTTGATAGCCCCTCTCTCTCATCTCACTTCCCCACCATCTACCCATCCTCCCTTTATCTTCAGAAAAGGGGACATCTCCCTTGGATATCAAGAAGCCTTGGCATAGCAAGTTGCAGTAAAACTAGACACACCTTTTTCTATTGAGGCTAGATGAACCAGTCCAGTTAAGAGAAAGGGATCCAAAGGCAGGCAACAGGATCAGGCATAGCCCCTGCTCCCACTTTACGATTCCCACTGAAGACCCAGCTGTACAACTGTTACATAGGTTCAGAGGGCCTAGGTTGGTCCCATGTATGCTCTTAGTTGGCAGTTCAGGCTCTATGAGCCCCTCTAGGCCCAAGTTACACATTTTCATATACGAACACACTGGTCCACTAATGCAGCCATCTCTCACACCTCAGGTCCCACAATGCACTACAAGCTGCTGTTCTGAAAAGCCAAAACATATGTATATAGGTTCTGTCAGGTGTGGGAGAGCAGCTAAACTGATAAAGATAAGATAGAGACAATTCATGCCTTCCTCATTAGAAACCATGGTCTTTGACAGTGCTGGTGAAAAACAGTGGTGATGTCAGAGAATTATGCTATAAAGTTGTCATGTATTTCGTGAATGAAAGGAGGTATCTGATCAAGATGGCCATGCTTTGCCATCACAAGACCTGCATTGCTCTGTTAGCTCTCATTAGACTCCATCAAAGACCATCTACTAACACAGAAATACATGGGTTGGATGCTCACTCATCATTAATTCACCTGCTGGAGACTCATGACATATTATACACATTGCTATTGGATATTATTGACACAAAGGACATGTAGGCACAGTGTAGGAGAGGATTGGAAAAACACAGACAGGCCATTCAAACATCTAAAAGGCAAAGGGAAGGTGAGGTGGTTTGGTTTGGTTTGGTTTGGTTTGGTTTGGTTTGGTTTGGTTTGGTTTGGTTTGGTTTGGTTTGGTTAGGTTAGGTTTGGTTTGGTTGGGTTGGGTTGGGTTGGTTTGGTTGGTTTGGTTTGGTTTGGTTGGTTTGGTTTGGTTTGGTTGGGTTGGTTTGGTTGGTTTGGTTTTTTGATGTGGTTGAACATTAGTGCAGTTTATTCCCATAGAAGAGTGTTTCTATTCCACTCTATCTGTGAGTTAATGATAATAACAGACTCGATTTTTGACACAATTATTTATTACCTTTAGAAAAATGTTTTTCTAAATCAGAAAAAAAAAATCCAAAAAGAATTCTAAAGCATCTGAAACAATCTGTTGAAATAGGATTTATCAACATCACACAAGTAATTGTTGAGAGACAGGAAAATATTTCTTCATACACAGAGGTCACAGGCACATCCTACTTGACTTGATGAGGTCCAAAGTGAGAACTATTGTTCAGAATGCCTCAGTTACGGGTCCCTTTGTGTTCAGATATTTGGGGGAAACTGAATATGTGGTTAAGACAAATTTTAATTTGAAGCTTTGAAAGGGTTTTCCTGACAGGGAGAATTTACTTTCAAATTTCTCTCTCAACATGGTCTTGACAAATTAATGGATAAAACTAAGATTAAAATATCTTAAATTAGACACTAAATTCCTTGAATTGTTTTCAGCATGTAATTAGAATAAAAATCAAAGCTGGGAACCTGCCAGTTCCCAGAGCTTTTCAAGTCTCTACAAAGAGAGGGCTCACTGTCTCTTCATTGTTTTATTAGGGACAAACTCACTGGAGAAGCATTGCCAGCCTTGGATAGAATAGTGGATGACATTTCACTCTATGTGGCTCCCTACAAAGAGACCAATCATCTGGCCACTGAAAGGAGACATCGTGAAAAAGGCATTAGTGGACTGAAGGCGACTCATTTTATCCTCAGGAAGCTGATGAATGTGACTGTGTCGCTTGACAGGCAGCTGTGTGCCAAGTTACTTGACACTAAAAAGGCCATTCCAAACCTGTCATTTAAGACACATCTGCTCTGGCAGAACCTCAAATGAGGTGTCATCTTCAAAAAAGGACCCCTCTAGTAGACAACATGAACATGCTGTAAATGAAATAACCATCTCATTCCAAAGAAAAGATACAAGTGGGGACATACTGAATTCCTGTCCCCTTCCTACAGCCTCAGCAAGGAAAGAACATAAAATTGGGAATGAAATATGATCTAAAGAAATGTCGTAAAGATAATCTTACCATTGTGCTCAGGAATCTCCTGTGGAACCTTCCTCATCAGTGACTAAAGTAGGTAGGCATCCTCATCCCAATTCCATTCTCTACCCTACTGCACACATTTACTTTGCTGCTTCATTGAAGATATGATAACTCTTCTCCAGATGTTTGATATCTTTTCTCCCCACCCTCCCCCATTCTCCATCCCCCCTCCACTCCCATACACACTTGCACATCAAAGCCATGAGATATGTTCTCTTATCTTATTTTCAGAGAGCCTGCAAAATTCTAAGATGGTCAGTAGGAGATACCATTTTCAGGTCTTGTGAAGTTAAGTTTATAGTGTTCTAAACAATTACAGAAATGTTTCTCCACATTCGTCACTATTTTGACACTTTATAGCACCATATATCTTTCGGGTTTTTGTACTTATCACCTCACTTACTCTTCATGAACTATCGATTGTAAAGAAGAGACTACAGCTCTTAAAATGTAAGAGCGTTTCCATGAGTCATGTAGCTGAAACCATGTGAAGTGGACTCTTGTCATATTTTGCTCAGGAGCATTTAAACATCATGTGTGAACAGGAGGGATTCACTGTTGTACATTCCTTGGTAGAAAGCTCTAGTTTTCCAACTTTCTGAGATATAGTGCTGCCAGTAAATGCTTTATATGTATAATACTCCTTTGTAAAGTTTCTGAGAATCTCTACTGCCCATTGCCTTTCTTAATCCTTCTCTAGTCAAGGTATGATTACTATTTCAACAAACGTCTATCATATATATCAAAGAAGCAAGAGGAACCTCATTTCCTTTTTCCAACTCTCTGTCAATGAGGATGCATGCCCAGAACATGCAATTAGTCGGTCATAGTTTCTCTTCTGCTCTACAGTACCTGAGACAAAAAGAGGCTCACTTAGCCCTCAGAGTAATGGTGAAGAGATCAAATGTCCAACACATAACCGTTTCCTAAGGACAGCTCCAAGTATACCCAGATCTTCTGATTGCTACCAGATTTTGTTTTAAATACTTTCTTCTCTTCTTGAAGCAATCCAACAAACCAAATTTCTTTCTCCTAAGTTAATCAGTGTCTGTTTTCTATTGTTTTCAAAGAGCCCTTGCGTGCCACACGCAATTTGTTAGCTTTAATAGCCATGTTTTTCCCCGTACTCTCAGCCTCTTCTAATAATTAGGTTTGACATTTGAGACAGTTCTAAAAACCCAATTTACCCTTTCCTAAAAATCAGGAGGTGAAATTTTATTGTACAGTCGAAACACTGACCTGGAGTATATACATTCATCTTCTGATCTTGGAAATTATATAGCAAAGTTAATATAAGGTTAAGTTACAGGGCCAGTTGTAGTTTTGTTCAAGAGAGCTCCAATATGCAGTCAGTGCTTTTTCTCTGGAACCTATAATACTAAATATATGGAGCACCATTGGGCAAGCAATCACCCAATGTCTGAAGACTATAATTTGGTTAGTATTTTATATTAAATATATCCTAAAATATGGTTATTGAGCCTTTTTATAACTATCATCCAATTTCTCTAATTAGAATTATAGTGAACTAGAAAGCAAAGACAATACTAATTTCTTTGTATTTCCTGCCAATTATAATATGCAGATAAAATGTTTGAACCTATTAAGAAGGCAATTATACTTCTGTAAATTTTATGAAAAAGTATATATCCTATTTTGAATCTGGGCAATTATTTTCTGTTTCTTCATATGTTGAAACTCTGCTTAGTTGTTGTGTAACTAGTTATTATATTTATAAACCCACAGATAACTAATAAATATTTGAAATTAATGCTTGATTGATAACAGAGTAATTCCTGACACTGATGCTTACCAATATTATTAAAGCAATATCTGATATAAAATGACGAAAGTAAAACAGGAGTTTGAAAAGAAAATAGCAATAATTACAGATAAGATATGCAAATGTTATAGTAGGACTTTGTGAAATGTAAATTAGTACACACAATAAAAGTATATTGGGAAGCTCAATAACCTCAAATTTGGTACAAAAGGATTCCCTTCCTTTTCGTCCCCTTGCCTGTACCGCATTAAAAAAAAAAAAAATGGACCTCACACAAATAAAAGTTTGTGACGACTGTCACTTTTTGCAGCAGACATAATATCTAATTGCAACTAATATTCAGAAAACAACAAAAAAAAACCTTTGGTGAACTCATTAAAAATAAAAATCATAAAAGCAGCTAGTGGAAAATTGGTAATGGTGTAGACATATTTTTTAAAAACCCTCTTTCAACTGCCAGTTGCCTTGTCTAATCAGGGCACCTCTGTTTTGAAGGAGCAAATATCAAACTCAAGATGGAATGTAAATGCAGCATTATAATATATGGCATGGAGAATGAAGATACGGCAGAGGTTGACAGTGATGATGATTAAACCGTTCGGGATTTGGTCTTGGAGACATGAGGACAGAATCTCTAATCACCAGTCCTCCTCTCGTCGTTACACACAACCCGCTAATAATATACACCCATTCCATAATCTAAAAGATAGGTTGGGAGTTCATTAGCTACGCTAATTACACGAACAATTTATACTACATCAGCGGCAGGAATGTTTAAAAAACCCCTTGAAAGCAAAACAATGGAAAAACGAACTTCATAGATGCAGAACACCTGCTCTCTGGAGCAGGCTAAAGGAGAAAAATCATAAGAGAATAAAGTCAACAGAAACAGCAATAAAGGATTTTCATTGTCATGCCCAACTGATTGGCAGATGCAGGTCTATTACATGGAGAAACCGGTGTCTCATAGGGAAAGGGGTCTTTGGAAGTTGCTGGCTACTCAAGGCTGCACTGCGCGTCACCCAGACATCTAATTTGTTAGTATTCTGAAGGATTCCATCCCCTTCTCCCCCCTCTCTACAGTGACTCAGCCAGGGAGGAGCAGTAATCCAAAAGTTTTGTGACATGTATTAAAATGTCATGTCCATCTCTGCATAATTCTACCAGGTGTTGGTAAGTCAAAAGAACAAAAGATGACGGCTGACTAATGACTAGATGGTACATGATAGAAAAGTTAAATTGTAAAATTAACAGAAAGAAATCACTGCACATTTTATTTTAAGACACCGTTTAGTAAGTACATGTAAGCATCGGGAGCTAATTTTTACTGAAGGGTTTCTTTGAACTTTAGTTTTAGGGCTATTATTATTTCATAATTATGAAATAATTCCTTGTGATTAGGCAGTGTCAACTAAGGCTTTTTTTTTCCCAAAAGTCAACCATATCTAAATGCATCTAATTACTTTTCCCCCAGCAGGAATAGAATTTTTAAAGGGGGTGCTTATTCAGGTAGTGTTTTAAGATCTCTTTAAAATGGAAATGCTTCTTTGGAAAATTTCCACACATTTGGCATCAGAAATCTCCTCTGTTCAAACTGTACTAATTAGGGCCATACACACAGAGGTTGCAAATGTAAGGTGAAAAGAGAGGGAACATTAATGACCCTGGCTGTGATACCATGTGTGATACTTCATTCCACTGATCTGACACTACTGAAGTTCAGTTTTCAGTTCTTTCTTTGAAGCCCAGATCAAGCAATGTCATGGACACATGTCTTTTGTGTTACAATCCTGTTTATTGCTACATTGTTAATGGACTACAAACCAAAGAAAGTTTCCAGCCAATGCTGGCAGCGGATTCAGTTTCAACCATGGCAACTTTTGTGACTTTAGTAGCTTGGGGCAGAACTACATGATAAGGGGGAGTTGGGGGAACACTAAGTGAAAATAATAAACACCAGAAAGAAACTTCATTTCTAACAATTTTTACTTTTTTTGTTCTCCAAACTGCGGTCTGCCAGTAGATAGACCCATCGTTGATAGCATCTTCCAGGCAATCCATGTGGTTTCAATGACAGCTGGCCATTAGGAAACTTCTTTAAGGCATTAAGCTACTGATATTCTTGTTACTTCACATAAGAAGAATCGCCTAGTCTTAGAAAATAAAATTGTTTGTCACCGGCAATATCCTGACTCTTTAGTTGGCACCACCTCCCTCTATTTCAACATGCACCTGATGCCCAAGCACCTCCAACAGCCCTCTCCACCTGCCTCTGCTTATTTCGGTAAATGACCATTGACAAAGAGCAGATGCTGCCTACCCCTGCAGACCGGAGCCGTTCAAGATACCACTGCCTAGGCATAGGCCATTCTCCTTAAAGTTGTATCTAGGGGATTTAAAATGTTCAAATATATTGGGACTTTGCTACAAAACTGTGCCCTTTGGAACAATAGCCTTGACATTACCTCAGTGTCAGAAATGCAGAATTTCTGAGAAGTCAATTGAGGCTGAACCATTTTGCAATAAGTACACGCAGGTCAAGAGGAAAGGATTTATTCAACTACCTGCACACCGACTTGAAAGAAACATGCAATTAGAATAATGGATGTTTGTGATCTTGCATATTCCCTGTCCCACCAAGGAAGCTTCCAGTAAGTAGTTTTAAAATATGTTTCTTTGTGAGCCAAATATGGTGATGGTGGTGGTGGGGGGGGGGGAGCAGCATTAGAAATTAAACCAGACCTCACAAATTTAAATACTTGTGGCAATTTACCATGAATTGAATGAGTGAGGATTTGGGGTAAGTTTGTAGTAGTCTGCACAAAACAATGCTTTCCTGACTTTTAAAAAGTTAATTGGCTTCTCTTTTTCTATTGCTTCTTTAACCTCTTTTGACAAAAGTTCAGGACAATAGCTGTCTACTGCAAGGGAGGAGATGTGCTTGTGAGGTACATGCTAACTGACACAGCCTAGGAAGATGAGAGCCTGGGTGTGGTAGCTGGGTCTATCTCCAGCCAACTACTTGTATGAAGGAATGCAGACCTGCTGTTGTCAAAATCCTCTGCCTTTTACAGATTGTTCATTGGAAAAGTAACTTTTATTTCCCTGATCTAATTGCCATGTCTGAACTTTACTGTCTCAGTCTACTATCCTAGACTTAGTCCCAGAAGCTTCTAGCCTCCATACAATCTTATCTAGGCCTAGAATATTTTCAGCCTCCAAGACTTATTGCTGACTGGGCTCACTCTAGCTTTTTATGAACTCTGGCTAGCTGGTCAACTCAGCTGTTCTGGCTCAAAATTCTTCTCCCCATGGTGACTAATTCAATCTGCCTTCTATCAGCTTCTCCTGAATTGCTCTGCTTGGCTGCAAACTAACTCTGGCAATCTGTTCTAATCTTCTGGCTCCTTCCCATTCTCTGGCTCATTTTGTCTCCACCTGTGTCTAGCTTGCTCTCTCTTTGCAACTTTTCTCTTTATAACTGTCCCAGTAACACTGTCTCTGCAGTGATTTTTCTTAAATAGCTTCCTTGTCCTCTCTCTTCTCATGAGTTGAACATATCCTATTCTGTCAAATCTTTCTTTGATTTGTCACTTTGCCACTCAATTAGATATCACTTACAAGGATGGGTGCTTTCTTCTACAAACTAACTTTATAGTCATTGTTTGTGATTTTAAGGTGTGTAGTAAGAGTGCATCTGTATTCCAGCCAGAGAGATTAAAGGTGTGTGTTGAGCCACACCTCAACTAGAAACAGTGTTTTTCAGTAAATAACACAATCTCTGGGTTCACAGTGTGATCAAATATCCTACTACAGTTCATACTCACACATTTTTATGTTAAATCTCTATTTAGATATCAATATTTTTATAGGGACTGACCACATGACAATCTTATACAGTTAACACTCACTACAACAAAACCTGTCTCTCAGCTTTTCCAAGGAAACATCTCTCTGAAGGTTATTTGAGCTAGAATCAGAACTCCAGAAGAATTTAAGTCTGCTTTTCATTTTAAGAATGAGAAGGCAGAAAGGTGCAGTGTCTTGATAATGTTCACAGTGAATGAATCTTAGTTAATGTGAGTATAGCCATGAGAGCTTCTGCAGCAAAGACAAAAGTAATTTAGCTTTTGGAGGCTCAAAGAGATTCAGTGCAGGGAAGTTAGTGATAAAAACAATGGAAAGTAGGGTGTGCACAGCTGCATCAAATTCTCAGACTTGTTACTAGGTTTAAGTCAGGAAATTGCTGGGACGTGGAGAAACGGCCAGAATATCAGTGCCCAGGCAATAAGGGAAGTAATTCTGAGTGGTGCCAGAGGCATTTTCTGTGTCCTATCTGCCAGCTCTCTCCCACTTGTGGAGCAACAGGATGTCTCCTGCTTTCCTTTCAATCTTTCTTGAAATCTTGCACCTGTGCCTTTTATATAACATCTAACCTAGAACCCTATGGATAGGACATTCTGAGAAAATACAGTTCTCAGGTTTTCAACTTCTGCAGTGCAAAGCAGAGCACAGAAGATAAGCAGGGACAGTGCTAAACTGACAACTGGCCAGCCACAGATAACTAATTCAATACTTATCCTGAGACATGCCTGACTTGGTCTCATTTACTACACACTAGTTGGAACATGGGCTTCCTTGAGATAGCTTCTGACTCATAGGCATAGGACTATGAAGTCTATTGTCAGGAACATTCTTTATTCTGCTGAGGTTATAGTTCAAGAAGAAAAAAAATTGATCTGTTAATCGAGTTAAGACTCAACTGGATAATATAAGGTAGAATTGACCAATAAAAGATGGCAATAAACGTTTATGTGCAGAATCTGAATATCAAGTATCTTAGTTTTAACTGTTTTTGCTAACCTGCATCTATTGACAGGATGAACTTTATGTCACAGGAATAAATAAGATATACATATTAATGTCAGAATGTACAAATAAGAGTACAGGTGCTTGGACTCATAGCAGATACACATCAAGATCAAAACTGTCAAAACACTGAACCAGGATTTAAATTTCTTAAAGAGTTGTCTCTTTTTTTCATAACTCATCTCTACATAGATATTTCTCCTTATCACATTCCCTTACAAGATAAAGTGATAGTGATAAAAAGATGACACCTGCTAGAGCTGACTGCTCTAGTGGGTCTATTTCCAACTCCTTTAAAAAATATCCGACATGGCTGCCTTGAAAACTACAAAATCATAGAGAACAGTAGAGGTAGGCCTTCTTTGAGGGTAACAACATCACAGAGGTGTCTGGGCTCCAAGTCACAGAGCTTTTCTCTGGTTTGACACTTTTTTTCCACTTTTTATCTCTAAACTTTAGTTCCTCTTAGGTGACCAAGAAGCCAACCTTTACTACAACCTGATTATGTATGACATTATAAAATATAGTTGTTCAATGAAAAATGAAAATTGAGATATCTATGAGAACCCCAGTGGGCATAAGCCAATAGTAAAGATGATAGCAACCTGTGTTGTCAAGAAAGCTCCATTCATTTTGTGCCAAGTAAGACCTGGAAACATTTGAGAGTGGAAACACACAATTTTTGCTTCAGAAAAAAACAGTGTAGCACCAAACAGTCATTTGTGTTTCTGTTCAACTGAATTAGAGCCCAGAGATTAAGAGAAACCAAAGAGCATTTCCATCTAAGCAGGCATCCTGCATTACTGGGCAAGTAAACCATAGTACTTAACATTTTGGAAGTTTACAGGGTTCCAACTATTCATTGTTTAGAGATTATCAATGCGCATATTGATCCACTGAAACTTTACAACCTGTAAGAGTTGGTTGTGACCTCAGTTTATAATAAACAGAGATACCTTCAAAACAGTTCAAGCAAAAATAACAAAGTTGTCTGGCAGTGGTGGCACACGCCTTTAATCCCAGCATGTGGGAGGCAGAGGCAGGCGGATTTCTGAGTTCCAGGCCAGCCTGGTCTACAGACTGTGTTCCAGGACATCTGGGGCTACACAGAGAAACCCTGTCTTGAAAAACAAACAAACAAACAACCCACAAACAAATGGAAAAAAAAAATGACAAAGTTACAAAACACAAGGAACCAGGTTTTGAACTGATTTGTTCTAACTACTTAAAGGCTCAGCCAATAAAGTTGTACTACTTTGGCTATTACTAGACTTTACACCAAAGTTTAGAAAATGTGAATCTTCTCCATATTATTGTGGGTTCCAGCTTTCTAAGTATCTAAATAGTTTTACTCATTTATTTTTCCTTCATTTAAAATAGATTTTTTTCTCACATAATATATTCTGATTATTATTTCCTTTCCCACATTCTCCCCTTCCTTCCCACCTCCCCTCCCATGCAGACCCACACCCTTTCCATCTCTCATTAGAAAATAAACCTATTTCTAATAGATAATAATATAATAATATAAAACAAAATGTAATAAGATAAAACAAAAGCTAACATACCAAAATTGGATAAAACAAACAAACAGAAGGAAAAGAACCCAAGAGAAACCCCAAGAATCCTGTTAAAATACAAAGCTAGAAGCCATAAAATATACACAAAGGAATTGTAGAATAAAAAAGAGAAAAGATTATGTATTATGTGTTATATACAATCTCTTTTATTATATATTATATATATATATTAAAAATCAGATAATTTTTTTAAAGAAGACAAGGCAAAGCCTTGGCACAACACTGTGACACAAGTAACCTCCAAAGATACCACTGAATCTGATGATTAACTACTACTGGGCATGCAGCCTTCCCTTGAGAATAATTTGTTTTCCCAGTGAGATTCCCCTGGAGTCTAATTTCCATTTGCAAGTGGTTATTCTTCTGGCTTGGGAATGGAGTCATATGTTGTCTTCTCCTTTCAAGCCACCAGAAAAACCTCTAGTTCTCAGGTTGATGTACATCTAATTGAATTTTTGGGTAAAGGAGTCACATGAGAACTCCCAAACAATCCATGCCCTCTCCAAGAAAATAGGTTTCTCTCCACAAACTGACAGCAAGGCACCATTGCTGCAGACAATACCTACATTGAACTCATTGAACAAGAAAAAGTAAAATTAGTGCCTATATAAAGCCTTCATCCGTACATTTTAGCATGTTTGGTATAGGAAGGTACTCTACATATTACCAAAGGAGAAAAGTAAATGAGCCGGCCCTAAACCCTTTGTTCTTGGACAAAAGGTTGTCCAGCCTGTAAGGCATACTAGCACAACAGTCCCACAAAGCTTACAGAGTGACCAACCAATAACTGATTAAACTTAAGGTCCACTCTATGAGATGTTATGCTGCTTGGGTGACAAAAACCATGAGACTAGATAGCTCATAGGTCAGTGCCTCATTCAGCCGTTATCAAAGAACCTTCATTATGCAGCAGATGGAAAACAATACAGAGAACCACATCCAGACATTAACAGAGAGTAAGAGACCTTGGAATACTCAGCCCTAAATAAGATATCTCCATCAATTCTCTTCTCTTGAGACATAGGCAACCCAGTAGAAGAGAATACAAGAAAGAATGTGACAGTCAGAGGGGATGGAGGACACCAAGAAAATAAGGAACTCTAAATCAACATAACTGACACATACATGAAATCACAGAGACAGAGGCAGCATCCACAGAGCTGTATGGGTATTCTCTGGACAGGGTCCTATAGCTAAAAAATAACTAAATAATGTTTCTTAATGATAATTCTACAGAAAATATTAGCAAGATGTTTTCAACAGGAAAACATTGGTTAAATGTCATATAGCACCATGTCAAGCCAAACCTTTGTTATCTCCTATTCCAATTTCAGAGGTTTAAAAACCCTCAAGCAGGGACAAATATCTTACACAGAATTAAATATATAGAGCCGTCCAGACATGAAATAAAAGGCATTGAGAATAATATGTCCCAAGAATTTCATTAGGCCCCTACTCAATAGATGCAAATGGCCCTTTGTTTTCAGAAACAAATAATCAGTTGTCTGACAACTCCCAACAGTAGAACATAATGAATAATTCTGGAGCATAAGTCTCATTGCAAATTCAGAAGGAAAAGAAAAGCATAGAGAGAAATAAAAGCAAAAACATGCACAGTCTTGGGAATACCATTGGAACACCAATTCTAGGTAATCATAACTTATCCATACCCTCAAAATGGGTAGATAAAACTCTCCTAGTTGTTCCTCTCCTATCTAAACTATAATCATCTTAATATTTAAAACAACACAAACCTTAAAATGTTCTTAAATGAAAGGTTTTCCTAAGAGTAATTTGACTCCATTCTCAGGCAAAATTAATTTTTAATACAGTAAGAACATTCACACACATATAAATAGTTATATATTCTGTGTATGCTAATTATAAATTTATAGAAAATACATTTATTTCTGTGTAAGCATGTCTAAGCCTGCTTAGTTCCTGAAGTTCAGCAGGTTGCAACCGTCACCAGCAGCCAGTAAACCACATCCACACACTGGTATTAGCATGAAGGCATTATGTCTGCCAAGGAGCCATGCCCAAGTCTCTTCATGATCTCTCTCTTCCGCCAGCCCACTATCTAGGATCACACTAATGGTGTAATATAATATTACTGCTGTGTTTTAGAGAAAGGTCACAATTTCTTCTTCTATCATTTCAATTGAGCATCTCAAGGGTCTATTTTGGTTTCCTTTTGTTGGCCCAAATATTGATGATAGAGTTAGGGGATCATCATAGAAGTGTTTAAGAAAATATTCTGCTACAGTGAAATGTGTGACTTTTGAAAGAGGGTAAGCATGCTGCCATGAGTTATTATTCTAAAGAATTAAAAAAAATGCTTTTCTTCCATTTTACATTTCAATTCCATTTAAGAGAAGAAAATAATTTATTAATAATTATCAAAGAATATTCATCATATGCTGACCCTACAAAATAGAACAAATAAAATCTTACTATCCTCTTTTTGCTTCCTATTTCTTAAGAACTACTGACTTTCCTCCTGAAATCAAAGCCAATTTTGGAAAGGAATTTCCTGAACTTTGGGGGTGGGGAGAACTTATAGTCTGAACTTTTCTCTCATTCACAAAGTAATGTCTTAAATGGATTATTACCAAAGGATCCATTTATTTCCACATTGTGGCCATTCATTGACACACAATCTCACGCTTGGTTGCCTCTTAACATTACGTGAATTATCTGTATTGCTCCCAAGAAATGAAAAATTAATTCCATAAAGGAACTTCAGGTAAATAATGAAAGAAATATTTTTTCCATTTCCCAGCCTCAAAAAAAAAGGTGTGTGTGTGTGTGTGTGTGTGTGTGTGTGTGTGTGTATGTGTGTGTGTATGTGTGTGTGTGTGTATCAAGGGTGGGTGGGGTAAAGGGTAATAAAAATCCCAGGCATACTCAAGCAAACTGTCTCATTTCCTATGCCCAGGGATACCTTACTGTTATATCTGTCTGCTTTACAGGCAAAGACTTCTCGAGTCCTGTAAAAACCTTGGTATTACAGGACAGAAATCATTATGGGAAGCCTTCCATTAGTAAAGAATAACTCCTAGTACTTTAGTAGACCAAACTATCAAACCCCCTTACACTGACCCATCCTCATGTACAAAGCTTATTTACTATTTTATTAATGCTTTCTTGGCCTTTCTCTCTGCTTAATTCTCTCCATCAAAATTTTAGTCTTGTGTCTACTCTTGAAGGATACCCTTACAGGAAATCATACCAAATTCTGTCTATATGGCCTTACAGAGATTAGCATGGTCATACAAATTTCAGGCCCAACTTTGCTAAATACATAGAACAATGTCTCTCTCTGCCATCACCAAAAAAGCTTCTCCTTCAGTCTGTGTGAAAATGTGCCAGAGGACAATGTGCCAGAGTGAAAGATGCTGGAACACTCGGCCCTAAATATGACGCCTTCATCAAAGCCCTCCTCCCCTCAAGGCTCACTGAACTCTGTGGATGAGGACGCAGAAAGATGGTCAGAGAGATTGCAGAGGACAGCAAGGAAACAGTGTTTTCCAGACACAAGGACCCAACCGTACTGATGCATAGATGAACTTGGAGAAACTGGTAGCATGCACAGGGCCTGCACAGGTCCAAGCCAGGCAGGATGCCAGTGCTGAGAGGAGAGAGTAGACACAAGCCCCCATTGCTAACTAAAACCTTGTCTCTAACTGACAACAGCTCACAAAGAAAAATTGGTTTTTCTACACCTATGGGTAGGCCCAATACACAGCAAATGACAACCAACACACACACACACACACACAAACAACCTCAATGGCATGTTTAAAGATATTTTGTCTAATATTGCTTTGTTTGAGCAGTTTTATGTCTTTTGCTTGCATATTCAGGTTTCTAGTTTTGTGTTTTTATGTTTCTTCCCCCATCCCCACACCCTGCACTTAGGCTGCTTGTGTGTGTGTGTGTGTGTGTGTGTGTGTGTGTGTGTGTGTGTGTGTGTGTGTTTCTAGTCTTTTTCTCTTTTCTTTTATTCTGGTTTGCTTGCCTTTTTCTCCATTGTTGTTTTTTAAAGACAGAGAGGAAAAAGTCCTTTAGTTATATGGGTGGGAAAATGGGAGGATCTGGGACATGAGAAAAAAAAAATGCCATAGTCAGAATGTATTGCATGAAAAAACATATTTCAATAAAGAAGAAAAGAAGAGATGGATCAAAATGGTTTGGTTATAGGCAGTTCAAATCTAGAGTGTCAGTGGGTGATATGATCATGTGTTTGAGAGGATTAAAGTCTGCTCTGGATTCTTGGCCAATGTTAATGAAAGCAGGACAGAACAAAGTTTAAATGATCTTTGTACTTTAGAGAGACCACAACACCTCAGGTGAATTTAGTTCACTCTCACTAGACTTTGTAGGTAAAAATTGGCATTTCTATTTGCCTACCAAGTATCAGGTCCAGATTCTGGTGATTAGACAGAAGTCAACATGCCTCAGCAATGTGTGAAGAATTGGATTCCCCTTTACCGTTTCCTTATCATTGGTAGAAGGGACAAATGGCTGAATGGCTCATGTGGTACCTATTAGCATAGCAAAACTTATTCTGGCCTACATACCACCTCAGTGTCATAAGTACCTGCTACACATTTTAGACTCCAGAGCAACCTGGCATTCCCACCCTGCCCCTATCCCTAAACACCTCCAGTTCATGGGCTTCCCTCACCAAGTGCCTGTTTCTACTTATAACCCTGCTATTAGGCTATGCTTTCTCTTTTTCTCTCTCTTGGTCCTGTCTTTCTCTTCATCTCTTGCTCTACCTCTCTCCCTCCCCACTCATGGCCAAGCCCAGTCTGCTGGCCAGGTCTAGGCTACTACTTCCCCTCTCTGCTCTGGAATCTTGCAAATGCCTCTGGTTACTCTCTCCCTTACATCTGGGAAAAAAAACGAACAAAAAAAAAAAAAAGCAAAAGACAAAAAACTCTTTCCCTTGACAATATATTGGAGAGGTCATGGGGTCAGTTTGCACATCAAGGGGGAAAGGAATAATAACTTAATAACTTTCATTATGGCCTAAAGGGATATTCTACACAATGACAACTTTCAGATGAAAATTTGAGATGTCAATCGAGATTTTGCAAATAGATTAAATTTTAATTCAATAGTTTTATGATGAAACAATGTAATACATTTCAATAATCAAACTGTCTCAATTATAAATTCCCCTTAACATTAATGCTCACTTCTTCATTTCCTGACTGAAAGCTTTGACATAGGCAAAAGGTTTTCAAAGAAAAATGCTATGCTGAATCCAGTGATTCATTTGAACATCATTCTAAGAATTGGTTCTTTCAAGATTGGGTCTTCCAAGGAAATATGTTTTCAAAATAATTGTCTTTGGATCACTAAACCCAGCTGGGAATGTAGAATCCTCCTCGAGGCAGGCTGGAAAGGTTTTAATGTTGTGAACAAAACTGGTGGCCGTGATAAAGTTAATGGGGTCCTACTTAAGAAATAACTGGGCATTTCTCTTGTTTTATGAGGCAATAATTTCACTCCCTGGTGAATAAAGACTAGGAAAAAAATTGGACTACTGCCCAAGATATAACCTCCACTACATCAAGTGTGCATCACATTTGCCCAGCTGCCTCCTGGAGGTCATAGGGCTACTTATGGGGAGCTTTTTCTGATAATGTTTTTATGGGGGGGCAGTTATATTAAATAAATACCAGAAACAGAGTGCAACAGTGTCTCTTGAATAAGACAGGGCTGTTTTGTTCATGAATTCACAGCACCTGTGGTTGCCTGTATAAGACCTGCACAAGATCAACTCAGTCAATACTCTAGTGTGGAATAAGAAAGGGATCAGGAGCCTCCACCCCTAACTAAGGGAAAGGTCTGGTTTTCTTTTTGTTTTTGTTTTGGTTTTTTGGGGGTTTTTTTGAGGGGGTGGCTCCTGGCACATCAACTACACTGCAGTAGATGGCCTCACTACCAAGGATATATGAGCTGCACAAACTGGAGTAAACAGGCTCTCAAGGTGAGAGAGAAGGATCTTGAAGGAGTTGAAGAAGCAGTGGAAATGATAAAAACATATTGAATGAAATTCTCATAGAATTAATACAAATTAAAAAAAATAAATTGTAAAAATCAATCTCTGTAGAACAAGCAAATATCTTCATCAACAGTACCAAATGCCAGTTAACAGTACAAAAGGTGTGTGCACTGTGTCCCAGAGACAACTGCAGCTGAACTTCCCAGTTTCCACATTGACCACCTTCATTTTGACCAGACTGTGTCACTGTCTCACATAGGAAAAGCCCAGTCTCCATTTAATTCTGGTCTAACTTTGATTATAAATACCAAGTGATGAAATCTTAAAAGGGACTGAGAATTCTTAGTCTGAAGTGGGAGAAAACATTTTTTAAGAAGTGGAGGAGGAGGGTGGAGAGATCACTCAGCTCTTAAGAACATACACTGCTTCCCCAGAGGACATAAGTTCAGTTCCTAGCACCCATATCTATAGACTCACAACCATTTGTATGTAACTCCACTTCCAAGGGATCTGAGACTTTCTTCTGGCCTCTGCTGAAACCTAGACAGATATAGCATACACACACACACTTACACGCACATGCATACAATGCACAAATTCACAGATATGTACATAAATGATAAATAAAATCTCAAAAACAAGAAGAACAGGGTTTGAGACGAAGTTTGGTTGGTAGAGCTTTCATCTGTCTTGTAGGGACCTCTGGGTTTGATCCCCAGTGCTGCATAAAACTTGGTACAGTGCTATAGCCCTGTAACCACATCAGTCAAGAGGTTGAGGTAGAAAAAAAAAAAAAAAAAAAAAAAAAAAAAAAAAAAAAAAAAAAAAAAAAAAAAAAAAAACAGGAATTCAAGGTTATCTTCAATTATATAGAAAATTATAGGCTAGCCTAGGCTACATAAAGACCCTATCTCAGAAAGAAAAAGTACAGTATAGTCTATGTGTTTGTATTGTTCAAGATGAATAAGCATTGCAAAGCAAATCTGTCAAAGATATTGAACAAAATGTATTAGAAGATACATTGCATACCCAAATAAAGTCCTACCAGAACCCTTCTAGAGAAATTGGCTGTGGAAAGTGTTTCTGCTTATTTGGTTTAAAGCATTTGACCTGATCACACAAAAATAACAGGCCTTACAAAATGTACATTAAAGTAACACAAATGAATAAAGCCAGTTGCTACATCAGTTCCCTAGAAAAGTAGTATTTTATATTCTCCATTCCCAAAGTGGACAAAGGAGACCTCCCTAAATCTCTCATTTGAGTTTTGGAACCTATTATTATTGACTATGACTAAAGGAAGACAGACACAAGGTCTATAAAATAGGAGACAATCATATCACTAAAGAAGTCTGTCTACCTTATGTGTATGAAGGCCATCAGGCACTGAAGAAAGGAATCAACTCATTTAAATCAGGCTATATATAGGATTAAAATAAATGCTAGCAATTTTTGGTTAGTGTAAGTTTTGTTCACAGGGATATTCTATAGGTAATCATAAGAGTCTAATTAGAGTGCCCTGCTTTGAATCTGTTGATTGACATGGCTTTACAATCTTACCATAGTTTTAACTCATTTGCCCTATTTAATAGGTTGGGGATTGATATTATTATCCTCCTACATGTCTAAATACTTAGTGCAGCTGAAAGGTTAAGCAACTCTACTGCCAACACAGAAGAAATTCTTATGCTCCATTCAAGTGCTTTCTCCTTCTGTTCTTGAGACTCTTCAATGGCTTTCTCAATCTTGGTGCAAGGTAGAACTACTCTGGTTCATGTAGTAAAGATCAAGACACTGTCTGGCACCCACAGAGGATGCAACCGGGGATGACTGACAGTTCAGGTCTTGTTCCATCCACTTCACTCCTGGTTTGTAGCAGGAGTGTGCACTGAAGAAGCCCATCTCCATTCCTCTCTTTGTCGGCCCACCACTGTTCTCAGTACTGGGAAGTCAGACAGAGTCGCTTCTTAGCTTTCCAAATCATTATAAAACCTTTGCCACTCCCATTTGAAACTGTACCATGTCCTGATTCTTACACTTCCTATGCTGCTCCTTAAAATGAGTTCTGAGTGTTCATGAAACTGGCATGCTGGGAGTGAGGAAGGAGAGGGTCCCTGACAAGACACTGTCCTTCTTTACAAGTGGAACACAAAGGGTATATAAGGAAAGAGTGGTAACTAATTTAATATACTGGCTTGTCTGGGCTCTGGTTGTCAGTTGTGATCCAATATCTGGCTGAGAGTTGTTGCAAAGGTGTCTTAAAGATGTGATTTAACTCTGTCACCAGCTGACTTCTGGAGAGAGGTCTGTGACCCTTGAAAATGTGAATGGTCTCTGTGTAACCAGGTCAAGGCGTTGACTTTCCATCCAGAACTCTCCCCTGCAGATTGCAGAGTCAGGACCACAGCACGACCAGGATTCATCAATGTCCCTAGCGTTTCAGCTTGCCTGAAATTTTCAAACATACCTTCATGATTTTTTTGATTCCTTTCTTAAGATGAATTTTTCTTGTGTCTCCTGTGTTTATAAAAATTTCTATGCATTCAGTTTCTTTAGCTAATTCTAACTACAGAAGGCAGCTCACCTCATTGTACCATGTTTCAGTAACTGTCCTAGGCAAGCTACATAGATCCACTCATTGGAGGGAGTAAACTTACCTTAGTGAAGCATGCAAAAGTCATATACATACATTCACACACACACACACACACACATGTATATATATATATATATATATATATATATATATATATATATCACTTACAGTAAACTACTCCAAATATCTGAGTAATCTTCAACCTCCCACTCTAAAAGCTGCAACCAATCATAAATACTGTTTCTGCCCCTCAGGGAAGAGTCCACAGAAGCAGGCAAATGAATGAACAGAAACCCACAAGATTTTGAGGCCTACTATAAAAATGAAGAAGAAAACTCTCTGACAGTCTTCTATAAAACACAACATTCAAGAAGAATAAAATATAAAAAGTAAACACTCTGCACTGCTAAATATTTAAAAAGATAAAAAACTGCTACACAGATTTCATTTTAAGATGTGTAATTTCACACTTTCTACACAGAGGAAAAACACGAGAATAATGCAAGAATGTTGTATAAAGGAGGAAGGATTTTGTAATTTATGTATTCTTGGGAGGTCAATGCCCATAATTTCCAAGGGAAGTATGAATCCCAGTGCCTAGATAGAGAGAAAGCTACAGAGGCAGAGTGATGTGTCGGTCATTAAATGTTTGCCTGGAGCATAAACTGCATTATTTTATTCCAAGGAGAATAGAGCCTGGCAAAAGGATGCAGATGAAAGATTTAAAAATCAACAACATAATTGAGATACCCTTTGGTATGTTTTCACAAAAGAGGTTCAGATACACTTTTTTCTTCTGATCAGCCTATCCTAAGATACTGGACCGCAGGCAGTGCTAACATAGCAGTTTCTTCCTAAGTAGAAGAGTACAGCTAGCAACAAACACTATGATATTAAACCCACAACAAAACAAATAATAGTACTGTGGATAATTATACTATACATACTACACTGTTTTGTTTCGTTTTGTTTTGCCTTTTATCAACTTGCCACAAGCTAGAGTTGTCTGGGGAAAGGGAACCTCAAATGAGGGACTACCTCCATCAGATTGCCTTAGGCAAGTCTGTGGGGGCATATTTTTGATTAGTGATGGATGTGAAAGAGTTCTGGGCCACCCCTGGGCAGGTAGCCCTGGGATGTACATAAAGGCAGGCCAAACAAGAGATGGAGAACAAAACAGTAGGTACCATTTCTCTATGGCCACTGCTTCAGTTTCTGCCTCAATTTGATTATGGTATGTAAGCTGAGATAAACCTTTCTCCTATCTATCTTTCTCCTCTATCTGCTTGGATCAGTGTTTTATCAGAGTAATGAAAGTAAGCATAGACACCCATCTTTCACTGGGTCACTGGGGGGGGTAGTTTGTGCACCCTATTTAATTTCCCTTTAAAAGCTTTCTGCAACTGAATAAAATGTAAATTTCAACTACAAAATAGAGAAAGCACATTAAAACACAGAACAGAATTAGATAAAATCAAAGGTAAATGTTCAATTTTGCTACTAAGAATAGTGTCTATTAAAATAAAACTTCGTCTATATGTTGTTTGTGTTGACTACATCCAGTGTAGGTAAGCACGGAGGAAACAGATGTTTTCAGGGTCACTGAGTACTAGATATTACACAGAGCCTTCTCCTGAAAAGCCAGGCTGGCACCTGGGATGCAAGGATCATTGCATGCATGCCCTTGGGTGCACAAATCCCTTTCCTTCAACCTGACCCTCCAGAATGTGTAAAACTATGAAGAGTCTAGATTTTGTAAACCCAAAAGCATGAGTATGACTTAAATGTTCTACATAGGAAATCAGTCAAATTATTCCAAACCATTCTTAAAAAGTAAAATAGAATTACTGTGCTGGGCAAGACAAAAAAATTCTATCAATATTTATCACCAAAGGAAATCAGTAAGTATCCTCAAATGATGAAACACATGATACTTACTCTTTCTGAGAAATGCCTCTTTATACAGTAGACTAGGCTTCTCTTGGACTTCTATTTCATTCTCTTTGTAACAAGAAGGTTAAATTACATGATGACTGAAATCTCATTCCATTCTCCAATTCCCAGGTTGATAATTTGACTCTCCAGTTTTGGAGCTGTGCTTGTGATCTGGAAAGTTTTTTCTGTACTTATTCGTTTCAGCCAACTTCAGCTGTCCACCAGGGGTATCACATCCGTGGGTGCTCCTAACACTGTGCCCTGTTCCTGTCAGTCAGCATGACCGGGATGAATGAGCAGCACTGCCTTCTGGGAAACAGCATAAAAGGCAAAGGTAAGTTTCTCTTCAAAATGCTTGGCCCCACCTCACAAACAGTGACAATATATCCATTTAGGTTTAGCTGTGAGTCAATCAGACCAACAAGAATATAACGTGAAAAAAAGCCAGCTGCAAGGTAGCATTCCTCAGAAACAAGGGGTCAAGACAAAGTAAATAAGTAGATAGGGTAGACAGACAAACAGAGGAGGAAAAGGGGCATGAGAAGAGAAGGAAATGAAAATTTGATTTTTGCCCACAGAAGCATCCAGGTTTACAACCTACTGTCAATATCCATAGGCAGCAAATGCCACATCAAGAACTAACAACGCAATTCTGAGGCAAAATGCTTCCTCTGTCAGTAAACCTGAGGTTGTTTTTCCCTAAGGATTTTCAGGTATTTACATGAGATCTCCCCATGTTATCGATGGGATCTCTTTAGTTGGGGGATTTGACTGTAATTGTTTTCCATACCTACAAAGTCTGTTATCCAACTTAGTGATTCACCACATAATTAAGTACCTCATCCAAGTTAGATGTGATAGGCAGGCAGACACAGGGGTGCTTTATTGTTGGGAGCCGACTTTAGCAGAAAGCGGCTAGATCAACTTTGCAGCCATCTGGAACCATATACCCTGACAAAAGATTTGGTTTTCAATAGCCTACAACAGCTGAAGCACACTCTGATATCCCACATATTTTGTGTTGCTGTTTACTGCCCCCAGCTGCAAGGTGCACGTGGTGGCCACGCCTGCAAGGCATGCAGTTCATGTGCTGTCCACGTGCTACCTACGCCATACATGCTTATAAGGCGCATGTGCTATCCACGCCTGCAAGGCATTGCAGTGCACGTGCTATCCACGCTATAGACGCCTGTAAGGCTTACGTCATATCAACACCTGCAAGTCACGTGGTAACCACGCGCCTACAAGGCACGTGGCAAAAGCCTATAAATACCTCAGAATTCCCTTCAATAAACGAGACTTGATCAGAATCTCTGTCTTGTCTCCATTCTTTGCGTCTCCTGCCCCAAGAGCCCCACTCTCTCTCTTGACCAGAGCACTTAGCCCCAAAGCGTTGAGGCAGAGTACGGGCCGTGACACTTTATCAGTCCTTATTTTAAAAAAAATAAATAAATAAACGTTTTGCTCTGACGTGAAGATAAAGAGGTAGACTAGATATCAGAGGAAAGGGGAGCAAATTTGAAAACTAGATACATGTCAAAGAAGAAAAACTCATCCATAATGATACAGTGGAGTATATGAGCTTCAGAGTTCAAGAAGACGGGGAGCAGGGTTACGCTAGCTAATTTTATGTCAACTTGACTCAAGCTAGAATTATCTGAAAGGTGGGAATGTCATAAGATCTTAATGTAATGTTAATTATTGATTGATAGGGGAGGACCCAGCCCATTGTAGGTGGTACCATTCCTGGGCTGGTAATCCTGGGTCCTGTAAAAAAGCAGGCTGAATAAGACAGTAAGCAGAACCTCTCCTTGGCTTCTATATCAGCACCTGTCTCCAGGAACCTGCCCTGTTTGAGATTCTGTCCTAATCTCCTTGAATGATGCCATGGAAGTGTAAGCCTTTCCTCCCCAAATTTCTTTGGTCATAGTATTTTATCACAACAATAGTAACCCTGATTGTACTCAAGAAACTTTGAAGAAGCAGGAAGGCTTTCAGTATAGACCAAGGGAATGAGAAATTGGAGAGGCATTACACGGGCAGACAGAAACAGGAAAGGAGGCAAAAATCCTGCCAGAACTTTTTGAAAACTTTGTATCACATATTGAAAATTGAATTTTTTGCATGGGGCAACATGGTAAACATGAAGAGGTCAGAAGACAGGAGATGACTAGCTGGAGTTGGTGCTCTTTTTCCTGCATGGGTCTTGGTGGTGAATTCATATGTCAAGATTGGAGAAAAATGTATTTTTCTGCTGGCTCACCTAGCTGAAAATTATGAATAATAGCCAGGGATACCTAGACTTTGTTTCTGATACCCCTGTAGGTCACAGGTAACCCATGCTAAGATAGTATTATATGTATTGATGGGGAGAGTGGTTTCTCTCAACAAATCTATCAGCTTAATAAAGAATTATCTTCATAGTCACCATTTAGTTTTCACATGAATAAATGGTCATTTGAGATTTGTATTCTAGGAACTGATTGGAAATGTCTTCTCTTCTATACATTCAGTGTTTACTGATTTTGGCATATCTTTGTCCTATTGAAAAACCATATTCTCTTGCTTTTTATCTAATCTGCCAATAGAATTCCTCCATTCATTATTTTGTTCACCTTGGATATCCATTTGTTGAACACATGACCGTTCAACATACAGTGAAAGGGTTAAATATTTCAGAATCTCTGTTGCCCCACCCACTCCACCCCACCCTGACTGCCCTGTCCTCCACTTAAGCAAAGCAAAGTCATGATCACTGATTGGCATGCTTTTCTTTTCTCTACTAAATACCTTTACCTCATTTCCTTTTTTTAAAAATTGGTTATCTTATTTATTTACATTTTAAATGTTGTCCCTTTCCCTGTCTCTCCTCCACAAGCCTTCCATCCCATCTCTCCTCCCCTTTTCCTCTAAGAGGATGTTCCCCCACCTTCCCACCCACTCCTGCTCCACCCCTCTAGCATCAAGCCTCACAGGACCAAGGGCCTTCCCTCCCATTGTTGCCAGATAAGGCAATTCTCTGCTACATATGTAGTTGGAGCCATGGGCCCATCTATGTATACTCTTTGGTTGGGAGTTTAGTCCTTGAAAGATCTGGAGGGTCTGGTTAGTTGATCTTATTGTTCTTTCCATGGGGTTGCAATCCCCTTCAGCTCCTTCCCCTAACTCTTTCATGGGGGTTCCCAAGCTCAGTTTAATGGTTAGCTGTGAGTATCTGCATCTGTCTTAGATGCTGGTGGAGCCTCTCAGAGGCCAGTCGTACTAGGTTCCTGTCTGGGAAAACTTGGCATCAGCAACAGTATCTGTGTTTGGCGTCTGCAGATGGGGTAGATTCCAAAGTGGGGCAGTCTCTGGGTGGCCCTTCCTTCAGTCTCTCCTTCATTTTTTTTTTTTTTTTTTTTGTCCCTGTGTTTTCTTTAGATAGGAACAATTCTGGATTAAAAATTTTGAGATGGGTGGGTGACCCCATCTCTCAACTGGGGGCCATGCCTATCTACTGGAGGTGGTCTCTTTAGGTTCTATCTCCCCTCTGTTAGATATTTCAGCTAATGTCATTCCCATCCTGGGAACCTCTTGCTTCCCTGGAGTCTGGGACTTTCCAGTGGTTCCCCTCTCTCCCATTCCCCACCCACCACTGCTACATATTTCTATTCATTCCTCTGGCCCTCTGGATTTCTCTCCTGTCTCTTCCCATACCTGATCATGACCCCCTCCTTTTTTCCCTCCCTCTCCCCTCTCCACTGTCCCTCTCTCTACCTCTAGTGATTATTTTGTTCCCACTTCTAAGTAGTATTGAAGCAGCCACACTTTAATATTCCTTCTTGTTAAGCTTCATATGGTCTGTGAGTTGTATAATGGGTATTCTGAGCTTTGGGATTTGTATCCCATCCTGCTTTCTGTTCTAGGAAACTCTTCCAAGACCAAAATATGTTCATTTCACTGCCCTAATTGAAAACTTTCCACGTCCTTCATTTTCTGTGGAATAAGATTCATGTGTCTATGGGAATGCAAAGCACACACACACTCTCTCACTAGACCTACTTTCCATCTTTCTGTCACATGTATACTCTATTTTGAATCAGTTTTGAGATTTTTTTCACTTACACACCTTTGCAAAAGCTAGCTTAGATTAGAACAGTGACACAGCCTGTAATCCAGATTCCATGTGCAAGTTACTCATATTTTAATGTGAATGGAGGATGCACAGCTATTTCTATCCTAAAGAAAGCATAAAAATTATTCTCTCTGGAAAATGCAAATCAAGAAGTTCAAAACAGCACCATCTCTAACCATTAAAAAGTAAATAAATTCTGCATCCTCAAGCTACCTGGTCAGGAGCCAGTTTCCACATGCCAGCTTTGATTGCATTGGGAAAAAAATGATTTTCAGGTACTTTGTCTGTGTGTGGTCATTTGTTAGTGAAATTACTAGGTGTAGCGAAAAAGAAGGAAGACCAGTATCCAGATATAAGCAAAGGAGAACAATTAAGTGCAGCCTTTCCTTGGTTTATGTTTTAAATTCTTTGCAGAGTTAGAAGCAGTTGCTGCTCTGATTCTTTTCTCCAAAACCTGCTTTGTCTGAAGGTCTGTGACCTGATTGTAGCACACCATACAGTCCTCTGTACCTTCTCTGACTTTTCCTGTGTGTTATATACTCATATACCTAGGCGTATGAACCAATGTACTTATTTGGGAGAAACCATGTATACATTAAGAGGCATGTGCACAGCTAAAATGCAGATTAGAAGAGAAATCATGAACAATTGCTCTCCCTGATTTCTGTACATTTTTTAGCTCAATGAATGGCCATTGCTCATCTTTGAAGAATCTCATAGTACCATCTGGTAACCTTGCTCCTTGGTGAAAAACATTTATAATAACCATAATCACACTGTGCACACCATAAAACACAAGCCCAGGTGTGCTTTGCTGACATCTTTGAAATAGACTTAGTATTTGGACATTGAAGTCAGTGATTAAATGTCTTCCTTGAGGTGTGAAATTTATTATATTGATGTAGATATAGAGATAATATGGTTTGCCTTAAGTAATTACTACAAAAAGCAATAAACAAAAATTATAATCAGAAGGTCATAGGTTAGGATAAATTAGGTATATAATAAATATAGGTATATCATGTGACTTATATATTCATTAAGATATTTTTTCATAGAGCTAGGGTGTGGATATAGCTCATAGATTTTTATGTACAAAAATAAGTGAAATGTTAAGCTCAAGAATTTCTTCATGCCTTCATACCTTGAGTAGTTGGATTGGAGCCTAAGTTCTACTCAACAGTTTACATATCAGCCTTTGCTGAGCATCAGTGACCCACAGCTGCTTATCTCTCTGTTGCTGGATTATGTCCTGCCAACCATACATAGCCAGCTACCTGCCGGTCAGCACAAGATAATCAAAGAGAAGGATTTGTGTTGCCTTCTCCTCAAGTCATGCAGTATTTCATTTGGCAAGTCTCTTAAAGGTTTGAAAAATCCTACTCCTTACTTTGTAGCTGATAAAATTGGGCCTTGGAGAGGTAAGAAATTCACCTGTCAGCACTCAGTTAGTTAGATGTGTAGGAGAGAATGGGCTAGTCCTGACTGGGGGAAAAAAGTTATATACAGCTCAAGCTGAAATTACTAACTAGTGTAGAGAAAAGTGAAACTGTGCAGGAAAATATGACATCATCGCGCTGATTATAGGAAACTAAGCCATACTCCACTGTGGTTGCCAATCAACTTCTGACCCTCCCTTCTCCTTTCCTTCTGGGTCACAGGAACATTATAGTTTTTGCTTTCTCCTTGATTTTCTAAGGTCCAGTAATTGTTTCTCTCACTGACTTGGGAATTAATGTAATACATAGCTAAACCCCTGTTCTCAGGACTGAGAGCTGTGAACCATACTGGATTTTTCTAGGAAATTCTCATTGAGCAAAAAAGGGACATTTCAGCCCATCAGATAGACAGAAAGTCTAAGGTGGCCCACATAGGATCTTTATGATTAAAAGATAAGATGTCTTTGTTCCTTTAATTATAAATAATATTTAAATGTTGCTCAATGCTGTTAACTGCATTATAACTTAGCTCATCCTAGCCACTACGGTCACAGTCCTGCTACATGGTATCTTCAGAGAAAGGGAGAACAGTAAGACAAGGGAGTTAGAGTCAAAGCATCCTGCTTCTGAGTTATATCTCCATCACTTCCTATCTGTGGCCTTAAGAAAGTTACTTAACCTTTCCAGGCCTTGGTTTCCTATAAATTAGAGATGATATTACCATTTGAAAGACACATTATGAAGATAAAATGAGCTAGGATAGACCAAGCATACCACAATGCCCTGAAGCTGCTGAGAGCACTCAGTTAAGATTTTTAATATTACCCTTTGAAATTAGTTCAGACTCCTAGACCATTGCTCTCTATGGCACTGACCTTATCACATCCTCTGTATTTACAACAGATGGAGATGAAATAACATCATACTGCAAGACCCTTAACCTCCACCATCATGCTCTCCTGACCAGCACAAACTGTTCATCAGCCCATAAACGAAAACTTTCAATTTCCATCTGTCCTCTGTTACTTAAATTTTAAAGCTAAAAGGACAGAAAAATCTCTGTGTCAGCGACTATGAAGCATCACTACAATGTCTTAAAGTAGGATACTAGAGTTTCTAGATGCTAGATTTCCCAGAAATCCTCTCTCAGTGCATTATTTTACTGCCCTGTACAGGAGTTAACATGGATAGGATTTGTGCCCAAAATATCTTTTTCTTTAAGTGATGAGTTTTATAATATTTCTATCCCTGTTTGAATTATACCTTGCTGAAATTCATCTTCCTACCCTATTGCTCTCTCCTCTGGCCTTTGCGTCCTCTCTGGATTGTTCCCTTCTTCCCCCCAAATAGTTCTGTTTTCCACTTTTTAATTGCATGTGTCCCATTATATCTCCTTTTACTCTTGCTTTAAGATCTCTTCCACCAATTCTGTGATCTTCTAGTTAGTCGCATGAATTAAACATTTATACACATGTAAATATATACATATATATGTGTGTGTGTGTATGTATATGTGTGTGTATATGTATAATGATATATATGTATGTGTATGTGTATATAAAACTTCAAATGTAGGTATCCTAGTTACTCTTTTATTGTTGTGAAGAAACACGTGACCAAAGTAACTCATACATAGTTTGTTGAGCCTTGCAGTTCCAGGGGATTAGAGTCCATGACCATCATGGCAGAGGGCATGGCAGCAGGCAGGTGGGCTTGGTAATAAGAGTAGTAGTTAAGAGAGCACATTTGATCCAGAAGCAAAAGAAAGAGAGACAGATAAATATGGAGAGATATACACTGAAATAGCATGAGCTTTTGAAATCACAAAGCCCACTTCCAGTGATGTGTCTCCTCCAACAAGGTCACAACTCCCAATCTTTCCCAAAGATTTTCACCAACTGCAGACCAAGCATCCAAATATATGAGCCTATGGAGACCATTCTCATTCAATCCACCAGGCTAGATTAGGCATATGAATAAATAATATGGCCAAATGTGTCTTTCTGAGTTTGCCTTATTTTACTTAACATGAAGATTTTTTAGTTCTGCCCTTTTTGTTTGGGGGGGAGGGGGTGTCTTTAATGCACTTTATTTTCAGAAATCCTAAATAACATATTTATTTCTTGAATAATAAGGCCCTTATTCCAAATAAATCATGGCTAAAAGAAGACTGCAAGATGACATCAGTCTCATTTTTCTCAAGTCCTGGTACTCTATGAATGACAACCAGCAGCCAGTTATTGTGATTGGTGATAGATCTACAGCTACTGCCAAATTTGTAACATTTTTCTACTTCTAAACCATCCTTAATGAAAATCCTATCCTGAGTCATGCTGTCTTCAGGAAAACAACCACTCTACCCATAACCATCTTTTCACCAAGACAAAATTGACAGTTATTGGAATTAGCAAAGATAGGCTTGATTTGCTTCACAGCCCTAGTGATAAAGGGCTTTCTATCACCATTATTCACATTTTTCTTTGAGTGATTTCATGTAATTTTTGATGTATTTACTGTGAGCCTCCTTTATGAAGAGTTTCCTATAACTGATTTGAACCACTATCTGATGAGGGCACTATCAGAACCGGTGGTTATTGGAACTTTGCCCTCTATCCTTTAGTGGGATTCTACCAATGAGTGAGTCACAAAGTCATCAATGTTGTTATCCTCAACCCTACTGATCGCCAATGTCCTCCACCTCAAAACACAATGGGTTCATGAACCTCTAGAACTTGTAGATGTCACTTCATCATGACTGGTGAAATCTTGATAGTTGATAATGGTTGTATCTGTGGACCATGGCTGTGAGAGCTGGGGCTAGCATGGTGTAGCTCAAGGAGCATTTGGGTTGGATAGGGACAGAAAAGCCTTTTCTACCTATTGTCCTGCAAGTACTCTGATTTTATTTTCTATATGGCTGAATCAAATTCCATTCATTTGCTGATACAGGCATGTTGGCTGAAGATTAATGAACAGCCATCTCATTCCATCTCATTCACAAGGTAGAGGCAGAGAGAGTAAGAGAGAGCTAGAGAGCTAGAGAGAGGTTGAGTTAGAGCCAGCAAAAGTGAGAGCAAGACCAAGAGAGATTGGGCCTGGCTGGCTTTTGAAGTTTCAGAGTCAATGCAAAGAGGCACACATCCCCCAACAAAGCCACAGCCTCTTTCATTCCCAAAACTGTGTTTACCAACTAGGGGCCTCACATGCAGACATATAAGCCAATGGAAGGGGCATTTTCAGTCAAACCACTGCACTCAACATCTCACTAAGAAGTCCTCAAGGAATTTAATCTAATCCAACATAAGCTAGTGATAAGATATCAGAGGAGACTGTTTTTGTTTGTTTGGTTGGTTGGTTGGTTGGTTGGTTGTTTTTGTTGTTGCTGTTGTTGTTATTGTTGTTTTTGTTTTACTTTTTATTAGAAAAGAGTGTCTGACAGAGAAGATGAGAATCACTACACAGAAAACAGAGAATGGATTCAAGTGTTCACTTTGACCATGAAAAAGATAATGAGTTTGACATTCTTAGTGGTTTGAATTACTTTGCAACTGAGAGCAAAAGTTGTTTTGCCCAACCCCTTTAGGGCTCTAGATTTTACTGACTTCTGTTGGTTCTGTTGGCTTGGCACCTTTATATCGACAGAGTGTAGCTTCTTAATATTGCAGGAGTCAGAACCTTCTTTACAGTAACTACTGATACTTCCCACAAAGTATTCTCTGTACTGAATATTTTCATTCTTGCTTGTACCTTGCTAAGTCCATTCTGGAATGTTTCCACACTAGACCAAATGTTTGTTTTCCTGAATAATTTAGACTATATAGTCACACATTAGATGTTTCCAAGTTGAACTATGTTTTTATTGTTTTCTCCTTGACCCTGTGAAATTTGTATTTATCTTGAGGTAAGGATAATATTTAACACAATTTAAAGTAGACTGTAAATTGCAATGACTAAGTGACCAATTAATAGGAGGTCACAAGAACCATTTCCTTCAACAAACATAATTTCACCAAAATGAAATATTTGATATTTTTTCTTGTTAATCTCTTGAATGAAACAAGAACAGTGAGGCCATAAGCCCAAGAAATGAATGCTTGCTTAGCCTAACTTAATTGTCCTGGAACTATATAGCATAACTCTAAAGCTATGAAAGATCTGGTGTCCTCAGGCAGAATCTAATTTCTTTATTTTTAGTGAGAGATGGTCTTACAGTGTTTCTAAGTGTGGTCTGTCTCATGAACTCAAGTGATCCTTTTACTACACACTGAATAATTGGAACTATAGACAGGTGACACCACACTTGGTTCACATTTGCTTAAGTTAAAATCTTGCATTGAATTAACCTCTGTCTAGAATGCAAGCCTATACAAATTTCTCCCTGGACCATTGAAAATAGGTAATTATTACATCACTCACAAACTATGGTAGTACCATAAGTGTTGTGGATTGGTTCTAATGCTATTTATGATAATTTGACTCCCCAAATTACATGAGAACTGGCATATCTGCTTGTGAGATATTGAGGGTCCCTGCCCCCTGTTGACTTTGATTGGTAAAATAAAGTTGCCAGTGGCCAAGGGCTGGGCAGGGAGACAGAGGCAGGAATTTAGATTTCCCCAGCAAGTTGCACAAGAGAGGAAGAGTTTTTACAATCACCATGCCAGGAAAGGATTAGGATGCAATCATGAGAGTTGTGGAGAACCAGTCATGTGAGAATGGGGAAGGGTGGTCCCAGGGGCCACCACTGGGCCACCACTGGGCCCCAACTGGGTCTAGGGTAGCAGAGACTATATATATATATATATATATATATATATATATATATATATATATATATATATAATAATTCAGGAATATCAGAGGGGAGAGTGTGTTAGCTGCAGGGAGGTTTGAAAGTGCTCAGCTACTGAGTTGCTTAAGACATTAAAATTAAGCCTGCATATGTATATGTCTTTTATTTGGAAAGCCAGAGCATTTTTGGCAGGTGGCACTGGGAAGTTTAGAGCAGATTAACAAATAACCCCAACACATGAGTACCCAGGTGATCTGTGAGAACTCAGACAGGATCTTAGCTTTACTTAGTTGAACTTCAAAACTGTAGTTCTAGGACTTTTCCTCACTCAGTCACAAGAGTAAAAATCAATGCAATAGTTTCTTTCTTCTCTTTATGCTACCCGTTTTTTTTACAGTGTCTACAGACATGTATGTTTTCTTTTCACTTAGCTCAGTTTATTTCTAGCAGTGATGCCTGATCATTTCTGTTCTTACAACACGATATTCACCTATAATGATCACAAAAAATATAGAAACAACACACCAGTTCTCAATTAAAATACTGTTCCAGAAGTGTTAGTATGTGTTCTGGAGTGGATGAGAGAATGGATGGCTTTTAAGTTTCAGGAATGCTGAATTTAAAAATTAGTTAACTATTTTATTTACAGTTCTTCTTAAAGACTTTAATTTGTAATGTTCACTGTGAAGCATATAAAAAGGAGTTAGCATATTGTCAATGTATTGTATTTACATATTTCATACATTTTACAACATGATAATCTTTCCTTTGCCAACTGTTATGGAAAACAGAATGTAGCAGGTGATTCAGGATTTCTAAGTGAAACTCACTAAAATAGTCTCATGACCTACATAAGAGATACTTGGTATAATTATTATATTCATTTACACTGTTCTGTCTCTGTCTCTCTGTCTCTGTCTGTCTCTGTGTCTCTGTCTCTGTCTGTCTCTCTCTCTCTCTCTCTCTCTCTCTTTCTCTTTCTCTCTCTTCCATGTGTGAGTACACATGGAAAAGATGTGTCTGGCATGCCCACATGGAGCAATGTCATGGTATGTCATATATGTAATGAGAGCATATTGAAACCAGGAGAGAACACTTAGGTTCCTATTGTATGCTGTTCTACATTGTCCCCTTGAGACCAAGTCTCTTACTGAAACTGAAGCTAGGCTGGCAGCCAGCTGGCTGTGATAGTTCTTTCATTTCTGAACCCACAGTGCTGAAGTTACAGACACATGTGTAGGCATGCCTGGATTTTTCATAAGTGCTAAGACTTGAACTCAGGTCCGTATGTTTGCACAGCAAACACTCTTACTTCCTGAGCCATGTTTATTTACAGCAGCCTTAATCTTTTTTTTTTTTTTTTTTTTTTGAGAATGGCATATATAAGTATTAAATTTACATATTTTCAATTTTTCTTGTCCTTCAACTCCTACCCATGTCCCCTCTCTTCCTCCAAATTCATGGCTCCCTTAATCACTATCATTACATATGCAAACACGTATGTATAAATACAACCTGATCAATCTATTTAGTATTACTCATGTGTTTAGGACTGGCCAGCTGAAATTGGATAACCTATCAGGGGAGTTATTCATTGAGAAGACGTATTTTCCCTCTCAACTGCCATCAATTGCCTAAAGCTCTTCATCTAGATGTGGGTTTTGGTATTTCCCCGTTCACATGAGAGTGACAACTGGTATTTCCACCATTTTTCATACAAAAAAAAAATTCATTGTCACTGAAAATTTTCTTCAAAATACCATAAATAAATAAATAAATAGATAGATAAATAAATAAATATTAGTGGAAACAAAGACAATGGAACAAAAAACCAAAAAAGTAAATGCAGGCTAAATGAAAATAGACACTAAAATATATACGATATAAAAATATACTCTAGAAATTTCATCCTAAGCGAAAGCTAAGGTAGCTCAATATTGTCTCTGAAAGCACAACAAGAGAAAATCAATATTTTTATTTCTAGATCTATAGTGTCTACAAGATTAAAATGTAGTATATGCATTGGGAAAGCATAACATTTTCCATTCCCAAGTTCTGAGGAATTTTATATTTTTACAGTGAAGACCATGAGTGTTGGAGAAGACATAGTGTTTCTCAACCCCAGTTGTACATTAAAAAGCTACCAAAGGTGTGAAAAATGTATAGACCCAGTCCCAAACACAAAAACACTGAAGTGGTATTTTGGCCATGCTCTGTAGGTGATTCATCAAACATCCTGAAGCTATCAGAAATCAGTAACTCCTATTTTCCAGTTTCCTTTTCATATTCTAGGTGAGAGTCTCTGCCTAAATGCTATATGTGACTACATGACAGAATTGAGATGAGGCACACGGACATTTCCGTGGGCCCAGTGGACTAGCCCACTCATCCCTCTGCCCAGACCTCAGCCACTTTCTGCAATAAGTTCTTTCAATAGCTCCATACTAACAGCTGTATGGAGACCTCTTGATATGCAGGAACCCTGTGTATTATTCACTCTGAATCTCTTTTTGTCTCCCTCTATCTCTCTTAAGTCCCCACCTATGAATTGATTTAAAAAAAAAAACAAAAACACACAAAGAAATGACAACAAAAATCAAGTTCTCTCTAAAAGCAAGACAACAACAAATGTCCCTGCTAAGATTATTTGGGCAGTTCTCTTAACTTCACAGTTAGCTTTCACAAGGAAACATACTTGGCCAATTACTTCAAGTATTAAATAAAAAAATCATATTTAAAATTGCCTCACTATTGAACAAGCGAACGTTTCTTTTTGGATAAATAACATTCAAACCTGATATTCTGAAAGCTTGTGATTTCATTATCTAATAGAGGTATTCAATAAAGCCAGTGAATATTTACTTGGAAAACTCTAGCTACAGCAAAACACAACTTAGAAATGAACACTTTCATTTGTAAGCATACTCTCGTCTCTGTAACTCAAAACCATCAGCATTAATTGGTGACAGAATTCTCTACTTCTGAAAGCTATATAAACAAACACAGATGTCAAACAGGAAATAAATTGATAGGGTACACAAAATTATCTCAGTTGCCTCACAAGGTGACACTGAATATATTAAACAAAAGTTGGAAAGAAATTTAATTTACAAATCTCACAAGAGTCTTAGTTTCATGGTGTAACACTTGTTCTTATGCTATGAATTTCCCTGCAACAAGAAAATACCAACAGAGAGTAATCTTTACAAAATGTTCACACTCTGGCACAAAACAATAAACAGATCAGAATTACCTAATCAATGTTGGAAGAAATGTCAAAATAAGAGCACAAATTTGCATCCCTTCTCAGGCTGCTAACAATTTCTTCGTTCTGAAAAAAAAGAGAAATTGAAGTTTTCTAGAGATCTGTTCAAAGCATGCAAGTAAGATGATGATTGCCTCAAAGAATGGCAGAAGATCTCATAGCCCAGGGGTGATGAGTTCATCTTCACAAACTGCTGTTGTTGTGCAAATATGCTAAGAGCCACACGATTATTGCTTTACTAAGTTACCTTAAGTTCAAAAAGAAAAAGAGGAAGGCAGGAAGCAATGATGAAAAGAAGAGGGAAATAAACTAAGGTTCAATAAAAGAAAGGACTCTGTAGCAATTAGAGACAAAATTGAGTTCCTGACCCCAGGCAAGCTCAGAAAGTCAGCAGTGGACCAATGGATACCAATGCTGAACAGCTGAAGCTCTCAAAATTTAATGTGAACCAAAATCGCACAGAAAACATGAGAAGCCAGTTTCCTAGGTCATAGGCCTGGAGTTTGATTCCATAAGCCTAGAGTGATGACCTAGAATTTATATTTCTTACAAATTCCCAGACAATCATGATCCCTACAGTAAAATTCTACATAAAAATGTATGCAACAAACATCAAATGACTATGCGATCTGACAAAGTTACAAAACTGAAACTGATACTGCTCTGAGAGATTGCCAAATAATCTAAATCAGAATTCCAACTTTTTATGTGAAATCACTGGAATTTTAAGTATTATCAACTCTTTTTTTTTTTTTCAAATAAATAAATGTCCTAATAATTACATTCTCAGGTCTAAAAAGTCTTTCAGGAAGTAGAGTATGACACATCTGTGATTAGATTCAGGCCTCAGGTGGAGAGCTTCGTCTCCAAATTTGTAGATTGAGAATAATCCTCTAAAACTTAAGACAGAGGCCAAGGCATGTGTTATTTAAGAGAGAGAGAGAGAGAGAGAGAGAGAGAGAGAGAGAGAGAATAATTTCAAAGGGTCTATATTAGTTACAAATCTCATTGCTGAAGGAATATATCTTGGCTCATGGTTTCAAAGGGAGCCAGTTCATGGTCTTTTGGCCTCAGAGTGAAGAGAGAACATCAGAACATCTCAGTAATGGAAGCACTGAATAAAACAGAGCTGCCTCACCTCATGTTAGACAGGAACAAGATGACTCCAGTAACCTCAGTGACTCCACTTCCTGAAATTTTTAGGGCCCACCCAAATACCACCAACAATCACTACATAAGCCTTTGAAAAAATGTTCTATGTACAAATTTAAACATTATTAAATAGTGAAAATTTTAACTAAAGTCCTGATATACATTTTTGGCTTTCTAACAAGAATTTCCAATAAGAATTTAAGATTTGGAGAGGTTAAACATCCAAAGTTCTAAAACTCTATTGCAACAACTTGTACTATTTTTCTGTATTAACAATCTTTCACGCTTAAAGGTTACTTGCAGCCATATCTAAAATATCTTCTTACAACAATTGGAAAAACAACTATTTTAAAATCCTAGAAGATTTAGATATGGACTAGAAATCAGGTTGACCCAAAGCAGATGGCCTGGGCAGTCACCAAGGCAACCACCATCAACAGCAAGTTTTTATTAAGGTGAGCCATGCCCAAGTTGCTGTGATGATCATCATGAATTCTCTTATAGAACTTGCAGGAAATGAATTCTGAATAAGAAGTCTAATATTAAAAAGGAAAAAATGGCTATTCCCACTATCACTTGTCATTCCTAACTAAGAATACCCAAAGTGGCTGAATTTGGACAGAAATATTTTTACCACATATTTCCTCATCAGTCAATCAAAAATTTCTACCATATGCAAGGAAACAAAAACAAAACAACAAGCAAACAACAGGCAAACAAACAAACAAAGTTCCTTAGAGGGAACTCCAAGTAAGTTTATCCTTTAAAATTTTATATTCTTTCAGTGAATAAAAAAAAAAAAAAGTTGGTTGGTTGGTTGGTTGGCTGGCTGGGTTATTGTTGTTGTTTGGTTGGTTGGTTGTTTTGTTTTTTATTTTTGTTTTTTGTTGTTGGGTTTTTTTTTTTTTTTTTTTTTTGGATAATACAATCTGTGTTTAGTCATTTCAGCTCCGGAATTTGTTTTCTGGCTAAAGCCTTCACGTAGAACAGTGAAGTCTGTGTTCTTAATTCAGAAGCAATGGCACTTACTGTCCATTATCAGAAGCCTGAGATCACACCAGAGCTCAATATCTCCAAGGCTGGTAAAGTCTTTAATGTAATAATTACTATTTTTACAGCTAGCAAGATAACAGACATATTTTTTCAAGGAAAACATTAGGATACATAAAGTCTTGCAAGTATATACTATTAGAACCATCTTAGGAATTCACAGACACTTAATTACATCTTATTAAATGTGGGCATCCCAAGGGGAAAAATTGATGGATAAAAAACACAAGCCAGCCTCCATTCTCTTCCCTCTGATATAGTAATTAAATTACCATCATTCTGCTCCTGGAGAGGACAAATAGAGCAAGAGAGGAGGGTTTAGAACTACAGTTGCCAAAACTAAAGAACTTAAATTACATCATTCAACATATCCAGGTTTTGGATCCCCTTCTGAGTGAAGGGAAGATCAGAGAACAGGAACTATTATACTTCCTGGTAACTTTATGAGAAGGGTTGACGAGAAAAATAACGTGCATAGGTTTGTACAAGGCTGCAATAATTTCCCAGTGTCTATTTCCTTCTTGTCTTCTTGATTGCAATCTTTGCCATTTGCTTCTGGGTGTGAATAGTGTGAATCAGCATTTTCAAACACCCTTGGTGCTACCAACTTGGACCCAGAAAAAAAATTTGTTGTGGGAACTAAAGTGGCATTATAAGATAGTTAGCGGCATCTTCATCCTCTTCCTGTAAGATGTTGCAGATGCATCCTTCATACTGCCGTAACGACCAAAGGTATCTTCAGACACTACCAAGTAGCCCTTCGGAGAGTGAGGAGGAATCAGCCCCAATAAAAATGGCTTCTCCGATTACAGGGCAGCAGTTGGAAAAGAAGCATAGAGTCAATGTTGGCTTGCAGTTCTGACCACTCATCTGAGAAGGAAATAAGTGAGAAGCCTTCAATCTATCTGTCTTTAAATCTTAGTGTTACAGGGTATGAAGTGGAATCATCAAAAATAGCAGGTGACCTCTTCGCTCAGGTGCTTTGTATTTGAGAAAGACAAAGACTGTGACAAAGAGAAAATCACATCTCTGAAATGCTTTCATCTTCAAGCAGACTTCAAGATGATAACCTCATTAAAAAGTCATTCTCTGCCTTTCTGCCTCCCTCGCTCCCTTCTTGTACTCTCTCCCGTGCTGTCACCCTCCCAGGGCCATGTATCATTTTGACTCAGTAGATTACTTTGGCCCTCAATAAATTAGAATAAGGAAAACAATATTAAAAGGCACAGCTTTGCTGAGAGGATTTCCAAGGGATTGTATTGAAGAGCGAGTATCTCGAATAGATTGTTGTTTTAAACTGAATTCATGATGCTATTCCGTTTTCAACCTCATAGTCTAGAGAGGAGCATTTCAAAGATAAACTATCTTGATATTTTCATTTCAAAGACAGGTAATAAGTGGAATACAACAATTTCCAAGGAACTCCAGACAGGCGTAATCTAGTTTATGCAAGCAGTCACCATTTCGAGACCCCTGAAAGAGCTTTGCTTTACAGTCCATGTGAGATGCTACAGAATTTGTGGTGACTGCACTGCCTGCAGAGTAGAGATGAATGGCCTGATTAATAAATTCAGAGGAAGCGGATAAGAAGGGAGGACAAGGTGAAATGCAGAACTCAAATGAGAGATAAAATAGGTAAGATAAAATAGGTAAAGGGAAACACAGGTGGGGGGTGGGGGGTGGGGGGACAAGGCAGTTGCAGTGCACCCTCTCCACATGCTGTAGACGCGCTCTGTTTCTCAGGAAATGTGATTGAGAAAATATGAGATATTGTCTTTCCCCTAAGATATATTGCTCCTCCCTCTCATAGCTTATTTTACAGGGAACAAATGTCCTTAAGATATACAACACTGATCTTCTCTGACTGCTGGTGGTGGGAGGCATGTCTTTTGGAGCCAGCAACAAGAAAGTGTCCCTGTGCCATGGGAACCCAGTGTGACAGGAAGGGAGAAGCTGTCCCAACACTCTTAAGTGGATGAGAAAATTGAAGATTAAACAGCACGGCTTGTGCTCTGGAACTGGTGGTTAATTTAATCAGACACTCCTGTGGTTCATGGTCTTAATGAGAAAAAAGCAAAGTCCCTCGATAACAGAAGTTACTTTTTAAAAAAATTGAGTATAGCCCTGAAAATGAAGGCAAGATACACTTCATAGGAGGGGGAAATATTTGAAAAGGTTATATCAGAGCTTCAAGAAAATGTAAGAGCCTCAGAATCTATAATGTTTGTGCAGTTTCTCAAGAGTATTAAAAAATAAGGACTCAGAAGTTCGTGTTTATGTGAGTGTGCGTGTGTTTGTGCATATGCATACCCAGTTAAATATAATGCAACAATAATGATCAAATAAAGAAAAAGATGCTATCAATTTAAGAGGAAGTAGAGGCATTGGGGAAGGGCTTATGGAAGGGGTTGGAGAAAGGAAAGGGAAGAAGTGATATTTTAATTAAATCATATTTGTAAAAGCTAATGAAAAATATATCCATGTAGTGCTCTATCATGAAAGATAATGGAACATTCCCTTGTGAACCCCTCTATCTGGGTGACTAACAAGGGCAACAATCCCCCCAGATTGTCCTAAAAGATAGAAGAAGTGTCTTTGTATTTAAGCCAGTATTCCTTGGTGTTCCAGGAAAAGGAACAGTAAATGTGTAAGGTATGGAGCCCCAGGTCATGAGCTCCACACAGGGCTTAGAAGATGAAAAGCAAATTCCTGTGGTTCTGGCCACCCTGAACAACAGCTTCTCTGTACAGAGTCTTTCACAGTCCTTCTCCTCCTCCTCTTCCCTGCAGGCTTGGGCTTCAGTCTTGTCAATCAAGACACCCCAACGTTTGACCCATAGCCTTCTGTCATGTATATAAGAGATGGCACTTGCAATAAAGAACTGTCTGAGGTGCAAAGAGTGAAGGCCTCGGTCACAAACGTGCCCCCAGAGCCTATAAAGAGCAGATCTCTTCTGCCCTGTTTTCCTCTGGGGATTCCCTGAACTCTAACCTCCAGTCAAAGTATTACAGAGTCCCAAACAGATAAGTACCCTTAGCAACCAAGTGTTCCAATGTAGCATCGATACCACAATGAAAAAACAACCAATCTGATGTTCAGGACAGACAAGGATCCCCAAGCTGAGTGCCTTAAGCCAGGCCCTTGGGTCAGCTTCTGTTCTTGATCTTTCCTGAGAAAGCAATGAAATGCAGAATCATTTTGGCCCCCATGCCCACCAGACAGACCCAAGCAGCAGAACTGTCTACAGAGACAAAGCCCACACCAAACAAAGATTTTCCTTTAACTAACCAGGCAGACTCCATATTAAAGTACCTTCTATGACTTCAGCTGTAGAGTATAATACGGAACTGTCCTTTTGATAATGATGGTTCCTTGAGTATCCTGTGACAAATTTACCATTGGCTTGATACTTTAGACAGGAAGATGTAAGATGCCAAATCATAGTATAAAAAGTAAAATGCTGGCAAGTAGCTATGTATGCTGACTATCCACTAGGGATTTGTTTAATAAAACTGAATAACTGCCCCTAAACACTCACAGAACTATGGGTCTGTCAACAGACTCACACATATCATCAACAACGCAGTCTGGCCCCAAACCTTGCACTTCTGAAGTACATAAGGTAACAGAAGTGTTAGGGATTTACACAAGATGACCTGAGTCATATTACTTGTATTTTCTCACTGGTGAAAGATCTGACATTTTACCCTATTTGGAGGCTAACAAGTTAGCCTGTTAACATTATCGTGAACACAAACACACATGGACGATATAAAACTCCTGGATCAATGGCAAAGATCTTTGTCACTCACAGCAGTAAAAGCAGCTACAGTATTAACATTCAGGAGTCACAATTTTCTTTTCAGTTTTCTATATGCTCTCATTTACAGGGAGACTCGAAGAGGACAGCGGGAACATAATACACAGTTGGATGAATGATAAGAGAGGACCTGCGATTAAGGGAATCTAGTTCTTTATGAATGGAAACTTACCAAGTCTGGTCACTGCTCTAGAAAGATGGTTACACATATCAAGAGAGGCATGCTTTATCGACACTGCCCAAAGCCAATGTAGTTAGCACCCCCCTTTCTCCTTTCTATTGTCTTTGCTTCTGGAAAAGAATTTTATAAACAAAATTACTTTTCACTCTGAAAAATCTTCCTCAACTGAGGCTGGAATTAAACCCAATAATTAATTAACAATTGATTAAAGCTATTGTGAATAGGACTCTAGGCAGAAAAATGAGGCCATCCTAAAAGGCTGACCTTTGTCACAGACCCAAGTAGCTGGAGAAAAAAGTCTCATAAACCATCAGGGTCTTTCTTTAAAAATAATAATCTTTCTTTAGGTTTTAGAAGGACTCTCCATTTCATGTACAGTATTACTACAAGTACAGCATACTATATTTGTAGCTACACAGATTCCACACTGGCCCATAATGAAAAGCATGAAACATTTTGCTATCTAATAGTCCAATACAAGTTGACCTGAAGTCAACCTGGGTCTCCTCACGTCACTGAGGAGAAACACTCTATATTGTTCAGGATTTTCCAAGAAAATATTGAGGACAGGACAAGTATTTTAGAAGTGATACTTCCTGGTATGGTTATGAGGAAGTCATCAAGGCCTGTGAGCTACCACCTGCAAGCAGCAAGCCCATTAGAAGGCTATAATTGGGATGTCTGGAGTTAAGAGAGCCAAAGACTCCAGACTCACTTAAGGGCTGAGAAGCAGGAGCACCAACATGGGAGAAAGCATGTCCCCATGGCAATCTGTCTGGCAGAGAGCTAGCAAGCCCTCCCTTTTTCCATCTACTCAAACTTGAGTAAGGTCTACCCATATGGAAGAGAACCAGCTAAATATCACCCTGGGTAAAATTCTCCTATCTTCCATAAACATCCTCACAGACACTCCCAGAAATAAAGTTTAGCCAGCTACATGGGCATCTGTGAACCAGTCAAGTCAACACATGCAACTAACTCTTGCATATCTGTCAATGGAAGAGCCTGCTCTTTGAGAAAGAAATAAAGTTGTCTGGGCCATCACATATCTGCTGACTGTTCAAAGTAGCCAACCCTAAATAATGACACAACTCTACTTTCATATCTGCCATTAAAAAAAATCATACATCTTTGCCTCAGTTATGTCAAATCAATTAAAAGAGCTTAAATAAAATGTGATTGACTCAGACAGTGAACTAGAACAGTGCAAGTGAGCTCATTAGATTAGCATGCATGGAAATACTTGAGCATCAGCAACAGTGCTGACTGCAGACACAGTCTAGAGATGCCATACACAAGCTCTGATACCAGTTCTGCAGAATCAGCAACCATGAATTATAACACTTGTGGTTCTTAATTTCTACACAGAAGTAAAAAACTAAGTATGCACAGAAGTAATACAGAACAACAGCTTCCAAATGGAGCTTCTTTTAGTGATGGGGAAGGAAGCAATGCAATGAGGAAGCATTATCTAGATTAGTAATTACCCTGTTTCTTTTAAAGGAGACATGGAAAGATCTGAAGCAAATGGATGCATTGTAATGTTGTTAGGCATTAAATCAGGTATGGAGTTGATGGCCTCTATTATTTTCTATGCTTTTCACATGTCTAAGATATTTCATAATTTAAAATAGTCCTTAAAGCAAAATAGGGGTATTTATCTAGTCTCAGAAGTCTGTCACTATGAACTGCTCAAGTTTATCTAATCCACTTGCACATGAAAATCTTTGGGGAGAAAGAGGCATAATTTGACTAAAAGCAGAATGTCATAGAATTTGTGCTCTCTAGGAAAATAACACACTGGAGCTGCCTCAGATCCATAGTCAACAAGGAATCACTTGATTTCATTCATCTTAGGCTGATGTGTTGAAACAACTACAAAGTCTAGCACTCTGGGACTCTGTTGTGGGACTATGGCAGCCCTGCAGGTCTTCAGGTATATGAAATAATTAATGGACCAAGAACACCAATAACTAATTTTCTTACCCCTATAAGAACTTCTTAGGAAATCCCTTCATTTAATAGCTAACTAATCAGATCCATATAAATTAACTATATAAGTTCCAAGTTAAAATATGTAAGTTTATATATAAGTTAACTATATAATTTAAAAACATTTATTTTTAAACATTTCAGACCTCACCTGAAATAATAATTCAAATAGATAGATATTGTTTGTGGTTGGTCAAACTCATTGTATATCCTGTAGGCCCAAGTCAATTCCAACCAGCTCTTTCTCTGATTTTTCTCTTTCTCTGGTTTATTCTCTGATCAATCGAGTAGAAAGCTCCCTGTCTTCTGGCCTATTAAAGTTTATATTAAACTCACTCTATTTCTACCTGTGTGACTAGCAAACATTAGATGTGCATTTTTTAAAAATCAATAGTGTATGCTTATTTAAAATACATTTGCAGCCTGCATTGCATCTAGAAGGATCTTTTCACAGGTATAGAAAATATGTTTGATTAACTATTTTTGTAACGCTCCAGTCACGTTTGATTTTTAAAATTAAGTGATTTTGGCCAAGAATCTCTGATTAGGTGTATGGTAGGAGTACGTGTTATTGTTATGCTAAGTGGGCATAGTATCTAACTGCCTTTCATTACTTTGCTTTATGCTCATTCATTAGTGCAGCTCTTAGTCCACATCAAAGAAGGTTCTTCTTTTCACAGTGGAAAAAAGACTCATAGTTGATCAAAGTAGAGTGAATAATGGTTGAGAGGCCAGACCTAAAGGGGACATCTATCACATAACGAGTGTTAGGGCTCAGGGACCATTGTAAATAAAGGGGCAGGAAGATTTTGAGAGCCAGAGGTGAGGGAGAAATTCTGAAAATGGTTTTCTCTATACATGACAAGGTTATTGGACTCATGAACTGTACTTGAGTACACAAGACTTGCACAAGATCAAGCCTAAATTCTACTGCATCGATCCATTTGTCCCATATCTTAGCATGTGCATCTCTTTGCCAGTCCTGAAGAAGGCAGGTTCATCCTGTGCCGGGTGAAACTTCTTACATAATACCTTCTCCATTCAAAGTTCTATCTATCTAGTAAGACCTCTTGAAGTCTTTCTAGATTTCTTCAGGATAATTAAACATTCTGTAAAACCACAGAAATTTCTTGAACTTTGATTTAACCTTATAAACCGCATTCTCCATTGCCTGCAGATTATTAGTTAAGCCAGAGGATTCTCCTGACGCCCCCTTCTCAGGGTTCTAGTTATATACCTACACCTCCCGAGAACCAGACACCGAGTATCTAGAAATAGTATTTACACTCCAAATAGTATAAGGAATTGTTCAAATTATCCAACTTCTAGGAAGCCCGTAGAACTCATTCTTCCCACTCACCCTATCTGCCACACACAAGCCACCTCCAACATCACCAACTTGATGCTTTCTTGTCTGGCAGTACAACCTCTAGGGTAGCCTGGACAACTTCTCTCCTGTAGAGCTGTAACAATGACACCTCTCCAGGTGCCATTGTGCTGTGTTCCACCATTAAAGCAATCCTTTAACCTCATGGAATAAATAAATTAACATTCTGCTGAGTGTGATAGTAGAAGGAAGAAGCTCCACGAAGGATTTGCCTGCATTTCCTATTTTGTTCTGATGTGGGCACCAAATGCTGCATGCCTGTCACAGTGCTTGACCAAACATTTCCAGTTTTCTAAAGCAAAGACAAACATTGAGTGAGAAAACTGAAAAAGGAGCTTTGCCACTGGCTCTCACATTTGCCAAGTCACTGAATTGATGTTCCTATCAGAAGGTTATTATGCATCAACAACCAGCACACCAAATCAAGCAGACTCTTCTTTCTGAAAACCAAAGGACACATTTTTAGCCAGTGCTGACTGCCATATGGAAGTCACTAGAGAGGAATCTGAAGACCCCAGCTGTGATTGTTGTCCCTACAGAATGTCCATTCCCCAGATGCAAGTGATTGCTGTCTATAAACCTTGTTTCTGGCCATCTGGTCTACACTGGCTACCCTTCATTTATATTATCAAGACTGTAAACTAGATTGACATTAAGCATGCAATTCTGGATTTTATTTCTGTCAATAAATCCCCTCATAAGCACAGGTTTTAAGTTAAAACCAGTTAGGTTTTAAGTAGCTCCTCCTGCTCTCTGTGTCTGCCCCTATTCTTGTTTCCTAAGCATTTTCTAACCTCCCCCTTCACATGCACATTCACAGAATACCCAGCTTTAGGTCCTTTGCTGCAGCATAAATAAAGCAGGGAACACTCTATATAAACCTCAGACTCCTCCTTTATAGAAGGACTAGGAAGACGACCCTCCCATAGGGATTAACAGGATCCCTATATAGTATAAAGAGCCTATCTAATATGGCAAAAGTCAGCTGCATGATGACGCCCAGCAACTCTTATCAATTGCTTTGATCAATATTCATAATGTAACCCATGCTCTGAATCTAAATTATTAGTTTATTTATCATCTACGGGTAGAGCTCTCAATACTGTTTCCTAAAATACTAACTTATTAATCTATCATATTCATGTGCACACCTTAAATAGCTTTCATTGTAACATAAGGGTAGAAGAAGAAGTATTATCTTTAATGTAAAAAGACAACCAGAACTGGTTGAACCAGAGGTGGGAGCCCTTTGGAACAGCCACCAGTTAAGAACTAATTTTGGAAATCCGGACATGTAACATGACACTTTGACACTCTTTGGAGGTACTCAGTCTTAAGCACACAATGTCTCATTCAGTGCTAGTAAAGATGTTAATATAGATCCAGTTTGAAGACAAAAATAATACTGTTATTTTTGGGTGACTTACTCATTTACTTCAGGGACAAATAAGATTTACTTTAATCCTATTTAATTAATAAGGACTAATGAGTTCCTTATGCACTTCCCACCCTGTTTTCTGGACTCAAGTATTGCTACAAATGAAGATGGCCATCGGGGAACCACACATGGGCTTGCATTTAAGATTAGGCCTTTTACTCAAGGCCTCCAGCCTACAGTTGTCTGATCAATGAATCCTCTTCTAGGGATCCAATAGCAGAAAATTTATTTTTACCCCACAGCCTGTTTACTTCCTGAGTTCATTCAGAGCTGATAGAAGAAAAGGAAAGAAGGAGAGGAGGAGGAAAAGGACTAGAATGAGAAGGAAGAGGAGGAAGAGGAGGAAGAGGGTTAGGGGGAGAAGGGGAGGAGCAGGAAAGTTTTGTTTTTTAAAAATATACTACAAGATAGTTTTCACAGTAATAAATATTTGATATAGAAAACTTTTAATATTATTAAACAAGTATAAAACACATGAAAAGATACAAACTATACTAGTCCCTAATATGGGATAATTATCAGTAGTAATTTTGTTATGTTTCCTCATAAGATTTCGTGCATACATACAAACACACCAATGTACTAGAAACTGAATCATTCATCCACTTAAGCATATTTAACTTGTGCATAGGTTTTTAGGGCTTACTTATTTATTGCTTTCCCAAAATAAACCTCTCCACTTTATGAAAGACTCATTGTAGCAAACTGCTCTGTTTAATTGAATTAATGTTTAAGGGCTTAGGAATATTAAGAAGAAAACCTTGCTGCAACTTGAGCAGGAACCATTGAATAACCTTGATCCAATCTTATCCTCCTGATTTCTAGGTAGCTGATGGCTACTTGCAAGATAGAATGGGTCACAAAAATGTCTGCCACTAAGTTTTTCATTTAGTTCTTTCCTTTAACCATGGTTCCCCAAGAGTATAATAATTACTCAATAGTTTGTATAAATGTATACAATCATATCAATTTCATTAGTGATGAATGAATTACAGTAATTATGAACATAATTTTGACTATATGGGATGTTTTGATTAGCAGATACCAATCTTTTCTAATGTAGCTTCATTGTATACACATAAAACTTCTATATATTATATATTGTTAGTCTACTAAATCAATATAATATGGATATCTTCCATATTATTAATGTTTATCTGTAAAATACTCTTTAATGGCTTGCAGGATTCCAACCTATCAATGTGCCATAACTTAATTCATACTCAATTTTTAAATTTCCAATGTTGTTTTAAAGCAATGACTAGTCTTTCATCGAATAGAATGTGATGTTTTAGGTTACCATTGCAGTAAAAAAAATCTGGATTAATTCTGAAAGGTTATCTTAGCTCCAGAGTCCCCTTAACCATCCAATAGCAAGGACTCAAGTAGAGATCCCAATTTCAATAAAACAGAGAAAATTATGCTTGATGTAATGGACTTCTTGTTTTCCAGAAAATGGTACATTTCCTGCCCCACCATGTACTTGTATTCCTGTAACTGTAACTGAGTCTGTTTCTCTGAGGCCAATTAGAAGAAAAGCTTGTAACATAACATGGGCATCAGCTCTGATGTAGCTCATGTGGAGAACGTCAGAGCACTGCTGAATGAAGAGCTGCAGAGAAGGAGCATAGTCACCACAGCTTCAGCTTGCCCATCTGCACATGACTCAGCAGCTACAGAGTGAAAAACGTGTCTTCACAATGAAGACATGCTAACCCGATTGTGTCAGATGATAGACTTTGGCACCTGATGCCATACCAGAAAAGAAGACCATAGGAGGAATAACACGAGCAAGGTAGGAGAAGAGGAAGCCTTTCCCATGGGAATGCAGATTCTACAAGACACAGACCAACCCTTTTGTAAGACTTCCAAAAATCAGGAGGCCCCTGTACCTCACACAAAGCCAAGAAACCAACCATGCTGAAGCCACTAGGAAGCTGTATGTCCCTGAGAACTAACTGCCTCTCTCTGAACTCAGCATGAAGATATGCTGGTCCTGTTTACTCCTGGTGTGAGAAGAGAAAACTAATTCTATGTCTGAATAGAAAAAAAAACACCCACCTTGAGCCTACCTTGAATATGATTCAGACCAGCATCACTCACATAATCCATTCTGAATTTAAGATGAACTAAGGTGGCTGTTGGTGGTGGAGGTCGGGCTTCTTCTTGGCATGCAAACAATTTAAAAATGTTTAAACATCCCAATAAAAGGAGAGCTGACTGGGAAAATTAAAGAAATTAACTTCAGCACGGAGCTAAAGTCTATCATTAACACCATCCTCAGTGATAACAAAATAAAACCTTTTCTTCTAAGGCCAAAGGCAAGGCAAGGATGCTCACGTTCACCATTCCCATGCAGTGTGGAGCTGGAGAGAGCAATTAGACAAGAGAGAGTATTTTTATTATTTTAAAAAAAATATCTATTCCTAGTTCTGAATATTTGTTCAAAAAATTGAGAACAGGACACCCATTCCTTTGTGTGTTGTAGCTTGTTCATAATAAAGAGGTGGAAATATCCTAAGTGTCTGCCAAGGATAAATGGATAAATGGATAAAGAAAATATAGAATTGCATACAAGGTCTGTTATTCCTAAACAAGAAGGGAATCCTGTTATCTTCCATGACAGGGATGGAGCTGAAGGACACTGTGCTGAGTGAAATATGCATTCCATGTATAGTACAATCTGACCTGGAATAGTTCACAGAAAAAAAATCAGGTGACAGCTACTTAGAGATCAAGTAATAGAAAAGATGAAGTTTTGAAATCATCAGCCATACAAGACCAGGAATTCTAGAAATTTGCGGATAGCAGTATACATAGCAACAACTCTGACTGTAGACTTAGGTTTTGAAGAGAACGCTCATGTTCTTTGCTGTTGTTATTTACCATTCTAAAAGAGAAAGGGGGGAGGGTGTTGCCTCCTTGAACATTTTTTTTTTGTCTCACATTTAACCAAAATGTCTGTAGCCTCCATTAGACAGATATTTACCTTTCTGCTTACACATCCACAGCTCCACTGGGGTGTTCTGCTGACTGGCAAGGATGACTGCAAGCTGTGCTTAATCCAGGATGGGTCTATATATCACTCAGTTTTCAGAGATCCAGGATTGTTCCCTGGTGTCAAGAGCACCTGACATACCTTGCTGACATCCCAGCCACTAAAGGAAAGGGTGCCATAATGCCAGAGTCCAGGCAAGAAACCTACTCTCTAAAGAAGATGAGAGGAGAAAAAAATTAGATATGAGCTGCTTTTGTAATATTACAGCAAACAAAGATCAGTTTTAACTCCAGTCACAAGAAATCCATTAGACAAACCCAAAATAAGGAAAATGTTTTGGCTTAACTGGCTCAGAAAAAAAGCTTCAGACATAAAGAACAACAGAAATTATAGCTACTGATAACTTTTGAGCCATTAGAGAAAACTGAAATATTCCATTTAGAGTTTCAAAGGTAGATAACTCTATACAGATTATATAATTACATATGACTAATAATAATCATTAATAAGAAAGCATCTTCATTACCAGGAAACCCGTCTTGACTCTCTGAGAGTGAAACGTCTTAATGCCCGCAATTTATGTTCAAACGGTGTATAAAAACTACCTATTTGCATATATATATAAAGGTAAATAATAGCAAGTTAAAATTGATTAACATAAAAGATTAATATCTGCAAAAGATGTGGATAGTTGCTCTATTATTCTTTCTTCTCTGTTGTACTTTATCAGGATTTTTAAGTGTTAAAAGCAAAACAAAAAAATTACTTAAAACATTACCTAGAGATACCAAGATAATTTTTCAATAACGTAGAGGAAAATCTAGGGGAATTACACCAAATTAAACACAATAGGACTGTGACATTTATCTCCTCCCATGGATTCTCCAGTGTGCCTGCCCGGGTTTTATGGTGCATGGCATACCTGGATGCACTGAAGGTTGACATCTGGATCACCTTCTGATTTGATGGAGCATCTGACAGCAGGAGAGAAAACTAAAGACTGCAGAAACATTTGCAATCAGAAGCTAAGAACCCCAGGAAAGAGTGAAAACAACTGCTAAAACAAAGAAGGGAAGGCCTAGTAGCAAGGTATCCCTCTGCCTCTATGAATTTCTGTTTCCAGATAGAGCCCTTTACATGATGATGAGCCATCCTGAACTCCCATTCCTGGAAATAAAAATCTGCTCTGATATACTGCATTCACTTCTCTTAACAAATGCATCTTGAGTAAACATGGAGTTCTTCACCCATCCATTCTCCAGGACCCACAACTTTGCACTTCCTGTAAATAAGTTTGATAAGGCTCATTAAGAATTTTCTCCATTCAGCCATCAGATTCTCACTCTGCTCGGATGCTAGCAGAATTCCCCCCTGTGGCCCCAGGTCCCTGCTCAGGGAGGAGCAGGTGCAACACAGGAACAAATTTGAACTTGGCTGCTATTATTCATATCCCCAGAGTGACAGCTTTCTAATCTGCATACAATGAATTCGGCAAGTGTTTTCTGAGCCGTGTTCTCTGTTGGGAACTGCAGTCCTTCTTGATGAGGAGGCTGCTCATTAATAGGAAGTAGATATTAAAGATTCTTGTATCATTTAATTCCAGTTCTACAAAACAGAGAAAGCGTGTTTTCTCAATAAGGACACTTTTGTAGCAGAGACTAATTTTTACTGGAAAAAAAAGTTCATTTATCTTGTCTTGCTTAAGTTCTGTTAGTAATATTGTTTTAAAATCATTCTTTAGCACAAACTTAATATGATCTTAATATGATGCTTTCACAGACATTAGAACTGTTCAACCGAGCTCTGAGAAGTATCCATATGGTCAGAGATGATTTCATAATAGCTACAAGGTGCAGTTTGGAAACTCTTGGACTTCTTCCCTGGTTCAAGCCCTTGTTCCCCCATTCCTGTATTGCATGTCTGTCTCTTCTACCACATGTCGACCTGAAACTTCAAGTAGGTGATGATGGTGATTCTTAAAACCTATTCTCTCATCTGTGGGTCTTCGACTTTGTAAATACTGAAAATCACATATGTACAAATGTAAAAAAAAAAAAAAAAAAAAAAGCAAAACTGTCTGGAGAACAAGTGGGAGAAATGAGATGGAGAAGGACAGAAAGGGGGAAGGGAAGGTGAGAAAGGGAGCTACTGGAGGCTGTGCTCAGAGTTCAGCACAAATCAGGGGAAGGGCCACTGGGGGATGTGCTCAGAGTTCAGTATATAGTTATGTGAAAATGGATTTAAGTAATCTTGTACAATAATATATTTTTTACTTACAAAAGTGAACCAAGATTTCTTTCTCAAATCTGATAAGAGTCAAATCTGTTTCTACCTCCATGGTCACATTTTTCTCTCTTTATTCTCTGGGTTCATGTTTTGTTTTGTTTTAAGACCAAAGCCTACCTGGACATCAAACTGCAAAATTTCAGAGTCTTAAACATTCTTTCTAGACCATGAAAACAAGAGCAGGAAAAGTGTCCCTGGTATAAGGGTTTTTAATTAGCTAATATTTAATTCATCTGAGAAATTAAAATCCTTATGAAATATTCAAGTGCTACATTACATCTTAGAAAAATTATTTGTATCTATTAGGCTTTGGAACAAAGCAAACCTCACTTCTCAGTACCAAATACAGATACTCCGACTCTTCAGACTCACCAGAGGCCTGAACATAGGCTCAATCTTGGCTCAACTATACTCCTTTCCATTGATCTGCAGTAGTCCATTGAGAAGAAACCTGAAGCCAGAGGATGCTAGCAAGGGATTTTATATAAAGCAACCTGAAGAAAACTATCTTTAAATTTCATTGCATCTACAGGATAGAGGACAAAGATCACCAGGCTTCTGTAAAGTTGCAACACGAGTTAAGAGTAGAATATGAATCTATATGAAAACACTCTCGTCCACTCAGGATTTTTCAGATTTCATCCTCTATTTTAAGCAAATGTACAGAAACACTATAGAAATCAAATCCAATGTCTACAATCACACCACTTATGTAAACATTTGTGTGTGTTCAAGATATTTGTAAATCTTTTTTTTTTTTTTTTTTTCTTTTTGGTTTTTCGAGACAGGGTTTCTCTGTGTAGCCCTGGCTGTCCTGGAATTCACTCTGTAGACCAGGCTGGTCTCGAACTCAGAAATCCGCCTGCCTCTGCCTCCCAAGTACTGGGATTAAAGGCGTGAGCCACCACCTCCCGGCGATATTTGTAAATCTTAACTGTAGAGATGTAATATACTCTCTCTCGATAGATAGATAGATAGATAGATAGATAGATAGATAGATAGATAGATAGATAGATAGAGATATATGGTGGAAAAACATTTTATAAAATCTATAGATAAAAATATGAATAAAGAAGGCAAAGAAAATATTATGACACCACTTTCCTACAAAATTCAGAATTCAAGGCACTATAAAAAATAATTTTAAAACTAAGATTTTTATAGAAACAGAACAAACAGGCATGACAGAGGGGAGTGTCTTGTTAGGAGTAGAGAGTTTGATAGGAGAAGGCACTGAGAAGATGCTGGTATGATAGAAACATTCAGAATGTTTTACATACATGTATCAAACTAAAAGGAAACAAATCCAGTTTTTTTTTCTAAGAGTTACCACAGGGGCATGTAATCCATTATGTTCATAGTGGCCTTATCTGTGATAGCCAGAAGCTGGAAACAACCCAGATGTCCCTCAACAGAAGAATGTATACAAAAAATGTGGTTCATTTACACAATGGAATACTATTCATCTATTAAGAATGAGAACATCATGAGTTTTGCAGGCAAATATATGAAACTAGAAAATATCCTGGGTGAGTTAACTCAGACACAAAGGACATGCATGTTGTGTACTCACTAATAAGTAGATATTAGCCAAAAAGTACAAAATACCCAGGATACAGTCCACAGAACTAAAGATTAACAAGCTGAATGGCCCAAGTGAGGATGCCTCAATCCCACTTGGGAAGGAGAAAAAAGCAATCAATCATCAGAGGGGAGAAGGAGGGAGAGATCTGGGTGGGAGAGGTGAGGGGGAGGGGAGAAGAGGAGCATGATCAGGTATGTAGAGGCCCAACCAGGAGAGAAGCCATGAGGGCCAGCAGAATGAATGAAAATATGCAGCCTCCGGTGGTAGGAGGTAAGGTGGGAGGGGGGTGGGGGTGGAGGCTCTAGAATGTACCAGAGGCCTGGGAGGTGAAAGACTCTCAGGACTCAAAGGGACGGACCTTAGATGAAATGACCAACAGTGGGGAGAGGGAACTTGTAGAGTCCATCTTCAGTAGAAAAACAGCATCAAATGGATGGATGGGGTTGCCATCCCACAGTCAGAAACTCTGACCCAGAATTGTTCCTGTCTAAAAGAACTGCAGGGACAAAAATGGAGAAGAGACTGAGGAAAAGGAGGTCCAGTGACTGGCCCAACTTGGGATCCATCTCAAGGGGAGGCTCCAAGGCCTGACACTATTACTGATGCTATGGTGTGCTTACAGACAAGAGTCTAGCCTAGCTGTCCTCTAAGAGGCCCAACAAGCAGCTGACTGAGACAGAAGCAGATACTTATACCCAACCAAATGGACTGAAATTTGGGACCCCTGTGGTTGAATCAGGGAAAGGTTGGGAGAAGCTGTGGAGGAGTCTTCCATAGAAAGACCAGCAGTCTTAACTAGTCCAAAGCCCTGAGATCTCTCAGACACTGAACCACCAACCAGGCAGCATATACCAGCTGATATGAGGCCCCCAGCACATATACAGCAGAGGATGGCCTGGTCTGGCCTCAATAAGAGAAGCTGCACCTAACCCTCCAGAGACTTGAGGCCCAGGGAGTGGGGAGGCCTGGAGGGGGATCAGGGAGAGGGGGAGTGGGGACAAACTCTTGAAGAAGGAATGGGATGAGGAACTATGGGAGGGCAGACCAGGAAGAAGGATACTGACTGGACTGTAAAAACATAAAAGTAATTATTTTAAATTAAAAAAAAAGTGTTAAATTTCAATTTTTAGATAGTACTGCATTTTTGAAATCCCAAGTATAAGAAACCATGCTCAACACATCAAAAGTTATAATTCATAAAGCTACTTCATAAATTCAGTCCAAACAGAAAGCCATAATTTGAGTCTCAGAGTTTCCTGATTAGAAACTGTTGGTGTTAAAGCCACGATTGCATTGAGACTCTGAAAATGTAAGTGTATGTGTGAAGGGCAGGAAGGAGTGTTTCCAAAACAAAAGACACCTTCAGAGAAACAACTCACACAAAGTACAGGGAAAGCATCCCAGCCTCATACACAGACAATGGGCTGCTGATTTCGAAAATGGAAGTGTGAGAGTGGACAATGACAGATTAAAACTCATTAAAACTAAATCAGCTCGATGTATATCCTCAGCTAAAAGGAAAATGGCTCTTTTGTAAACAGGAGTATGGTCTTTCTCCCTTTTATATGCAATAATCTTGCAAGGTACTTCTTGAGTATTTTAGCATCTCTTCCTATACCTCCTGTGTTATATTCTATAGGAAAAAGAATGTGCCAAGGAATCCAGTCACTTAGGACACAGGAGAAACTTTGCAGGAAAAATTTTATTTGACCATCAGCCACTGGGCTGAAACCAAAGGCAGACAATACTGTCATTGTGGTCTCTTTGGGGGTTGTCTGTGGAATTCTAATTAACCAATGCTCTTTTTCTTTTCAGATATCAGAAGCAAAAACACAATCTGACTTCTTAAGTTCCCTAGGAATTTGGAAGGAAAATATGAATTTATCTGTGGCGTGCATTAGCAGAGACTCCCTACAGATTCTTCAGGAGTCTGTTGAAGCATCAGTTTAGAACACTTTTTAAGTCTTGAAATTGAAATGCCAATCAGCGGTGAAACCCCCTAGAATACACAGACTCTTTTTAAAAGATGTTCATTTTAGTGTCGTAGAGCTGAAAAAAAAATAAATTCTAGATGATAAATTCTTGAAGCCAAAATTTCCCCCGTTGCTAAGTCCCTTAGGTGATGACCATCTCTCTTGAACTCTGATTATCTGAGGCATGTGGGAAGTTCATTCATTAGTCCAATCCAAGATTTGCCAGAGCAGCAGTGAACAGGGTAGTCAATAATATTTAAGAATTTTCTAGAAACTCTTGTCTAGACTTGGGAAGAGGCAGAAAAAAAATGAACAGCTAACATCAGTGAATAAGTATGACAGGTAAATGCTCGCCCCTGCCCTCCTGCTGTGTCATTAATAACGGCATACTGGAGACATAAGAGGCGAGGATGCACGGATGCGTTCCATAGTCTCCTTTGATCTTTCCTAAAGCATCACATTTGCATGCTCCCCCCTTTTATTAAAAATAGATTATTTTCTCATACATTAATCCTAATTATACTTCTCACTCCTCCTACTCGTCCCGGTTTCTCTCCATCACCCCTCCCTTTGAGATTTACTACCTTTCTGTCTCTCATTAGAAAAGAACAGTATTCTAAGAGATACCAACGAAACATTGTGGGACTGTGAAAGGTAGCTTGGTCCCAGGTTGAGGTAAGGCTTGAAGTGCCTGAAACCCTGAAAAGACCATAGGTGCTTTGCCTGTTCCCGGGCATCAGTCCCCTGTCACTAGCCACAGACCCCCATAGATTTGTGGCCATCCCAAGACCCTCCACTTGTAAGACGGAAGTGACCTGTGGTCACCTAGGCTCAAGACAGATCTCCATTTTAATGAGGTGCTGGAGGGATTAGCCAATAAGCTTTCCTTCTCAGACATTCCTCCCTGCAAAAGGTATTTAATCTCAGGCCCAACCTGAGAAATGGGGTATGGTTTTACTACTCCACTTTCTGCCATGACAATAAATGCCTTAAAGCTATGGATTGCCTCTTTTCCTTGGGATCCACCGTGGGGAGCCATGGAAAAGGCCTTCACCTATAGAGCTGCCTTCTAATCTCCGGTAGAAGGCCTCTCTGCTCTCCCAGTCACAGCAGCCACCAAGCTCAAGGCCTCTGCCACCATCAAGCCAAGGACTCTCTCTCCAAGGGGCCAGCCAGAGCTCTCCTTTACCTGCCGCCCCCCCACCTCCCTGCCCTAGGCTAGATCCAGCCACAGGACCTCACTGTGTTCGCAGCTCTTTTGTGGCTTCCAGTGGCATCTGGATGTCCAAGAGCCTGAGAACTAAGATGTCCCAGTCTCATCGCAAGCCCAGAGAACCCAGAACCAGCTCTGGCCGTCCCGCACCACAGACTGCCTTCACCATCCCGGGGTTGGTATCCCAGGGCTTCTTCCTTATAACCTAACACCAGCCCAGAGATGGTGTGGAATAAGCACGGTCAACTTCCTGCATCCTGCCTCCCCAAGTGGCTCAGCCTTGTGGTGGACAAACGCGGGCCCCACAACCCTTCAAAATATGACAATACAAAATATAAAAAGATGAAGCAAAAACTATCATATCAATATTGGTCATGGTAATCCAACAGAAGTATATTTTTTATTATTAATTAATGAATTAGTTTCCTCATTTTACATACCAATCACAGTTCCCCTCCCTCCTCTTTTCCAAATCCCACCCTCCCACCCTTTCCCCCCATTTTCCCCCTTCTTTTCTTCTTAGAGAAGTAGAGCTCCCCTGTCTCCCATGTACCAACCTGTCCTGGCAATTCAAGTCTCATCAAGAGGGAGCATATCCTTTCCCACTTAGGCCAGACAAGGCAGCCCATATACAGAAAGGGATCCAAATGCCATGTAACAGAGTCAGAGCCAAGACAGTCCAATTCTAACAGAAGTATCTTAGTTAGGGTTCTATCAATGTAATGAAACACCATAACCAAAAAGCAAGCTGGGAAAGAAAGGGCTTATTCAGCTTATAATTCCATATCACTTTTAATCACTGAAGGAAGTCAGGACAGGAGCTCAAACAGGGCAGGACAGTGGAGGCAGGAGCTGATGCAGAGGCCATGGAAGTGTGCTGCTTGCTGGTTTGATTCCCCTGGCTTGCTCAGCCTACTTTCCTACAGAACTCAGGTACCAGCCCAAGGATGGAATCACCTACAATGGGCTGGGCCCTCCCCCATCAATCATGTAGATCCTATGCTTACGTTTTCAGTCTCTGTAAGCTCATGTGCATCTTGGTTATTTGATTCAGAGGGTCTTGTTCTCCTAGTAAACTCCGTTCCCTCTGGCTCTTATAACCTCCACAGGATTCCCCAAGCTCTGAGAGGAGGGTTTTGATGGAGACCTGCCATTTTGACTCCCCATGTAATTTTTAGCTGTGGGTCTCTGCATCTGTTCCCATCTGATGCTGGAGGAAGCTTCTCTGATGATGACTGGATAAGACCCTTATCTACAAATATAGCAAAATATCATTAGGAGTCATTTTGCTGATACGGTTTATTGACCAGTAGTATTTGGTCTTACCCTGTCTCTGACCTATATAGTCTCTGGTTCTTGGTTACCCTGGCAGTGTCAGGTACGGGTCTTTCTCTTGGAGTGGGCTCTAGATCAAATCAGATATCAGTTGGCTCCTTCCATAAATTCTGTGCCCCCATTGCCTTAGCATATTATACAGACAGGTCAGTTTGTAGGTCAAAGGTTTTGTAGATAGGTTAGTGTCCACATTTCTCTTTCATTGGCCTGTAGAGAACCTTCCCACACTAGAGAAACTAGAATGTAGTGTTGAAGACTCCCTGTAGACATATCTTGACTTCTCGGTATTCAGTGAATTATATGGGTTTTGTCCTCAGCAATGAGACCATGCTGTCAGTATGCACAGAACGATTCTTAAGTAATCAACATGATGCAGGGAATCTGAATTCACTGTTTGTTGTTATATGTTTGTCAGCGCCAGTCTTTAAAAACCTACCAAGTCTGCATAAAATTTTGAAGCCAATACAGATGTGCTCACATACTATGAGAAGCACAAAATGTAAACCACATCACATTCTATATGATGTGTTAGTTCCGGGCACCTGCTCATTTGGAAAACATCTGTGCATGGCTGAAGCCTACATGGTTGAAACACAGAAGGCCCGTAGACACCCAGACAGGCTGGTGTCTGCTTCTGCCTGTGAATTATTCTGAGTCAATATCTTGATGTTAACATGCTTTCTCAGGCTCCGGTAATTATTCCACTAGGCTTCATCAAGCTGGTTTTCACTTGGGACACAATTACCATACGTAATTAGTTGTAGGCAAATGTCTGCCCTTCCATTGGGTAGTCACAGCGTTGTCATGTTCCAAAACACAAAACTCTTTATTCAGGGATACACTTGATATGTCATTGCTGAAATAATTAGTATGCTCGGGTTTTTTGTTGGTGGCGGTGGTGATAGTTTTTTGTTGTTGTTGTTGTTTGTATTTTTAACATATAAAAGCATCACATTTTCACCAGAAACTTTTCATTCTTAGGAAATTCCCTATCATAACAACCCTTGAATTATAATTAAAGGTAATTGAAGTACAGTGTTCCATAAGAAAATGTTGCAATATGGAGCTATCTCTCTGCGGCATTAGCTAGTGAGCCAGAAGTTAAGACTTTCTCTCTCTCCACAGTTAGTAAATCTGTGTTCACACAGTAACTGGAGAATTTCAACTGCATGCACTCAACTAGTCACAGCAGAACAGTAAAACAAAGCAATTCAAAGCAAGTAACAGTCTATGTCATTCAACATAATGCAAACCACAAACTAAAACTCAAAGATCTTCAGCCCTTGCTTGTGGCAATAGAAATATTTCATGAAACTTAAAATATATAAATATATAAATATATGTTAGATTATGAAGCTTAAAATATATTTCTTGTTGGAAATGAGAAGTTTTAAAAGGCCCTGAACTGGTCTGGCATCTCTTCATGCTTCTGTGGTCAAACCTCAGGAAACTTGATGGAGAAGTCCACAGTCCAGAGCTGGGAGAAGTCAATGCTTCTGGGCTTTGCCAAGTGAGAAAGAAACTTAGAAGCTGACCAGGCAGGTTCTCTGAAAGACTCTTAAGTGTGGTTTAATAGTTGCAGAAAGTCCCAAAAGATAATTATCTTTAGTGGCTCTCTTGTGATTCCTTTTGATAGTCTTAATTAGTAGAATTAGTAGAAACAACAATAGATAGAAACATTTTATTTAAGTCATAGTTTAAATGATAACTTTGGGACCCACTTCAGGGCCCAGTTCCATAAATCCATGAGCCATAAGACTGCTTCCTCCACTCCATCTCTCTTGGATACAATTTGATGGCTCCTCCTTGTTTCCTACATGCCACAGTCTTAGAAGCATGGACGATTTCCTTCATCAGATTGAGAACCTTCAAAATCAAGGAATATATATTTCTACAATCAGTCAGACTGCTCACAATGCTGCCTACACTGAAGTGTGTTTCTGAAGAGGATGAAGGCATGAATGAATAGCTGAATATTCAGCTTACTTCCACATGTTTCTCTGAGGCAATCAAAATTTGTTCTTGTGATGAATAGCTGCCATTCTAGGATTCTACAAGCTTTAAGAATGAGAAAAGATGTTAATGTTAATGTCATGTATTCTGGTTTTTTTTTTTTTCTTTCAGTAGCCAGGGATATTTACCAAATATGTTTATCTGGACATGAATGCACAGATCTGTAATCACAGTTTCCTTAAGTTAGAGGCAGAAAACCAAAATGTCCAGCCCAATCCAGGTTATATATCAAGGCCATGTCTCGAAAAGAGAAAAAATATATATATATAAAAGATCAGGTCAGTTTCTACTGACACTCTGTAAGAAAAGAACTCTGAAGTAGCAAGAACGGATCAATTCCAAAGCTGGATCTGACATGTTTGGTGGTATAGCAGTGAGCATAGCTGCCTTCCAAAGCAAGATCAGGATTTGAGCTAGATGAACAAAAGAATTCAGGACTGCACAGGGGAGCACAGAAAGGAAGCAACGACCCACGTCTCACAAGTCCATCATTTCTAAACACCCAGTCAAGAGGACCGGAGTAGTCCTCTGCACAGAGAACTGAAAGTTTATTTTACTGAAGAAATACTTTCATCGTTCCAGCCATAAAACAGCTAACTTCGAGCTGCAAGTCGAGCACGCCCATCATCTTTCACTGCCATTTCCTTATAGACACTGGCAGATAGGATGACATTAGTTCCCAAGTCAGGGATGGTAGAATTGATATCTAATACAGAACTTCTCAGGACAGAGCCGAGACAAAGAAAGAAGAAGGAAATAAAGGCTGTCGTTCCTAGAACAGGTACTTCGTAATTACTGCTTAACAGAAATTTTACTTTTAACCAAGTTAACAGCTATGATAATTATAGTGAGCTTGTCAAAACTTTCCCATGTTTGTTATTTTCTGACAGGCAGCCATTCCTCCATTTTCTCCTGAAGCCTTAGGGGTTGAAATAGGGTGAAGCCCTCATCTTAAAGGCTGAATAAAATATGCATTTCAAAGGGAGAGAGGGTTTTTTTGGTTTTTTTTTTTTGTTTTGTTTTGTTTTGTTTTGCCTCATCTTTCTGAGATCCATCTTTGTACCCAAGATGTCTGTGAAGCAAAGAACCATGTGTTCTAGAGGACACTGTTTGCAAACCAAAGAAAGAATTCAAAATTACAGGTCAGAGTCATTTGCTTGCAGTTATAATGAAAATTCATGGTTAGATTTCAGAGCACTGCTTGATCATTAAAGCATTGTTTGTGGCACTTTACCTGAAAAATTAGATTAATGGACTCTTAATCTCTCACCTCCAAAGCAGTTCTGAAAGGAATAAAAATAATAGTAAGAGGTAAGTTGGCAAGATTCAGAAGAATACAACCAATGCCCTCAGGGTTGTTGAAACACCTCCTAATGGGGAGGATGGGTCAGTGGCAGCTGCTGCATCCCACCATAGGACTTAGCTATAGACAGGAGAGTGTTTCAGCCAAACATTGCCCACAGGATAGGATACACCCTGCTCTGGATAGTGTCAGTCTTTCTGAAATCTAACATTAACTTCCCTGCTTACTCTAGGAGGCACTCAACCCTAGAAGAGGGCTCCATTTATCATAGCCCTTGTGAGCTCAGATTTAAAGAAGAAGAAAAAAGTATGTGGAAAGCAGTAGTCAGTAAACTGTAGCTCCAAGAAAATCATGAATAAATGGAGGGTGTGAGCAGAGCCACTAGGGTTATGAGCTAAACATATTTATATGCATAAAGTGCTTAGAATAAGATCAAAGCATGTTAATTAGCTTCCACCATGATCATTAGCAGGACATGGCCACTTTAGATTATCAGACTTCAAAGACAAAGAAAGAAATGAAAACATACCAGGTATCTTAACGGAAAAATAATCCACAGGGAGAAGAAGAGGTCAACTTTGGGCTATTCCACCCAATGGACTATCCCATTCTCAAGTCAAAGTCAATAGACCACTCTTTAGAACATAGTAACAGACAACCAGTGTGTGTAGCCAAGAACAATCTACCTGCTCAGCCTAGTGTTGTAAGCATAGAGACATGCTACTGCCATTTTCAAGTATATAGAGACACCAAGGAAAAGAAAAGTCTAATCTTCTTACCAAGGAAATAAGTAAATAAAATTAAATGCATGACAATAAGATCCAACCAACCAAGTGCTAAATTAAAAACTAAACTCAGTAATGAGAAAGTCATGGTAAAGGAATAGCACTGTGCAATGCATTCATTTAAACAAAGAACTAATTCACAATGATCAACAGAATCTAATGCAATGCTACAACACTGACAAAGAAAACAATTCAAACCCAAACAGCGGCATGCAGAGAAAAGAAGAAATGGAAAAGAATTGTGCTTGTCAACTCATTTTGTCTAACAGGCTTCCTCTCCATCTATACAGGTTAAAATGTGTAATTAAACAAAGTCTGACTACCATAGTTTTAAAAAAAGATTTTATTTTTATTTTTATTTGTGGGTGTATGTGACTCTGTGTATTAGTGTGTGTGTGTTCATGTGTGTGTGTGTGTGTGTGTGTGTGTGTGTGTGTTCATATGTGTGTGTTCATCTCTGCAGCTGCCTGCAGAGGCCAGAGAGGGTGTTGGATCCCTTGCAGCTGAATTTACAAGCAGTTGAGACACTCAACATAGGAGCTTAGAATACAGCTCCAGTTCTCTGCAAGAACAGCAAGTTCTGTTAACCACTCAGCCATCTCTCCAGCCCCAGGACTACAATCTTTCAGAAGTCTTTATCCCATTAATGAGTGGGTATGCAATTGCTTTCTTTGTTGATAGAAAAAAAAAATCACTGCTAAGCCCATACATTTCATTTCAGCTTCTTTTCTCCTAAAATTTAAATGACTCTAAATAAACTGTAACTTAAAATTCAGAGCATTTGCAGGCTTAGTGTGATTGTGTTGTTTCCATCTTTTTAACTTATCCATCTCACCAACTGCCCAGCTCTGAATAATTCCAAATGAAGAATGATGAGACTCACATTATTCAGGGGATCAAATTTCGGATGATTCTTTTGCTGCCCCTGTTGTGCTTAATTGTGGCTCTTTTTGTTTGTTTGTTTGTTTGTTTGTTTGTTTTTTGTTTTTGGGGGGTTTTTTGTTTTGTTTTGTTTTTCAAGACAGGGTTTCTCTGTGTAGACCTGGCTGTCCTGGAACTCACTCTGTAGACCAGGATGGCCTCGAACTCAGAAATCCGTCTGCCTCTGCCTCCCGAGTGCTGGGATTAAAGGCGTGCGCCACCACCGCCCGGCTAATTGTGGCTCTTGACCAATGATATCTGAGATTCCTGGACACACACAAAAACTCTTTACTCTTAGAGCTTCAGCTGTGGTTGTGTCCTGTTTACTAATCTCTTTCTTGTATATATAAGGAGTTCTTCATCATTATATCAGGTGAGCTAAAGTGATAATGGTCACTTGTTTGCCCAACTCAGTGTGATCCTTCAAATATTTCTTTTTGCTCCTATATGCTTACCAGAACCACCTTAGGAAGTTTATGTTGTAGATTGCTGAGGTATTGGGTCATATGTATAATGAATATGCAGAATAAAGTCACCTCATGCCTGACCACACAGAAGAAAGGGTTGAGTTTCCTAGAATACAAAGGCCACTAGCCAGTTTGAATTTATTTCACCTTTCACTGTTAAGACTTATTATCTTAGTTAGCGTTTCTATTACTATGACCAAATACTCTGACCAAGACTGCTTATAAGGGAAAGCATTTAATTGGGCTCATGTTTTCAGAGGGTTAGAGTCCATGATGGCAGAGCAAAGGCATGATGTTAGGAGCAGCTGGGAGCTCACATCTTGATCCAAAATCAGGATACAAAGTACAACATACAAAGAGTATGTTGGAAACGGTGCATCCTTTGAAACTCAAAGTTCACCCCCAGTGTCAAACTTTGTCCAGCAAAGCCACATTTCCTAAGCCTTCTCAAACAGTTCCACCAACTGGGGGCCAATTACTCAAACATAGGGGTCGCTGAGGACCACTCTCATTAATGCCACCACGCTCACTTCATCTGATTAGGTTTTAGAGAAAGTCTTGTTGAAAATATTTTATATTATATAAAAGGCTATGCATCCTCTGAATTCAAAAGGAAATTGGTTTGGCCCCTGGTCTCATTAACTTTGTTCTCCAGCCAGGTATTTCTTTTAGTTCTAGGGACATCCTTTGGTCCTAGTCCATGCTGCCCTCTCCAAACTCAGTTTTATAGCCTTTCTGATATCTGCTTTGACACAGAACCATTTTTACATAGATTAATTTAACTCATTTAAATCCAGGATATGGCCAGTATACCATCCATTGTGTTGTGTGACATGTAATAAGAGATTACACATTGGTATCAGCAAATACATCTCTGAAAGCCAGAGCCAACATTTGGATGTTAATCCTAGAAGCTAAGAATTTAAAGGGAAAAGAAAACCCCAAAAGCTGAAAGAGCTCCAAACAGGCTATTTGACCCAGGCTTTTCTGAGTTAAGGTATCAAATATTGTTCTTAAACTTTTTAATTAATCTGCAAGATGACAAGTTTTCAAATTTTTCTTATCACCACTAAGATAAATGGTTTTCAAATAATCACTGAGGAGAGGGACGTGGGAGGTTAAAATAAACCTCTCATTTAGTTCCCGTCACACATCTGCTCCTGAAAACTCTGTTTTGAACTCCAATTTATTTTTTTTTTTAATTTTTGAAAGAACAAATTGGAATATCAAAAGGATAAGGGTCTTATGTGTCTGACTGATACTCTAGCAAAAAATAAGAAAATTTTTCTATGATGTGTTTACAACTTAGTAGGCAGACACAAACACTAATGCTTCAGTCCAGTGATAGCCAATATCTATTGCAATGCATTTAAGGATCTGCCAGATAGAAGGTTTTTTTACAAACCATGCCAATCAAAAACATCTAAAACAATAATGCTTAATTCTTTTCTAAGTTTTATATCAATTACCTATTATTCCTGTGAGAATTGAGCCTTTCCAAAGATAACTATTCCAACCTCTTATTCTTGACTATCTTATTAATTTTGACATTTTTTCCTTTTATATATCAAGGTAGCAGTAGCAACACTATCAGATTCATCAAGTAGTGAAAGATGCTTCCAACTTGAAATCTAATTAATTTTTCATGTTCATTATCTTTTAAGAGCATTTTCTACAAAAGGGCATTATCGGCTCCTCTTTTCATAATAACTGCTGGAGTCATCTTTATCCTTTTCCTTGTCTCTAATAGGTTAGGATAGACCTTAAATACTTAAACTCACAGTTCTTGCCAATGACTTTTGAAAGGATAAGCATTAAACATGTCATTTGAGATGTATAATGTGTTACAAAAATCACATCCATTAGAATAAGAAGCTCATTAAGGGACGAGTTGCAAGAATTTTCAGAAGTACATAGTTACTTTAAGAAACACTGAGCGGGTCACATGAAATGTACTAATGTGTATTGCCCCTATTTTTAAAAAATCAGGAGAAATACTATCTTAACTAAAAAATATATGTATATATCATTTTATATCAATGATATATACATACATATATATGTGTGTATATATATACAGACACACACACACACACACACACACACACACATATATATATATATATATATATATATATATATATATATATATATCCCACACATTTTAAAATTTTGTTTCTCTATTACATGGAATAAACTACCCTAAATGAATACTTGTATGTTTTAGGAAAGAAAAAAGAAATGCAGTTTAATAAAATATATTTCAGGTACCTAAGAAACTTGCTATATAAGAAAAGAAATGAATAAATCAATATTTTACATAGAAAACATTACCAACTTTAATGCTGGCATTTTAACATTAGAGGTATAAAAGTTGTCATTTGTCTTTGAAAGCATTTCCTCATACCATACATAACTAAGCATGCTGAAAAAAATGGTTATGATCAGGAAGAATCCCTGTATCCATTCCCAGTCAGTCTAGACGCTGGTGGTTCAGACAGACACTGGTGACTAATACTCAAGGATAGGCATAAATTGTTAATTAAAGAAAATAAGCAGATGCTTTCCCTTATCTTAGGTCTGTCTTCTGGAGAAGCCCCCTACCTCTCCACCCCTGTCAGTTCAAGATTTCCATTCATTCTCATAGCCATCTGGGCATCCCTCTTGTCCCTCCCCACAATCAACCAATAAATGTTATCTAATGTAAAAAAGAAGAGGAGGACAAGGAGGAAGAGGAAGAGAAAAAGAAGGAGGAAGAGGAAGAGAAAAGAACAGAAGAATTAAAATGAAAATAAGGGGCCAGTAATATGGTTCAGAAGCAAAAGGCATTTACTATAAAAGCCATTTGACCTCAGTTCAATACCCAGAACCCATATAGAGATGAAGGTGCAAACTGATACCACAGAGATGTCCTCTGACCACTAAAAGCCCACCATCTACTTCTGTTCTCTACCCACTCCACCCACATCCGTACTGGGATCAACCATTGAAATGAATGGAATTCAAAGAACTGAACTAGGAAATCTCTTCAAATACTGCCTGGGTTTAAACAGATACAAAAGAGGACCCAGGGAATGGGCAGCAGAAGGCAACTTCTCTTGAAACACCAATTTATAAAGTATTTGTTTCCTCTTCAGAGCTACTGCTACATTCGATCACAGAGAATTGGGAATCCAAATCATTCCAGTTTGCCTAGCAAGTCAAAAGTAAAGAGAAACTCCAGCCCAGGGCTCTGAGGACTTATTAAATACACCTCAGTAATATGCATTGCTTCTGTCATTCTTTTTAAGTGTGATGGTAAAATGTTAACCCTGTATCTTCCCGAATAAAAGTTGCCTGGAGTGCCCTATATACTAGGGGCATGCATATTCACACTTGGGAATCTACAGCACATATTAGCAAGTTGAAACCATAGCTTTTGCCTAATGAGGGGCATTTTTCTCTGTGGAAATCTAGCTAGTTCATTAACTAGGATCGAAACCATCTACTTCATTAAGCACACATCTATTCAACGGAGTTATCCAACCCAAAAAGGCATAAAAAATGTGCATACTGGGCAAAGGACAATTCTAAGATTCCATATAAATATATACATTTGACTTAAAAACCAAGTGACCGTTTAAAGAAGAAAAGAGACAGGTTAACAGTGACAACAAAGAGGCAAGATGGGGGATAGAAAACTTCACGTTTTGTACCTAAATCAATCCAAGTCTGGTCATTAGAGAGAAGCATGGCTTTTGGATGTTTACGTGTGAAACCCTACTAGATAATTCACACTCTCATTCCTCAGGCTTCAGACCAAAAATAAAACAAGCTCTCAACAAGCATGATTACTTTTTTTAAAGCTGACTTTGATCATGATTTTAATGCTTTCTGAAATTATAGGGTTTTATGCATTCATCCTGTTTCTAACTACTTACTTCTCATTTTTTCCTTTATCATAGAAAAAAAAGTGAGCAAATTGTGGATAAAGAGGCTAAAAGGTGAGCTGCTTTGTAGAGATGAATTAGCCAGCAGTCCCCTGGTCATGACTTCCTGTGCCATACAATTTGAGAGGAGAATAAAATGAGTCTAGTCTTCAAGGACTGAATCTTCAATTATATTCTGAATAAACCCAATCATGACGCCACCGTCTTCTCCATTTAGTCCTCAATTAGATATGCAGAGTTTAAATGATCTCCTTTCTTTAGGAATATGAATCCTCTCTCTCTGTAAAAATACTATTTCCTGTTGATGTTTTGTTTTGCTTTCTTTGGGGGGGAGCGCATGTTTGTGTCTTACGAAAGTGGTTCTGCTTGTGTGATCATTATCATCATTAAGCATTTATGAAGCACTTTAAACTTATTTACTAGAACTCATGATGTCCCTGAAAGATAGGCTGGCATAATGGACTTCTTATAAATGAGAAAGTGGAGGTTAAGTAAGTGAGCCGAGGTCACACAGATAATTTGGGTAAAAGTCCCTGACTTCCTGTTCAGGATCTGAATGAAAACTTTAAGGTGGCATAAAGAGTTACCTGGTTCAAACTTTATTTCACAACTATTAGTGGAGGCAGGTAATGAGACAGGTGTGTTTCAAGCAGCCTTGTAGATTCTGGCACTGTTTTGGTGTATGTAAAAGGTGCTGAATGCCTAGAAAAGAGCACAGTATGTAAAAGATGTTAGGCCAATGGCTTCGAGGTTCTCTCTGCCTTTCCTTCTTGGTCAGACAATCTTAGCTCCAGCTTCAGGCAATACATCCTCCTGCAAGATGGTGTGAAAGGAAGAAAGCGTATCATCATTCCTGGGTAGCCCTAGATGATAAACAAGCTAGTGGGATTCTACTTATAGAACTGTCAGTGGAGGTTTCCACTATGAACATCATATTGTCTCCTGTGTTTAATAACAAAAACAGAAATCAAGACAACTGTGTCCATCAACACCAGCTGCCATACTTACTTTCTCAGGTATCTGCTAAATATTCATTTGGTAAACAGTGCTTTGTTACATTTTGAGCTTAATATTATTAGCAACCCATGGAATCTGGCCAGCCTTTGGTTTTATTTAAATAAAACTTATAAGAAAATGTAATCCTCTAGCTTACTTTAATAAGACAAGGGTAGTGATTCAAACACAGCCTCATGTTCATGGTGGAGGCCAATCTGTGGTCCAGTTTTCTTACACTCAAAGGATGGAAAGTTTGAACATTCTTGTTCAGTGTCATACATTTTCAAGCATTTGTGCGTTTGTTTGTTTGGTTGGTTGGTTGGTTGGCTGGTTGGTTGTTTGGTTGGTTGGTGGGTGGGTTGTTTTGGTTGTGAAACAGTTTGCAGTGCATGTATTGCCTTCGTTCCTCTCTTTGTTTATCCTAATCCTATCTGTTAAGGTTGGTTCGAATCCCAGTTGTCCCATGAATGCTCTCCACCCATTGAACTCAAGGCTCAATCCCTTATTGAACATATCACATAGCTTTATGTCTCTCTTGCTGAGACTTTTCCACCTGCTGTAGGAACATTTACTAATTATGAATATTTGATAAAATTTTCCACTCATGTTTGTCTCTCACCCCCACAGAGTTTGATACTCTTTTATATCTATATAGTATAATTTGGATGTTAAAATAGCATTTTTCAACATTTTTCAAGAACTTGAAATGTGTCATTTAATCTATGTGTTACCTTAATTATTACAACAAATCTATGAAGTTCACATTATCATTACTCTCATTTAATGTGTGAAAACTTCAAGTTCAGAGAAGTTAAGGTATTCCCACAAAGACACACAGGTGATAAATTGAGCAGCTGAGATACAGTGATGTAAGCAATCACTTTAAACATTTATTAGTCATTCTGCAAATGGAAAGAAGGGAGGGGGAAGCAAGAGAGGAAGGAGAAGATCTGGGGAAGGAAGAGATGAATGCAAAAGGGCAGACACCATGAAAAGGTGAATTTACCATAAATTAACAAAATATAGAATTCCTCAAAATTTTTTGGCTTTCTCATTGCATTAAGAGGACACACTAAAATAACTATTGATTAAAATGATCCATGATACATTTCAAACCAGTTAGAAAGCAAGAATGATTACAGTTTAAGAAAATAAAAATTTTAATAAATACATGCATACACCTTAAAGATATATAAATGGTATGCCCTAAAGAGTATGTACTCAACAATATGACTTTTGCAATTTTAAAAAAAAAATTAAAGGCTATTTAAGTTGTAGTTACTTAAGATGTCTGTCAGCGTCTTTTTTGTCTGTCTCTCTCATTGTCATGCTGACTCCAGATATAAGGAGCATGAGTGACTTCAGAAAAACCTAAGAAGTTTCAGATGCATTCATTTGGAGGTAACAAAGTTTATTTATGGAATAAGAAGTTATTTGCATGTGTAGTTGTCATTTTTAGTCTCCTAATATAGGAACAGCTTCTAGAAAAACTCCCAGTACTATTTGTGCCTGTTCAACAACCCTTCTTAAGAATGTTCCATACATGTTTATCAGAGGTAATATTGTCTTACAAATGTCTAGTATGAAAAGAACTTTGGTAGTAGATGAGAAACAAAGATTTAAATATATTGGACAAGACTAGTTTCAGGAATATTCTTCCATGCATTGAATACATAAAATTGTACAGAGGGAATGTGCTTCATTCCAAGTCAAAATTCAAGTTCTTTCTTAGCAGAAATATTCTATCTTATGCAGACAATGGCATTATAAGGCATTGTATTTATTTGTTTTTCTTTGGCTGGAAATTGTGCAAAATAGAATTTATCAGCAAGTGTGTATTTGTAAAGAACAAGCCTCTAATAGTGCTATAAACAATAAAGGTGTCTTTGAGTGGATCCACATGTTTTATGCATCCTAATGTACCTTTTCCACAGCACTGTCAATAAAAAAAGAGTGTAACTGAAAGAAAAATTTCTAAACTCTCAATGGAAAGATATGAATTTCCATCCACTGTACAGGCGGAAGAGGTAAACTATTTTTTTTTTTTTTTTTGGCTGTCTTAATACATACAGAGAATTACAAAGCAAGTGTCCTGCCGAGGGCAGATAAGGAACATGGAACTAACAATGTGGATTAAGATATAATCAAAGACTCAACAGAGAGCTATAGTGTCACTTCTCTAAAAATTCTGTGACTTTGTCAGCTTTCTAAAATTGTAAATTGTCATTTGTTTTCATCTTGGTGGTTCCATATTCTTTGTCTTAAACTTCTTAAAGGAACCCCAAATATTGCTTATGCTCAGGGATTCTTCATAGAAAGGTTCTGTCTGGGTAGGAAGGAAAAAAATCACTGGTGGACTCACTGGTATCCAGAATTCTCACTGTGGAGGTAGGTGGGTAACAGAGTATTTAGTTGTTGCCGCCCGAGCTACCCCACATTTGGGCATCAAAATGTTGAGAGCTGCTCTAGCCCACACTTGGGGACCAAAATGTCTCGGACCACTCTATCAATGTTGGAACCCGCACTGCCCCAAGCTGCTCAGGTCTGCGGGTCAGAGTTCAGCAAGAGAGAGAGTGAGGACAAACTCAAGGAATGGAGACCAGACAGTGTGATTCAATCCCGTTTATTCTTCAGTCTCTCTTCTTCTCTCCAAGTCCCAAGTCTTGAGTTCCTAGCCCTAGTTCCTAGTCCCTAGTGCCTCCAAGTTCCAAGTTTCTTCTTCCAAGTGCTAAATGCCTAATGTCTAATTCCAAGTTCTTCCTCCAAGTGCCAAGTGCCTAATACCTAATGCCTAATAACTAACTCCAAGTTGTACTCTAAGTTGTACTCTCTAACCTAATTCCTAGTTCCAAGTTGTACTTCTGAGTGCCTAATAATCTGTTGTCTGATTCTCTGTTACTCCAAATTGTTCTTAACTCTCCTGTCTGCCTCTCACCTTTTATATGTCTCACTTCTAAGCCACGCCTCTAAGTCATGCCTTTAATCATGCCCTTAGGTCTTGTCTCTAAATCTGATCTCTAAGTCACACCCTTAAGTCACACACCTTTAAGTCTCACACACCCAAGGGAAAATCCTGGGTATCTAAAGCAAGATGTTATCAGAGTGTGCTCAGCTGTTGTAGGATAATGTAATCAAGTCTCTTTTCAGGGTATATGGCTCAAGATGGCTGCAAGGATGATAGCAGCCTTCTGTCGGCTCCCCACATTTAGTGGTATGTTTTTTGAAGATATTAAGTATTTAAATGTCTATATTTTTAGTGAAGAGTTGAGAAGACCTACCCTTAAATGTAAAATGCAAAATAAGCATCTAAATTGATCAACTAGTTGATGAAAGGCTATAGAGCTGATAAGACTGATGGAAAAGGGACCAGCAAAGCTAAGTTTCTGGAGGCCTAGAAAAGAGAACAATGTATAAATACAAGGAACACAAAGTATAACTTACAAGAGGAGACTGAGCGAAGACTGCTTGGAAAAAGTACAGAGAAAGAGTTATGAGTGCACTTGGTGCAGCACAGACCTGTGACATACGACTTCTGCCCAAACTCCTCCTTTTCAAAGATTAATGGCAGCAGTTGAAAGAAAGCAATGCCAAGGCGTCAAGGGCACAGCTGAGCTGAGCTCATTGTCTGGTTGGCTGGTGGGAGGTAGAGTTAAAAGGCTATAGGAAACAGAATAAACTAAATATGAGGAAATGAGGGAAACACTGGTAATGCAGAAGTAGAGAGTATGAGCAAACAAGGGAGGAACACACATATACACACAAACAATCTTCCAGCTCGAAGGGCATGGCAACCCCATAAGAATTACAACAGTATCAACTAACCCAGAGCCTTCGGAGTTCCCAGAGACTAAGCCACCAACCAAAGAACATACATGGGCTTTTCCATGGCCCCCAGCACATATGTAGCAGAGGATCGCCTTATCAGACCTCAATGGGAAGGGATCTGTCTAATCCTGTAGATACTTGATGCCCCCAGAGAGAGGAGATGCTGGAAAGGATGGATGGGTTGGGGAGCCACGATCTTAGAGGCACAGGGGAGAAGAGATGAGGTGAAGAACTCTGGGAACTCTGGGAGTGGGAACTGGTAAGGCAGGCAACATTTGAAATGTAAATTTAAAATTTTAATTAAAAAATTAAATAGAAAAAATTCTTCCAGTTCTACTTCTTGTTACTCTCTGATGCTCTCAACCCACAATCTTCTGGTTCTGCTTTTACACTATCTATGAAGCAGGATTCCTGATTACATAAGAGCTTACAGGCTACCAGTGACTTTTTTTTTTAATGGAAACCATAACAAAAGAAACAAAGATACCATAGAAAGACATGTCAGCTTCATTATGCTACATTATTTTTTTCCCAAGATGTAAAAATAGAATTAAACACTTGTGGTAAGTGCATGCCATGACCAAATATTAAGCTTAGTACTTTATACACATGTAATATAGAAATACATATAATAATACATATATTATTTCACTTTTATAAGTTGAAATGAGTCAAACCTTTAAAAAAAAGTTGTATGTGTTTAAAGAGTTATGAAGCTCAGAGCTAGAGTACTTGCTTAGCACACACAAGGTCCTCAGGTCGCATTTAATTTCAAACAAATTAAAACAAGAAGTGTTCAAGGTCACAGAAATAGTGGAATTTAAAGTATTAGTAAGAATTCCACTAAATAGAATTAGTGGAATTTAAAGTATCTACACAAAGTACAGAGTTTAGGTTCTTTAACCAACACCAAAATATCAGATTATTATAGCATACCCCATAAATATGTACAATATAAAAATTAAAACTGAAAACCTACATCATGGATTGGGGGTGTTTCTCGGTGATGAAGGTGATAAAGCACTTGCCTTGCATGTACAAGTGTACGCATTCGTTCCCCAACAGCTCAACGCATATGCACATATATACACACAGAATCCTAATTAAACTGACAGCAAATGAGCTCTGTTTATAGTTTTTCTCACTTAAAGCCTTCAATAAGATGGCATTCAGCTCTTCTTGCCTCTGCCTTTTCCATTTACCCACGCACATCTGTGTCTACAGAGAAGACGTTTTACTGTCCCACTTCTGCAAGCAGGAAATGCTTCAACAGTTTATTTTGAATCCTGTTTCTTTTATGTTTCTAGTCAGAAACATACATTCAAATCTTTATACATACATCTTAATGCTCCAGCAACACCTATATAGACACTTCTTCGCCTTCTCTATCCGGCCTCAGAGAGTAATGAATGTGGATTTTATCAATGAACATCAGATGACTTTCAGCATTCTCTTAGAATCTGTATCATGTCATCCTCTACAGACAGTCCTCCATCTTGTCTGAAGAAGACTGTGTTGTTTAAATCTCAGTAACTTGCCAGTGTACTGTACTAAAACACTTATTTAAAAAAATGGCTACACTACTAGTTTCTGTCAGGAACTAATGGCCCTCAAAATTTTGTCTTAGCTTAAAACTGTTTGATTTAGAAGCCTATAGATTTCTCCCTACTTTTCTATAACTAAAAAATCAAAGGTTGAAATCATGTTGTTTTTACCACCCATCATGTAAATTATCTGTTGGCATTGTGTGTGTGTTAGAGGCCACTAGAGTTCTCTCTGGATGTCCATAACTTAGAATACCCAGCTTGTTTTATATTTTTAACATACAACATAGAGATTACTGTATCCACATGCAAAGAACGGCAGAAACATACAACTGAAAAAAAGAAATTTGTGAAGTCTAGACATTTGGGGGCACTCTTCTTACCTCTCCCTAAGTTCAGCCAATTGTAAACCCTTGAAGTAAACAGTTTTCTGAGACTCTTGTGAGTTTTAGCCTAGGCTCTGGGCCATTTAAATGTTTAGGACTACACCAAAGAGTGAGTACTAACATAAGATAACAATAAGCAAACCAAGAGATTAGTGTTATTTCAAAAATTAACACTGTGGGTAGCTGCTAACTAAGAATATGATATATCTTTAGTCCAGATTAGAATGACAACAGAGAATGTGTCCTGAGAGGAAAATATTCTCTAAAGTACTTTAGCTTTCAGTTTGTAAGAGAGTAACAACATTTGGGATCCTTGGATATTTTGAATCATATAACAACAAATATTGACCTTGAACAACTTACCCTCTGTGACTGAAATAAAAGAGAAGCCATCTAGCCTCAGTGAATTTTGGATGTTGTTTGTCAAATGGGGGCTATAATGCCTGTTTATATTATCAGCTTGAAACTAACATACTGTTTATGAAGAATAATGAATAACCTATAAGATACCTTTTCCAGAAAACCTTGTATACTTCAAATCCAGCACATCCAAAACATGGCTTTCTTTTCTAGTCTCTGCTACTGTTGCTCAAGTCAAAATGGTAGAAATCATGGCTAAAATTTCCTCCACCCCCCACATTTGTATATTGTTAGGATTGTAAAGGTCATCAAAATGTTCTCCTAGGTTTTTTCCTACTTCTGAAACTTCCAAGATCAGTGGGCCTTGCCTATTTCTATGTTCCTGGAAGTTTTGTTGTGATTATAGTGGTATCAAGTGATACCACCATATAGTGGTATATATCACCATATAGTGGTATATGGTGAGACTGTTAAAGGTAGAAACTAAGGAAAAGTCACAGAGGTCTAGTCCTAGGAAAGCATTAGTATTGATCTTCTAGACAGTTGGTACTCAAGAATGAGACTGTTGGGAAACCAGGATGGATCACGTGCCTAGCCCATTCTGCAGTCAGCTGTGTTTCTTGTCCTTCTTCACCATGTTCATAGCCATGGAGACTTTCACCAAAGTACGTTCATAGAGTCACATGATCTTGGACTTTTCACTCCCAAATTGTGAGTCACATAGAAGGCTTTTTATACATACCCACTGTTGAACTATTACAATTAGTCATCATTTCCTGAGGATAAGTAAGTGTGACTACTCTTCCTAGTTCCTGATTTTTTTCCCCAAGTTCCCTCTCTCCATCACTAATAGAGTATTTGTTCTATTTTTCTTTTCATTGCACTAATAAAACACTCAGGCCAAATGCAACTTAGAGAGGTAACTGTTTATTTCAGCTTACACTTCTGGACTATAATCTATCTCTGAAGAAAGTCAGGACAGGAATTCACTGCAAGAACCAAGAGGCAAGAACTGAAGCAGAGATCATGAAAAAATACTGCTTACTGACTTGTTCCCTAGGTGGATCATTCTCTGGCTGATAAGAAACTAGCTTTCTCATATAGCCTAGGCCCACCTGCTAAGGGATGGTGCCTCCCACAGTGGGCTAGGATCTTCCACATCATTATCAGTCAAGGCATATTTCACAGATATGGTCATAGACCAGTCTGATTGAGGTTATTTCTTTAATTGATATTCCCTCTCCTCAGATGTTTCAAAGATTTATCAATTTGATAATAAATAATGGGCAATTTCTAGGTTAAAAAGTCTAATCATGTTGCTCACGTTTAACTTTCTGCAATGGACTTCTGACCCCAACATCAATTCTAAGCTCCTAAAGTCCAAAAAAGAAAACCCTCCTCCACACTTCCTTACTGTGTTTCTGCTATTTACTCCTATTTTTTTTAATTCATACTCAACATACTTATTAGCAATACCCCCTTTTGAGAATGTCCTTATTTTGCTTTCTTTTTTTAATCCCAGGTCAATGTTATTTTACATAGATTTAAAGCAGTCTACTACAATAGCTTATTAGAAATGTCATTTCATACACCATTTGCACACAGACAAATCAGAATCTCAAAAGTCAGGAACATGTATTTTAATATGCTGCTAACTGATTCTGATACATGCTACAGTTTGATACATGCTACCGTTTGGGAAATGCTTACATAGGTGATTCCTATTGAGATTTGTTGGCATCTCAAAAATTCAGCACTGTCTCCCCACACCAGCACTGAGGTCCATAGGACTGGGTGAGTCAAATGCATTCGTGAATTCCCATAGTATCCTGTGCATTGTGCTATGCATTCCAATGGCAATTGTGTGATCAGTTATTTCCTCTTTCGAGCTGTTTATTCCCTCAGAGAAGAGATTATCTCTTAACTGCCTTTGATTCCCTCCCATACTGACAATACTAGTAGACAGTCTGTGGCGGGAGCTCATTTTGTGTCACTTCTTCTCTTACTTCTAACAACTACAATAACCCCAGAAGATAGATACTGCTATTATCCACTCCATTTTGCATATGAAACTGTGATAGAGATTATATAAATGGTCCCAAATAATTCAGTTGATGAATGTCAGAACTAGGATTCAAAGATAGGCAGGGCCTGTAGCAGGGCCCTCCGTGCATGTCCTTAGCCAATATAAAGTACCACATCCTCAGATCTACAAATGAATGAAGACTTGAATTGTCTGGCACATGATTGCTCAGTAAATGGAGCAACCATTCTCATTATCATCACCGTCAGACTCCCACAAACCAAATTACTTGCCTAAATCTCTGCAATGAGCCCTACGCACTCCTGCCTACTCTTTGGCTCAGTCTCCTTTCAATTCTCAGAGCAAAATGCAGCAGGATTTCATGATGCTTAAACACAACACTCCTTTCCTGTCTCCCACCACCACTACCACCACCACCTCCACTGATACCACACCTCCCCAGAAAGCATCACATCAGCTTCATTCCTTGTTCCTTTCTCACTGTTTAGTGGATTGGAAACTTCATGTAGCCTAAGATTTGCCAGTTCTAATTACACCTTCTTGTAAAACTTTGCCAGTGGATCTATGCCTTAGCTGCCGCCTTTGCCTTCGTGACAGTGTAAGAAAGTGATGAAAACTTCCAATTTCATTTAAAGCCACCCAAGACAATCATCTGTGGAGTATAAATGACAACCTTCCCACTCCATCTGACTATACATTGTAACATACTGGGTGAGATACGGGAAAAATTTCACATGCCTGATGGTGTATTTTTTTTTCCATGTGGTGATGCTGTTGGTTTGATTGACTTCAGTGTCCCTACTGAAAAACATCTATATGTTAAAATTAAGTTCATAATTTCTCAGAATGTCACTTTTTAAAGAGAAAAATCATGTTAAAATTCTATAATTAAAGTGGAAAGTAACTCTTTTTGATCTGTCTTTATAAGAAAAAAAATATACCTGATCACAGTCACACAGAGAGAAAACAATATAAAGAAGTCATTACAAGACCCTACTAATGATTTGAAACAAAGCCCCCCCCCATCACCCATTACCAATCTTATCAATGCCTGGACCTCAAATTTTCCATAGCTAGGACTGTGAGACAAGTTTCTGTTATTTAGGCCATTCAGTCTATGGTACAGTAGTTATTTTTTTTTTTATTTGCAGGTTCTCTTTCTGTGGTTTCTCAATCATTAGCATCAACCCTGAATGCAAAATATTAATGGAAAATCAGAAAAATAAATAATTTATAAGTGTTATATTGCAAGCCATTGAGAGCGTGAGATACAATCTCACATATTCCACCAGGAACATCCCTTTGCCCAATATATCTCTGCTGTTAACTCCACCTGCTCATGAGACTACCATTTCTAACAGTATTACTTTGTTAACTTTTATTTTATTTAATGATGGTTTTCAAAGCACAAAGGTAGCGATGCAAAAGAGGCACCAGGAAATAAATTAGAAAAGACAGAGTACCCCTGTTTCTATGTGACAATGTTGCAGGACATATAGGAAAAACAACAACAACAAACAAAAAAACAAATAGGGCATACATAGTTTTAGTATTGTCTGTAGCCCTGGAACACATCACTAAGGATAAGAGTTTAGCACTGTAATTTGTCATAGCAGTATAAGTAAATTAATACCGCTGTTACAGATTGTGAGAGTCAAGGCCAACCTCTTTCAGATGTTTAACCTCTTATTCAAGAATAAAATAAAAGACCACAAAGATGGCAAAGTAGCATGAAAACTTTATCTTAAGCAAAGGGATAAAATTGATTGCATTGTAAGACAGTAATAGGTCACATGAGTGAAGAATCATGGGTACCCTGATTATTTAGGGTTTTGTTTTATAGGGCTCAAAAAAAGACATTAGGTTTCTGAGAGGCATAGAATGAGCAGATCTCTAGTTTGATTAATAGATTTGGATTATGTAAGCCTCTGCTAATTGCAAACATCTCTCCCCATAACACATCTGATTTTAATTACAAGCATGCTCAATTATGCATAAGAAAGTAAATCTAGTATTATCCCTAAAAGTTTACTTGGAGACACAGTTTTGCCTAATTGGACATTCACCCAAAATTCACTCAGAACAGATTGCCCCCTTCCCCTACTTCATAGTCAGGAAAAAACCAGAGTACACTTGAATAGGATTTATCTAAGTTTGATGTTTGCTAAAGGAAGGAAAGGCTATTCCACTGTTTTGGAGTGGGGTATGCATGTAGTCCAAAGCAGATGCCTCCCGATGTGTCTCCCAGATTGCCAACAGGTTCCTATATACATTGTTCAGAGAAAAGTTTGCATGCATAGTGCATGAATACTCTAGGTTACCCAAGTACATTGCTACAAGAGGGGTGTATGCCTAGACCTAAGCTGGTGGACTCGAGGTTGCTAAACAATTCCCTATGTTTATCCACCTCACAATCGAATTATTTTCTTACAGCCTTTTCACCATTTCTGTAGGGAAGGAAGGACTTTCAGGGGAAAGAAAGAAAGTGAAATATAAAATAAGCTTTGTCAACCTGAAGGAGAGTGCAAGAGATGTGGGACAAGACAGAGGTGAGAGAAAGGGGAAGAAAAATGAGAAAAAAATAAGAAATAGAAAAAATAGAAATATCTCTTAGTGCTATTTTTCCTCACATATGTAGAGTCTTGCACTCCCCAAAGCACAGGCCTTAAGCTACCTACTGGAGGGGCAATAGGACTGGTATTAGCAAGTGACACTGTATAGGTAGGAGGAGAAAGATCATAACCCTACATTTCTGTAACTTGGGCAGACAGAAGCCTGTATGATTCTGTAAGAAATATATGAGCACTGAAGGATTACTCAAGGCCTGGTTAAAGACAGAAGCCACAGAGTAGAATCAACCAGATGTAATTATGTCCTTAACTAAAACAGTAGCTGCCCACAGAGCACCTGAATACAAAGAAAAGCAGCCACCAAATAACAGCATACACACAGCTTGCTTGATCAGTGATCAGATGAAATAAGATAGTGCAAAAGACAGCAACCCACACCCCCCCCACACACACACACCACAGCCATGTGGATGCTCAAGTGTCTTTTCACACTTGTGCGGCAGCATCTTTTGAGGGACACAGAGAAAGACTGCACTCTGTGATAGGAGAAATCAGTGTTTGAATTACAAACTGTTTGACACACTGTACAACACATTTACATGATAAGATTCAAAAGATTTGAAGCTGGAGTGAGTGGCAAATGAAAATATTTGCAGCCCTGAGTGGGAAGGTTGACAGGTGAAACAAACTTGGAAGTAAGATAGGTGCTTTCGTAAGTTGTGTGTTTAAATTGAAGAGTAGAAACCCTAAAACAATGGGCTTTCTGAATAACCATCAGTGTGGTGTTGTCTGAGGTTCGAGGAGTGCTTCTCTAGGCCCTCCAGGGGATTCAAAGATGACAAAGAAGCAAAAGGCTGGCTACCCACAATCCTACTGTACGCTGGGCACCTAAGGCAAAAGTTCTCACTACTGAAAAGCAGCATTCTTTTCCTTCATCCAGCCTGCCCCTCTGCTGTGTAGTGTTGCATTTTAGAGTGCTGGCTCCTTCTTAGAAAGCTTTCAAGAACAGACTAGAAAGAGAAATATATGGGGTGTGGAGCGGGTGGAGCGGGTGGAGAGGGAGGGCTAAGTCATAGACAGGATAATCTCCACTTTCAGATCCAATGAAGCTTGAGGCTTACAACAGTGTGTGAGCTCTATGTGCAGCCAGCTTGTGTCTCCTAATCTATATTCAGGTAGTGCTTGTGAGCATTATGTAGCTTGAAAACTTGAAGTGAATCTTCTGAGTGGTTAATAAGCTATCTGTACGAGTAGTAATGAACAGTGACCTTGCACTGAAACAGTGTTCCCTCAGTGCATGTCTCTTTATAGCCTCTCTAATATCATAACATTGGACTCTCTTCTTTCTTGGAAGATTACTGTGCACCAATGTTTCTACTGTATAAAATCAGACAGGATATTTACCCTCCCAACCTTCCAATGTCACACCTGAAGGGTGTAACCAAAGCTCCGAGATACTTTCGAGTACAAGGGTCAATGTAGACAGTCTTGAGTATTTCTAGCCACAGTGATTTTTTTCCAGGAAAAAAATGTTTTCTATGTGAACCAAGTTGGTCTAAAACTCCTAGCCTTGTGTGTTTCAGTCTCTCAAGTACTAGACTTGCAAGTTCAAACCATGCCCCAGTTTTTAATATTTTAAAACGATTTATGCCATTCACTGGTTTGTTTGACATCCATAAACAGTGAGCATGCCACATGCACTGTCTTAAATGTGGACTATCAGTGAGATAATGAAAAACCCACTAAGAATCTATAGCTCCTATAGTATAAAGTAGTTCACCTCTTGACCCTTGGATGGGAAGAGGCATAGGCTCACAAAAGGGGACCTTTTAAACTGGCTTTCTCTGAGACTTCCATGCTGAATTTGCAGTCATAGTCTGGGTTAACTTGAATACAGGAAATAAGAGCCCAAAGCAAGCCTTGAGAGTCACCAGGCACTTGTGCTCTAGGTACAGCCTATAGAGAGACTTGAAATTACCCTCTCTTTGCTTTTCTCTACATATGCTAGATACCACAAAAATCTACCAAGTTAGAGTTTCTCAATCTTTCACTTCTTTAGGAATTCATTCTCAGCAAATCATAACTTCTCTCAGAGTTAGTATCAAAAATCTCAAGAAAAAGGATAATTTATTATCTACAATTAAGACAAGGATGTTTAATCTTAATGCCTAAGTTGATTAATATGTCCTGTGCCCACCTCCACTATTGGCCTTCAGTCCAAGGATAATTTATAAGTTCAAATCATTTCAGGAGTGGGAGGCAATCTTCAGTGGCTTATTTACATATAGAAGAAGGATATTCAGTGTTCTGGAATATTGTCTGTCAGTGCATAAATGTTAGAAAATGAACTAGGGTTGTTGTCATAGACACTGCCACCAAGAATAGGCTTCTCTTGAGCTGTCCCTGGAAGACAAGATAAAAACGAAATAAAAATTAGAGAGGTACTTTGAGTCTTCAGTTGAACTTATTTGAACACTATTGTTTCTCTACTCAAATACCTCATTAACTGTTTCTCCACTGAAATACCTCATTAACAAACAAAAATAAAAACCCCATAAACTTCAAATGTCATCTGGGAGAACAATTATGCAAATACCAGACAAGTTACTATTAGTTACTATTAGTTACCTCTTCCTGGCAAACTCAGAAACTCTGTCACTCATGTTTACTCTCTGCTCCATTTCTAATCTTTGCCTACTGTAAGTGACTATGATAGAAAAAAATGCCCACATATCACAAGGAGACTACAAAGAAAGCTGTCCTACACACATAAATCAGTTTTAAGCAGTGCAACTTACCTGTAAAGGCCCTCTCTTTCCTCTCTTTCTGCTAATTACCTCGACTTTCTCTTAAGCCCCATCTCTCATTACAGTAGGGTGACAGAGGTCAGAGAAAATGAATGTATGATCTATCATAACAGAAAGTGGATGTGCTGAGACCAGGTAGATCAAGGAAAGATAGAAGACAGGATTTGGAAGCTGTTACCTCCAGGCTATGGTCTATATAGACCTAATAGAACTTACACAACTGCTCCCAATGAATTCAAAGTCAATATAATTTTTGCACTAATATTCATCTCATCTGGATTACTACTCTTTTTATTTCAAAGAGTAAGAATCTGTATGCAGTTTATATTTGGGTAAATCTTGCTCAGATGTATATTCATAAAACTGTAATAAACTTTATGTAGCTTTATGGCATAGTAAAAAATAGGTCATAGATTAAATAGTTTTAATATTGCTTGAAAAGAAGAATTTTCCATTGTTATTTTGTGTTTTAAGAATATCTTAAGATTCACCAAAAATAGTTTATTTAACCAACATTCATTGAGTATCTAATATAACCAGAAAAACACACTGAGTTTTGGAGCTACACCAGGGGTTGATATAAAGTACCTACTTACCTTCCCATCCTTCAAGAGTGATGATTAAGCAGTAGAGAAAGACAATTACATAACTGATATTGGTCAAGTTTGATGTGTGCTGCACTAAGAAAGTCTAGAGATCTACGGGCACAAATGATAAGGGGAGCTAAGGTGAAGACAGTCTCGCAGGAGGAGCATCTGAAGTCTGAGTTTTATGAACATGGAGCAAAGTATCGATGAAGGTGAGAGTTAAGATGGAGCTTGCTATATAAGGGAGCTTAGAAAGACTCAACCTGCCTAGACATGGAGAACAAGGGGGGAATCACCCCATGAGAGACTGTTGCATCCCTCAAGGCCAGCCTGAGAGAGTGGTCTCACTAGAGGAAAAGCAGTCCTCCTATTGGTTCATTCTTTCATGGTTTCTGCTTAAAACCCTGTGTCATTCTCTACCCCAAGTGTCCCAGATCTATTCCTTGGTCTCCATCTTACTTGCATAAGAGTCTTACATTTTTCTTTATTGAAGTGACTCCCTGTTGAATATCCCAACATGTTTTATGTGCTCATTAAGTGTCTCTTCCTTGTTTCCTCATCTCAGAAGAGGAAGAATGGTTGCTATGAGAGACCTGAGAGGAAGTAAGTGGGCATAATTATGAAAGACAACTTCAACAATTGAAATTAATATAAGCAGTCCTTGGATAGTTCCAGTTCTCTCTCTCTCTCTCTCTCTCTCTCTCTCTCTCTCTCTCTCTCTCTCTCTCCATCCATCCCTCCCCTAACCTATTCTATCCTCCACAGCTTTGTGGTCTGAGAGATGGGGAAAGGATGCCAAGGAAGATCTTAGGAATAATTAATGAGTGAAGGAAAGGGGAAGCTGAATTTGGAGAAGGCAAATCTGGGATTTGTTTCTTCGCTCTCCATTTTCCATCTTGCTAATTCTAAAGCAGCATTTGACAGTGGCATGAGAATAAAAATACTGCTGGAGGAGAGGTAGGTTTTCTGTAAAAATAAATAAATAAATAAATAAATAAATAAATAAATAAATAACAAAGCAGAAAAGGACAAGGGTCAGGGCAAGACAGAAGGCATGGGGCTGACATTGCTCTGGGCTTAGAGTGAAGACAGTTAGGAGCCCTTAAGTGTCTCCTAGCCAGAACAGAGGAAGGAATAAGGGAGATCTCGGGGACCAACCTGAACAATTACCAAAGAAAAGCAGAAAGGAACCAGGTTGATTGGCTGTTGCTTTCAGGAATTGTGAGACACTGACAGAAGAAAATTAGACAAGTCACAGAATCACCTGAAGCTAGGAAACAAAGCCAACACATCAGATTGAAGGGATCCATTGCTAGAAGTTGCACTGCTATGAATCTTTCATTACAACTGGCTGATAATCTCACTCAGACTTACTTAAGCAAATAAAGAGGCATCACTGGGAGCCTATGTTTCCTTGTCATTCAGTCCTCTCATCCCCGGGGCTTGGTTCTCAAGCGTTACGTGGTATCAAGATGCTCCCTAGCAGCTCCAAAGCTATAATTTGGTTGCTTTAAACTTCACTGAAGACAACGTATCTTTTCATCACCAGATGATAAGTGACATATTTTTTACTTGGTGACAGAAATGGTCTAAGGGTTGTCTCTATGTTAGTTCCTTCAGTCGCTATAATTTGTCATTAAGCCAAAAAACACAGAAAAGTGAGGAAGTTAATCACCTAGTTAGTACTACGGTACTCAGCTCCAGCTGCCAAGAAGCCAAATATCTAAGGATCCAGCAGATCAATTGTGTATCTTCTCCCCAGTCATCTCCAACTTGATACTCTAGTCCTATACCAGTTACATGCTACACACCACTGAGATCAAGTTCACAGCTACCATGTGTTCACAGCTGACAGTGTGGTGTCCCACAGGGAAGCCAATGTGCAGCTAGCAGAATAAATAGCTAAGCCAGGTATCCCCCACTGAACAGAAACAATATAGGGCTTGTCCATGCCTCCATTCCACTCCCGTCATTTTTTTTCTCCATAGAAACACTATGTGTGTTATATACCAGAAACACAGTGATCAGTAAGTAACTTACAGACTCCTTCTCACAGAACTCACACTCCAGAGAGCAAGTGACACAGAACACACAAGGAGAGATGTTAAAAGCTAAAGCCAAGGGAGGGGGGAGGAGGGGGAAAGAATTGTGGGAGGAGGTGACCGGGAGGGGGGCAGTGAGCAGTATATAAAGATAATAAGTTAAAAAAAAAAATCAAATGTTCAGTAATGAAAAAAAAGATAGAGCAGCAGAGCAGTGTTGTGCAATCTACATGTGACAGTTATTAAAACCTTTTGAAGTAGGGAGCACTTGAGCAGAGATTTGAATGACATGAGAAGGAGACTAAGTGATAGGTTTTGGAGGAAGAATGATTGCCAATGGGAAGAATAAGTCCCATGAGTGTGTGTTCAATGACTCCATGGAAAGTTAAGGAGCAAGGAGACTAGAGGAAATGATGTCAGGAGAGCATCCTCAGGTTACCTCAGCCACCATTGCATAGCTCCTCTGGAACAGATCACTGGAAACCTGGTCTTTCTTCTTATTTGCAACTTCTCCCAACCACATCTCAAACCTAACATATAGAAGTTAAAATCGTCCTCTTTAAGTCAGATTTAACCTGGTGAGCTTATATTGACTGACAAATATATGGTCTCCTTGTTGTCCCTGAACTACTGATGGCTTCTTTTTTTTTTTTTTTTAAGATCTATTTACTTATTTTATGTATATGAGTACACTGTCACTGTCTTCAGACACACCAGAAGAGTGCATCAGATCCCATTACAGACAGCTATGAGCCACCATGTGGTTGCTGGGAATTGAACTCAGGACCTCTGGAAGAGCAGTCAGTGTTCTTAACCACTGAGCCATCTCTCCAGCCTTACTGACAGCTTCTTTTTCTTATTTCCTCACCAAGGCTCACTCAAGTGACCTTTACCAGCATTGTCTTTCAAGGCGTTCCATTTTAGAAGATCCTCATCACTTTGAATGGGAGACAGCTGCAACCTTTACCAAACTCCTATCTCAGATGGACCTTCCATAGCTAGGAGGCCAATCCTTTGAACACAAAATCTCAATGGCATCGGGTAAACCTCCACAACACACTAATGCCTTTCTGATGAAATTCAAACAGTCTATATGAACCTAGTTACACTATAAGGTCCTCGTTAGGAAGATCCTGGGACATATTTACAGCCTTACTTCCTATTTCTAATCAGCTGAGCCAAATTCCTCGGTTAGTCTGGGCATCTCCACCTTGTTGTCTATTTTATCATTCACTCCAATTAGGATGAATAAACTCCAAAAGACTACTTATGAAAATCTTCTCAGTTCTCCAAAAACCTTCAATCTGCTTTCTTTCTTTCTTTCTTTCTTTCTTTCTTTCTTTCTTTCTTTCTTTCTTTCTAAATAAGGACAACATTTAATTGGGGCTAGCTTACAGGTTCAGAGGTTCAGCTCACTATCATCAAAGAAGGAACATAGCAGTGTCCAGGCAGGTACGGTGCAGGTGGAGCTGAAAGTTCTACATCTTCATCTGAAGGCTGCTAGCAGAATACTGGCTTCCAGGCAGCTAGGATGAGGGTCTTAAAGCCCACACCCACAGTGACACACCTACTCCAACAAAGCCACATCTACTCTAACAGGACCACAACTTCTAATAGTACCACTGCCTGGGCTGAGCATATGCAAACCATCGCAATAAACCGCTGCCCATTTTCCTTCAGGATGTGTGTTCCCCTTGAGGCTGTGTCTAGCTATGTAGCCCATCCTGGAATTCAATGCCTGCTTTCATGTTAGCATATATTTATTCCCTCAACTAAAGTCCTTTCTCTCACACCATTTTTCTGAGTGTGCTTAGCAAAGCAGTATTCTAAATTCTTCCTTAAATTTTGATCCTCAGATCTACACCTTCTCTATTTCCCCCCTTTCAAGCAATGTTACTAGCAGCCTCTCAGGCTTACAGGTTAAAAAGCGAGCCCTCTTGCTCCTTCCTAGAGTCCTGTGAGCAATGCTGGCATTGGGGTCTCTCAGAGCACTAGCTGTAGCGCTTAAGGTCTCTTAGTTTGAACCAAGCTAAATTAACCCCATTGCTGTGCCACAATGACATTGTGAGTGGCTTGTTATTTGGGAATTTTTGTAACCCTCGGGATTCAGTTCTTTTATTGTATGCCAGACAATCCATAGGCAACCGTACCAATGGAACAGTGAGAAAAACAGCAAGCAGCTCTAATCCAAATTCCAGATAATCCAGAATAAAAGTAATCCTCTACCTCAGCCCTGTTTTCTCCTTTGGTGTAACTTATGCCTGGAATCTCTTTCTACATACTCCCTTGGCACTACCTGGTTTCTAGCTACAAAAAAAAAAAAAAAAAAAAAAAAAAAAAAAAAAAAAAAAAAAAAAAAAAAAAGTCTCAGCTTTCACTTTCTGTCTCTACCTAATCACTCAGAATCCAGACCTTCTGGCCCTATCAGAAACAAGTTTACAAAGTTAAGTTAACTAAAATGGACTGGATGGTTCACACCTCTAATCCCATCACTCAGAAGCCTGAGGCAGGATTACCATAAGTTCAAGGCCACACTGGGTTTATACAGTGAGACACAAAATGAAACAAAACCTGTCTGGAAGTGTTTGGTGGTTGTTGAGCAATGTTCTCTTCTCTTTTTGATTGCCATGGATTGTTTGCTCGTGACTCCCACTTCCCACTCACTCTGTCAATAAGAGGAGGTTCCCTCGACTTAAGTAAAGTGAAATGGCCAAACTCGGTGTACCCAATACAGAACGTTGGCAGCAGTCTATGAGTTGTATCTATTTACAAACCAGGCTAGATGCACAGTGCACACTATATAGAGCCAGCCACACCGGAGCTGTACTACAGTCCTTAGTGAACAATTGAGGGCCATGGAGAAAGAGCTTTGAGTAGCCAGAGGTACAGGGACCCCTGGTAACTCACAAGTGTATGACTGACTTGTTGAAATAATCTTGCAGATGAAAAAGTAAACAGAGCATGCAGAATTGAGAACATAATGGAGGGCAGTGGGTCAGCTGAAGCAGGGACTGGCTGTGTGGGAGCTGTCACTGATGGTGATGGAGGATATCTGCAAACAACAGAACACAAGAGTTAGCGTTTTGACGTATGCATAGGTCTTGCATGAAAGCTCTTCCCCACCTCTATTCCGAGCATCCTCTACTTCTCATCCTCTCCACCTCTGCTGACTGAGTACCAGTTACCACTGGATCCATTCTACTCTAATCACCTCACAGTGGCCATGGGATCCTACAAAATGTGCTCTCCAATCCTATCCCTTTTGAAATTCATTTCCTGACTCTTCCCATTGTTCACTTGCCAACAGCTATAGTGGCCTTCTCCCTTCTGCTCCAATAAGTCAAGCTTAACCTAATTAATACAAGGGCCCTAGCCTTTACTGTTCTCCCTTCCTGAAATCACACCCCCCCACCACCACCCGGTATTTACAAAAATTACTGCTTCTCATGATTCAGGTCTCAGTTAAGTGTCACTAGCTGTCCTTGACTACTTTATCTTTCCCCATTGAATGTATCCCTACCTGATGATATATTATAGTTGCTTTTATTTGTGTAGTTTGTAGACCTTGCTAGAATATATATTACAGGTGGCAAAGACATTTTCTCTCTGAATTTCCCCTGTATTCTCAGCATCTAGTACTGTTTAATACCCAATAGGCACTCGGTGCAAATATCAACGACAAATGAGCATGCTGATGTAAATAATTAATATAAAAATGAGTACAATTGTTTCAGCCATACTCGATATGTAACAAGAAAATATTACTTATCTTCATTAGTACTGTTAGCATTGTAGGCTGCCAGTTCCCTACTTAAGAAGCTGGACTGGGCTCACATTCTGAGTGATCCCACTTGTGATGAGGTTGTTTACCGTTCTGGACAATGGCCTGCCTCTTAGTGCCAACCATCTCACATTGATTCTTATTTCACCTCAGTAGAACAATACATTGATTCTTATTTCACCTCAGTGGAACAACAAACAACCAGGAAGTGCTTAAAAACTTAGTAAGAGTGCCTCCTGCGTGCCAGTCTTCAGTCTAAGGACCTCCCAGTTATTAACTCACTTACCCCTGGCTCCAGTTTGTGAGATAACACCAATGACTACAATCAATATTCTGATTTCATAGGTAAAGAAATCAAGCCCAGAGAGGGTAAGATGTTTCCCAAAGTAAGATTGTCTGGTGGATTATTTATCTCCCAGCATTTTATCAGAAAAATAAACAGAATTCACTGGGGAGAATCTGTGTGGTTTAGAAGCAAAGAAAGTCTGTAGGGCAGACTAGCAGCAAGCTAGAAGGCTAGGCAAGCTACTTAGTCTGCCAGAGAAATGTCTTCCCCCACAAATCCTCAAGTTTGCTCATTCCACCTTTTGGATGGTGAGATGAGCCCTCTAGGTTATTGACAACAATTTCCTTAAAGTTAACTGACTGTGGATGCTAAGTATATCCACAAAACACCTTCATGAAACCTATCCTAGCGTTTCATTGAAGAGTTTCGCCTAGACAATTTGGCCCGTCACAGCAAATGACCCAACCGAGATCTGAGCCTCTGACCCCAAGTATATCGTCTTAAGCACTGGGAAGCTCTGCCAATATTTGGCTGGCTAAAAATCAAAGACCAACTCCACTGTGAAAGGAGATGGCTGCTTCTCCTCTGAAGATAATCGCCTGCCCTCCCTTCTCAAACACCTCAATGTGGAACCTATTGCCAGGCATCTCTGAGCAAAGTTGTTTAAAATATGTTTGAAAAGAGATTCGATGTGTGAAGCCTCCCTTGCTTTCTAGCCAGAGTTCTCTCTACATGTTTGGGATTCGTAGCAGGGAAAACCTACAAATGGAATTTCTGCACATCGGAATTCAAATGTCCTGGCTGCTTGACAGTAGGATTGGCAGCCTAACAGCTTCCAAACTGACACAGGCTTGCTGTCCTGGAGAGAGTGACTAAAAGCAATTTACACATTACAGAAGGTTGAGAGTGTCTTTTCTTTTCTGCTATAAAGAACACTATAACTGATACCAAGACAGAAAGTCAGTTGAAAAGTCTCCCCTGAGTCGAACTTACTGGAAGGCTGAAGTTTTGCACTTCCATCAGTCAGCTTTCCAGCCCTCCCTTCTGCCACTTGCCTCCAAGCCATCTTCCTTCCTGGCTTCTCCAACCTCTGACTGTTCACAGCCAGTCCTAAAATACAGTGAACACTAATTTAAACTTTGAGGACGTAAGTTTTTTTTTTTTTTTTTTTTCTTCTTTTGCTCAACTTTTCCCCAGTGCTAATTCATTTCTGGCAGAGCAATCAAGCATTAGGTTAGTGGTTTCTACAGAGTGAGTTCTAGAACAGGAAAGTGCACAGCTAAGGCATACGTAAGAGTTATTGCACGTGGAAGGTCACAGTGTGATCTTTGTTGATTCAGGTTGTGTCTCATTATTTCTAATTCTCTCTAATGCTAGAGCATGCTACCAAAATTGTACCATTCAATTTCCTTTAACAAAAAGGATAAATGAATTCAGTAAGTACTCACTCCAGAAAAAAAAAATCATTTGAGGGATAAAAAGTTGAGCAGAGCCTTGAAAACCTCAGCCAAAGAAAGTACATAAATCTGGGATCCATAATGTAAGCAGAGCTAAGGGCGTGGGCATCCCAGAAGGAATAGCATTTTGACTCCACTTTAGTCAGTCATAGCTTATGTGCTGGCCTTGAATTTCAAGCTGTAGACTCTCTGAGTGCCTAACAAAATAAAATGCTAATATCATTCTATAGGTGGGGGAATCTAAACGAGACACAAGTGAGCGAATGGTGATCGTAAAGTGGTTACTTTATATATGGTGACTGCAATGGCTGTTTGCAGTTGTCAACTCAAGTACATCTGGAACTGAAACCTAATCACCTGAGTACACCTGGGAAGAATTTGGAAGACCCACTTGGAATCCCATTTAGAGGTGAGAAGACCGATTTTAAATCAAGATCTTTTGAGGTAGGAAGATCTACCTTTAATCTGGGACACACCTTCTGCTATCAGCCTATATATAAAGACTTGGAAGAAGGAAACTCTCTTCCTCTCCCCCTTTTCTCTTCCCTTCTCCTTCCCCTCCCCCTCTCTCTGCTTGTTTGCTTGCTCTTGCTCTTTTACTAGCAAGTCCATTCCTTTACTGACATTAGAACCTACTTCTTCTGAATCCTGACATACACTAAAGACCAGCTAAGACCCAGCCTCATGGAGTAAACAACTACTAAATTCTTCACTCTTCGGTACATAAACATTGTTAGACTAGTTGAACCACAGCCTATAAGCCATTCTAATCAATCCCAGAAAGATAAGTTGATAGATAGATAGATAGATAGATAGATAGATAGATAGATAGATAGATAGACAGACAGACCATGGAGGATGGATAGATAGATAAATAGATGATAGATAGACAGATAGATAATAGATGATATTCATTCTATCTTCTGCTTCTCTAGATTATCCTAAATAATATAGTGACTGAGAAGTTCCCCCAGAACAGATGACATATTTTATTTATTTGAAAGATTTATTTTAATTTTATGCATATGTCGTTTTCAGTTTCATGCCATTTTGTCATTTTTTAACAAAATAAAAATGTAATAAGATAAAACAAATTACTTATGTGTAAGTCTGTAGGGATACAGGGATATGTGAGTGTAGGTGCCCTTGGAGGTCAGAGGTACCAGGTTTCCTTGGAGCTGCACTTCCAGGCAGTTGTGAGCCAAGTTTGCTGAGAACCAAACTTGGGTAATCTGTAAGAACAATAAGTTGTCTTCATTATGAGCCAGCTTTCCAGCCCCCACAGGTGATTTTTAAGATGCCTTTCAAAGATTTTTATTAGCCATTGCCACGGGTCTTAATTCTCCCTCCTGCTCATCATCTCTCTGCCTCTACAAATCTTCTTCTCAACAAGTCTTCCTTATACTTCCATCTTTTCTTTTGGTGTATGGTCCACTGAGCTGACTTACTCCATTTCCTGCCCAATTATGTAGCGGGTGCTGGGGGGTGATCACCCTACTAGAGCAACTGCAACTTCTCTCTGGCTACACCTATGGAAAAATGACATGGGCTCCCCCAGCAACCATTAACTGCCAATACTTCTCAAGGGAGGAAGTGCAGTATCCTGGACTCCCTCCCCTAACCAGGATGAAATGCTGAAGCCCAATCTTGTGCAAGTTTTGTGCAGGGGATGGTAGTCGAAGTGAGTTCACAAACGGTCACAGTAGTGCTATGTCCAGAGGAGTTCTTTTTGCTTCACATTTCCCCATCCTCTGGTTCTTACCTTCTTTCTATTCCATCTTTTAGAATATTCCCTAAGAGAGTAGATTCAGCTGCCCCATCTGGAGCCAAACACTCCAAAGGATAATGTTCAAAGCTTAGTTCTGAATTTCAAGAAACAGAGGTTTTGAGTGTCCTAAGTTCCATCCAAGCAACAACAAACAAAATTCCTGAGTATACATTCCAATTGTTCAAGGTCTGTAAAAGAAAGTTTGTGATGGAAAGGTCCAAGATTCTGATAGTGATAACAAGTTGAAAGAAGCAAAAGGCTCAGGAGACCACATACCTTAGAGCCCTTGGAAGCCACTGCAGGGTTGGTATTAAGAAAAGGCTGCTGCGATATGATTTATATTTTTAAAATATCAGACTAGATGTAAGAAGAAAGCATCTCAAGTACCTCACAGCGAACATTAAGGAGACAAGGGAGGGACTTGTTTCTGTGGTTACCCAGGCCAGGAGGTGGCTTATATGAGGCTCTTCATTGGGAATGCAGTGAGGAGCTTTAGGATGTCATGAATGAATTAATATTTGGTAATATATAAAGACTCAGTAGTAGCTGAAAGCACATCTCAGACAAAATCCAAACATAGACAAAGACCAGGATACAGGAAAGGAGCAGAACTTCAGTTAGTGATTATCCAGAATGAATATGATACTCATATCAAGACTCAAGGGTATGCTGGGCTAGTAAAGTAAACTAACATCCTGATGTGTAATGTTCAATGCCTTGAATGCTGTTGGCCAGTTAGAAGGAATGGGTCTTAGCACAGCTACAAATAAGTCAGAAATTAAGAAAAATTTGACTGGAAAATTCTAGTGGATAAACTTGTTTCTGTTGTAGAAATTCAAGAACCAAAGAGATCCAAATTAGCAAATTTATAAGCCACAGAGACCAAGTATAGAGAGTATCTACAAGCCATCCAAACTACCAAAGTCCTATTAGAATACTTGGAGGTGACTGTTTAAGTACTCGTTCTGTGAACGACTGTGATGGGTTGGGAGTTCCTTAAGTTTGACAGAGAAAGGAGTCCCTTTCTGGAAATCTTGCTGTGATCCAGAATCTTAGTTTATATCCTCAATAGCAAAGATGACTGGCAAGAATATGTGATTTGTAACTCAATAACTTTACTAAACTACTTAGTATGCCTAAAATAACTAAGGTTAAATAAACCCATAAAGTTACCTTCTCTCCCTAACACCCACTGTTGAAACATTTTCTCCACCTAAGGAATGATTTTCAAAGAGAAACAGGACCTTCTCCTCACCATAGGACTGTATCCTAATGACAAGCCATTCTGGAAACTACATTTCAATGTCCCTACTACAGCGACCCAGTCCCAGGGCCCCACTAGGGGTGTGTGACCTCCAGCACTGAGAAACAACCCCATAGAAACACCTGAGAACTTCAGAAGCACCAGCTCTTAACGTGTTTGCTCTTAGTCTATTTAAGGCACCAATACACAATTTCATATCAGGCAGCAGAGTCTAAGGGGAAAAAAAAGAGAATCAGACAGGTTTTAAAACCAAATTATTGCCTCTCTGACAGATACCACTGTGCCGCTTACAAGCATTTTTCCTATTAAGTTTTAGCTAGTGCAAAGGCTCCAGTAAATAACCTTTCATCTGAGGATGCTTTTCAGGGAACAAATAAGGAGTAATGCAAAGTAATCCTGGGGAAGTTTAAAGGGAGATTGTATCACCTGAATTTAAAGTAATAGAATAGAAGAAAAAGAAGAAAACCACATATAATTGCTTTCTGGGGGAGACCTTCTTTCTAATATATATTTCATATGCAAATTTTGGTTATTATAAAAATAATTATATTAGTATCAATTAGAATAATTGCATATGTATGGTATATATGTATATAAAGCAGAAAATAAGCCTTGAAATTAACACTATCAGAGACATTTAGATGGTTTGTGATATCAAATACTTGATGCAAAATTTAGTTTTCACTGTTTTCTATTTGAAGGTTTCTGTTTCTTTTCAGGACCAAATGAAAGAGATAATCTCTTCAGCATTTAATGGCAGATTTGTTGTAAGGTGTTATTTTCATATTTTTTTTAAGGCTGAACAAACTTTTTACACAACAATATTCCCATTCTGAGGAAAAGTTAGGACTCCATATGAAACTGCACATGTAACAGAAAGGAGACCAAGGGAATAATGAAGTTTGCACTGGTTTGAAATAAGCCGTGCATAGCTAATCAGTGAGAAAACCCTGGATTACAATCGAGCCAGAGCAGAGGAATACAAATGAATGTGGGGCAAGAGAGCAACTCTTGCTGTGGGTTGGGGAGAAACTTTGAATTATCAAGCAGTCTTTTGAAAATTGAAAAATAGACACTCAATTATTGGCAGCACACGTCCTTGATTAGGCAAATCTGTGTGCCAGTCAACCAGAATATACAATGGAATTAACTTACGTTCATTCTGTCTCAATCAACAAACATAATCATTTTGTCATGGAAACTCGGCAATGTCACGCCTCATTTCTCAGCAGACTTAAGAACAGTGTGCAGTCTCGAGGTGTTTTTGATCACCTTTGCAAAGTGAATCCCACTACATCTCCACTCCCTTTACAGATTGTTATCACGTACAATTAAAGCTCAGCTGCACTTGTCAAAACAAGATGACAAATCGCTCGGTCTGGCTCAGTAGCCCTAGATCTCTGTTCAATCAGCCTTTGTCACCTGCTCTCAAACTTCGCCACTTGAACTCTTTGCAATGCAATCCCAATATTTATTAGTGCTGTAGTCGTAGTTATCACCCTAATTATAAGTTTAAAACTTTATTCAAACAAATAATTAGTCCTTAAATGAGTACTTAACAGCTTTATAGGATGCTTAATGAAGCAATAATAATTTATCAGGGATAAGAAATAAAACTGCAGAAAAATGACAGCTCTCTCTGTCCTTCGTCTTTCTGTTTTGGTGCCTTTCATTGTGAGAAAAGAAAACCTACTCCTAATTTGGAATTTAAGATTTGAGAGGAAGGTGAGCATCTATAGATGCGAGTCTATACACATGTTTAGCAACAGATTGGATGCATGGCTTTTTCCTCATATACCAAGCTCTACTTTTCTGTCTCAGTCACCTGCGATGGACACAGTTTATCTGGTAGGCTCAAGTCATGCCCATTCCATACTTACTCATATCCTTGGTGGTCATCCTATGTTCCTGGCATCTCCAATCTCTTGGAGTGGTCACGAAACTGAGACCGATACCTTCGCCAATGGCTTCTTCTGCCTCTCTCTCTCTCTCTCTCTCTCTTTCTCTCTCTCTTCTGAAACTATAATTCTTCAACACATTGTCAACCCTTGGCTTCTATCCATAACCTCTTCTATCTTCCAACTTTCCTGCTACCAAAGTCAGTGCCACAGGAATACTCTTAAGCATTACTGATTTCACATTCCAGAGGAAGAAGCAGCTTTATGCAATGACCATAACTTCTATCTGCCTGCCCTAAGGGAATACTTTCCAGAAGATTCTGCTTCAGTGATGCTGTCCTTTTATAAAAAAAAAAAAAAAAATGGGTATTTTATTTATTTACATTTCAAATATTATCCCCTTTCCTGGTTTCCCATCCGAAAACTCATTATCCCATGCTCCCCAACTGCTTCAATGAGGGTGCTCTCCCACCCACCCACCCACCCACTCTTACCTCATCACCCTGGCATTCCCCTACACTGGGGCATCAAGTCTTCACAGGACCAATGGCCTCTCCTCCTATTGATGCCAGACAAGGCTATCCTGTGCTACATATGCAGCTGGAGCCATAGGTCCCTCCATGTGTACTCTTTGGTTGGTGATTTAGTCCCTGAGAGCTCTGTGGGGTCTGGTTGGTTGATATTGTTGTTCTTCCTATGGGGTTGCAAACCCCTTTAGATGTTCTCCCCTTATAAATCACAGCTAATTATTTAGCCCCAGCTACTAAACATCCCATTGAACCAGTAAATAAAAAGTTTCAATTTTACAGGTTCTTAATTCAAAATATCGAGAGAAAAAAAAAAAAAGCCCCTGAGGAGCCACTGCTCCCCTCTGGAGCTTTATTTATTTATTTATTTATTTTTAGATATTTTATTTACACTTCAGATGCCATCCCCTTTCCCCATTCCCCCCCCCTTAGAAAACCCCTATCCCATGCCCCCTTTTCCTTTTTGCATTTATACATTTTTTTTAAAATAATGTTAATCATAAGCGTTATAAGTTTGGAATTGTTCAATCAGAGGTGTAACCCACTGACCGACCTAGATATAACAACTATCTTTGACTGGTGGAGATACATGAATATCTGCCTCCCTGTCTCCCCCCTCTTTCTCTCTTTCACCACCTAGCTTCTCCTCTCCTCCTTCTCCTCTTCTTACTCCTTTTCTTCCTCTCAGTTCTCCTCCTAGCTTAGCTCCTCCTACACATCACCCTTCCTGTTAAAATGAAACTTTTCTCTCAAAATACAATTAGAGCATAATTATGCCAATTTGTACCAGTGAGGTACAAGATAGTCCTAATACCCCATCCATCCTTTTGTTGACTAACCAGCACCTCTGTCATTTATCCTAACTAAAACATTTAGTTCTGAACCTGGCTTTAGGATGAATGTCAGCTGATGACCATCCACTCAAATCTTTTCTTTTATGGTAAATAGCTGTAAGTTTTCAACCCTATCAGAAATCCAGAATGACTGAGTTAACTATAATTGTGGGAAGCACAAAGCATAGCTTCTAAAACTTAGCCAATTTATAGAGACCTCTGAACACCTTGAAAAGCCCCTATACTACCGAACGTTGGAGCATCAAATCTTCAGCCTTCTGGCCCAGAATCATCTGACAGACCTTGGTGATGCAGGATTATTAAGGACTGATTACTCTGTCTAGGCAGATATAATCAGTCGACTATTCTGCATGTGTGTCCTTTTCTGGCTCCCCTCTGGAGCTTTATAATACAGGCCTCCACTGTCTGTCTTTCTCTCTACACACTTATCTCTCAATTTCCCACTGAAGACCCATTAAGCTCTGAACACACAATGGCTTTTTCAAACCCAGAACTCAAAAATCCTCTACCATTCTTTCACAAAACTCTCCAAGGCATAAAATCCATATGGCAGGATCCATCTCAGCAACACCACAGAATCAGTACCAATTTCTGTTCTAATCTGGTTTCTGAGCTAAAGACCATGACAAAAACATCTTGGGAAGGAAAGGATTTAGTTCATTTTACAGGTCACACTTCAATTGTTGGGGGAACGTCAAGGCAGGATATCTTCAAGTGAAGAACTTGAAGCAGAAACCACTGAGGAATGCTACTAGCTGGCTTGCTTTCTCTGACTTGCTCAGATAGCTTTCCTATATAACCCAAGCCCACCTGCCTGTACATGACACTTCCTACGATGCGTTGCATGAACAACTGGAGAAAATGTCTCAAACACATGGCTACAGATCAACCTGACCTATACAATACCTCAGTTGAAGTTTCCACTTTCCAGGAACTCTGGTTTGTAACAAGTTGGCAGTTAAACGAATTATGACACCAAATGTCAGTGATTGAACTCAAAAGTACCTACTCTTCAATCATCCTCGTGCCTAATATTAAACAGCTAGGAGGTTAGCCAGTGTACTCAGCTGGAAACCCAAATACAGAGACACTATCTCAATACATTCTTCCAAAGCTAAAGCAGGAGAACCATACACACCACTGCTATTCAGTGTTCAGAACTCACCAGTAAAAGCAATGAACATGGCAGAGCCCATTTGTTTTCCAATGGAGAGAAGAGAAGCAGTATCCTCATATGCCTAAAAAATAGAGAACTCACATATCCATGGATGAAGAGTTCTAATAACTCTAAAATCCCAATATGCAGAAAAATGCCCAAAAGGCCACTGTAAAGCAGGCCTCTTTACAATCCCAGGAAGAAATTCAAATGTAATGGAGTCATCTTATATTCTATCTTCTACTTCTCCACCTACTTAGTTTCTGTTCTCAGTTAATAACTTTGTGAAATAATCAGTATGACATACAGAGAAAATTTATAGTCATAAATTACCAATTAAATAAACGGACAAGAGAAGAAAATCTTGCTTCTGAAGAAAAGTCACAAATATTCATCTTCCCCTTCAGTTTTCCAGTTTACACACTAATCAATGCACAATGACAGTTAAATGAGAGGAATGAGTTCTCACTCGGCCCCGACACTGTAGAAGAGGATGTGACCACCAGAGACCTCACACTTACTCCAAAATGATACATAACTTTTGACGCTGCTATGAAAATTAGTCCAGTGAAGTTCTTAAGTTGAAACATTTGTCTCTGATATTGTGACATAGTTATTGTGAAACAATTGTTTTATCTAGAATGGCATAATTAACAAATTTGAGACAAACATCTTGTATATAAATGTAGTCTTATCGAAAGCAAAAGTCATATTTCAGTTTTCCTAACTCTAATCTCATCATCAAGCTACACCAAGGGAATAAAAGTCACAAAGAAAACACTCTGTTAGTGTGTTATGTTCATTACAGATTACAAAATTTTATCATTAACCTTTATCCGATTGAATCTCTCTCCAATCTTTAACATCAACTTCTCTCTTTTTTGTTGAATTCCATCTAGGCCCTTACCCAGACCTCTTATGAATATTACTCAGCCTTACCATTTATAATACTCAAGATCAATGTGCTCATACTTTAAGTTTTCCCTGCATCAGAGATTTGGTTTAATATTAATAACAATTGGTACTCATTAAGAATTTGACCGAAGACCAAAGGGAATGCCTCAGTTATGGAATAGCAAAACCTTCCCTAGGAAAAGAAGGATGGCAAAGTCTTCCTCTGGCCCATGTGCAAATGTTGAAAATGTCAGCAAATATGCCCACCATAGCTTTATTCCCCCAGATGTTTTACAGCAAGATCATTCCCGTACAGAGACTGCTCCTGCCAAGATTAGCTAAACTGCTTCCGTATTTATCTGTCTGTAACAACCCTGTCTCCTCATTCAGCTGTATGCAATAACCCCACCTCTCTGTTCAACTACATACATACTCTGAAATTTCAGTGTGCCTTGGCTTCTCCATCAGAGAATACAGACCATGTAATCCCAAATTTTTTTTATATATGTCTACAGTTTTTCCAATACTGTATTTTATTCCCTTACTTAGGCTAATCTCTGAAGCTGTTCAGAGTGAGGCAGAATCCATCCAGAAACTGAGAATGGCTCCTCCCATCAGGTGCCCAAGAGTGGTATTAACATTGCATTCTCTTTCTATATTCAAGACTTTTCTACCTGTAAAAAACGACCATCTGGTTTTTCCCTCATTTGTAATATTTTTGTGTCCTTTGTCTCTTCCCACATTGGACTTAGCAGAACATATCAACTACTTCCCAATGAGGATGCTGCTCTAAATTCTGGTGCCACAATCAATAAATGTCTCCAACTAGGAGCTCACTCATTACTTAGTATGAAATAATTTAAGGTAATGTGGAGATAATAGAATTTAACAATACATTTGACTGTTTATGTATATCTAGTGAGTATGTACATTCACAGGGAATACATGGATGGTTAGATCAAAAGTGTGGTAGATTTTGAAGGTGGGTTGGTGTCCCCATCCCTCTACTGGGTGCCCTGTCTAACTACTAGTGGTGGTGTCTTCAGGTTCCATATTCCCATTGTTGGGCATTTCTGCTAAGGTCACCCACATTGAGTCCTGAGAACTTCCCCCATCCCAGGTCTCTGGGCCTCTCACCTGTCTCCCACAATACCTGCTCCTGCTCCCTTTCTCCATTCTCTCTCCTACCCAGGTCTTTCCTTCCCTCTGCTCCCCATGATTATTTTGTGTTCCCTTGTAAGTAGGATTTAAGCATCCTCACTTGGACCTTCCTTCTGCGGTCTGTGGGGTGTATCATGTACTTTTTGGCTAATATTCACTTATCAGTGAATTACATACCATGCATGTCCTTTTGGGTCTCACTCAGGATATTTTCTAGTCCCACCCATTTGCCTACAAAATTCATGATATCCTTGTTTGTAATAGTTGAATGTTTTCCATTGTATAAATGAACCACATTTTCTGTATCCATTCTTCAGCTGAGGGATATCAGGGTCGCTTCTGATTTCTGGATATTACAAATAAGGCTGCTATATAAAAGAAATGTAGAGACAAAAATGAGCAGAGACTGAACGAATGACTGGCCAGTGACTGGCTCAACTTGGGATCCATTTTAACTTGGGATTAAACTCTCACACTATTATTGATACTATGTTGTGGTTGCATACAGAAGACTAGCATTGTTTGTCCTCTGAGTGTCTCTACCAGCAGCTGACTAAGACAGATACAGATACTTATGACCAAGATTGGACTAAGGTTAAGGACCCTCATGGAAGAGTTAGGGGAAGGATTGAAGAAACTGAAGGGTATGGCAATTGCATAGGAAGACCAACAGTGTCAACTAACCCGGACTCCTGGGAGTTCCCAGAGTCTAAGCCACCAACCAAGGAGCATACAGGGGCTGGTCCAAGGACTCTGGTGCATATGTAGCAAAGAACTGCCTCAATGAGAGAGGATGTGCCTAATACTGTAGAGACTTGATGCCCAAAAAGCAGGGATGCCCAGGGGACACCCTCTCAGAAAAGAAGGGGAGGAGGAGGGTGGAAGATCTCTGAGGAGAGACCAGGAGGGGTGTGGCGACATTTGAGATGTAAGTAAATAAAATAATTAATTAATAAAAAAAGTATAGTAGAATATTTCAAATAATATTTAAATTGGATGCCATCTTTCTACTCTGTTGTCTAAGGTTATGAATGCATATTTTATTTGATAATTTAAAATATGGTGTTTTTACTTTTCAAAAAGTTTGTAGTGAGTATCTACAGTAACTATGAAGATGCACATTTCAAAATATTACTTAATAATTTGCAATAGAATTAAAAGTAGGAAATAAAGCACCAGTAAGGCATACACCAAAAAATGAAATATATACTGCATTTATACACATTATTCATTATACTGTATAAATGGAATAAGTAGGCTCATTCTTTTTTGCACATTACAAATATTGCAAAGGCAAAACTTAGCTTCTAAAGATCAAGATATGGCTTATATTTCCTAAGATTACATTTCCAAATAGAAATTCCTTCATCTATTTCAAATCATCTATTTGTGCACTAGTCCCAATATCCTGGGACACAGATCTTGACATAGTGTGATTGCCTTGGTAATAGAGGAGGCAAAGCAAAGAGTTGGAAATAGTCACTTGACTGTGTGGTTCATGGATTTCAGGGACAAGAAAGCTAATCCAGAGTTTCCCAGAAAGGCTATATATCCTTAAATAGGATTATCCTTTAAAAGTGGGACCTGGGATTATCATTTTGAATAACTTGAAAGCAGAATCTATGGGTGCAGTTTAAATGTGAATTCTTTCAAGTCAAATTTCTTCCTCCCCACCCACTTGTATGAAGTTTTGCTAAAGACATTCTGCATAAGCTGTGTGCATATGTTGAGTGTGAGCTGGTCTAGCCAGAGAATGAATGACCTTCTGTGATGACAAGGGAGAGATGGTTGCTTAGCTTACCCTCGATGGAAAAAAGAAAAGTCTCATGATTATCCTGTGTCTTCAGTATCTACATTCACTTTTCTAAATTCTCAGTGAACAACAGACAAGACCAGGATGCTGTGCCTTCAAATGGAATGTGAGTAGTAAGCATCCTAACTATCTGCCTTAGTCCATCTCCTCTATCATATGGGACAAGGGTTCTTTCACAGTGATAAGCAATACAGAGCAGCATATAAAAATAAAGAAAAATGACAATAAGTATAGTAGTAAACATCTCAAAGTATTGCCAGGTACCACTCAGAGAACTTACATGTGTTCAGGTTTCCTGCTCACAGCCTCCTGAGGAAGGTATGCTGACATCCTCATTCTATGAAGAAGTCATGGGAGGCACTAAGAAGAGGCATCATAGCATTCTGATTTCTGCAGCTCAGGCCACATCATCATTTTCTGCTTAGAGTTGACATGCACAGGATCATATTCTGGTCATTGTCACAGCCTGGCCAGGAAACCAGAACTCTGCAATTCCTAATATCACCAGAAATATCACATTATTTGTATTCCTACATTTTAAGGATTAACCCTCATCATTGTCATAATAACAAAGAAATAGACATTGTACTCTCACTTTGGACACAAGAAAACTAACTTGAAGATACATTAAATTTAAGAACTACAGACTGAGCAGAAGTGACAATGGGATGATAAGTTATTAGGATGGAAGAGGGAAGAATGCACAGTACCATGGAGGCAGGGACAAACATTCTCCTGAGTCCAGGGCAGCAGGGAAAGCCAACTTAGCTGATCCTGGAGAGGCTGGCAGGGTTCAAACCATGTTTTACAAAGACAAATGTCATTAGATAAGTGAAGCAAAGTACTAGGGTTGTCTGTGAGACCATTCCAGAAAAGCATTGATTATGAATAGTCCAGTCTAGTTGGTTTAATCACCTGACAGATTCATGCTATGATGAATGAAAAGTCATGTGGCAGTGTCTAGCTGAAAGGAATAGATCATTAGAAGCAGATCTTTAGGAATATTGTGCCCTAGACCCTTCCCATATTTCTCTCTGGGGCTCTTATCTCCAATGATGTAAAAGAGTCTGTCCTGACTGCTAGGGAGGGCTAAACACTCTGTAACAGAAACCAAAATAAGTCATCTCTTTCAAACATTGCTTATGTCAGGTGTTGTGGTTGTGGTGATAAAAAGTCACTCAGACTCAGACTCAGACATACATTATCCTGACGGCAACAGAAAGCCACAGAAAGTGTCTACAGAATAGAACTCATCAATTTCACATGCTTCAAAGATCACTGCCATCTGTGGTGGAGAAAACTGACCAGACGGAAGGATAACTATGAGAGGATGGTCAAGAGGCCTATGAAATAAGGTAAGGAGGCGAGGAATGACTGACAGTGTCTCAGATCTGAGGAGGGGAGACAGGGATGGGTAGAAACAGAAATGAGCACATTCAAGTTCAATAATCTTGTTGCAAAGGCAACACATGGGTCATCCTCCTTCCATAACACAGCAAAATTTAGATAGTGAATAGAACCACAGGAGTCCCCAGCATGCTGCCTTCAGAGGCTCTCCAGTACCCTTAAGATCAATCTTAGAATGGCTTCTTAGACTTGAGCCCTCCTGATCTCCTTACACCAGCCTCAGGCTCTCTCTTCATTTCACATGCTGGGCCTCTGCCTAAAGCACTCCTCCAGCAACTTCCACTTTGTCTTCATTATTTAACCCTCCTCAGAGCAGACTGCCTGTACTACTCAGTGGAAGGCAGCACCATGCTATTGTCCTTTGAGCACCAGACTATTTCCTTTCCCAGCTCTCAGGATTTATCTGTTTTTCTGTTTTCTGCTTTCTACTTTTTTTTTCTTTGCTACAGGGAATGGAAGATGCCAGGAGAGCAGGAAGCCTGTCGGTCTTGTTTTTATGGCCCAGTGTCTGTGTTACCATGCAAAGATCCACAATAAACACACAAGCAGCTTGGAACATCCCGGTCTCATGCAAACACCATAGCGTCTGTGATGGTGAGTGCCAAGGACCAGTTTGGATGGCAAAGACTGCATTAGACCAATCTTATCATCATTTTCCTTTCTACTTCACTGTCCTCCTGAGACTACTTCTAAGAAGGATCAGAGTTAAGGAACATTGATCAAAAACTGCCAAACAGCCTGCAAAGTGGCTATTTTGATGTACTCATAGTTTGTTTTAATTCCTTTAACATTCCAGCACAACAAAAGAACATAATATTTAATCATATGAGCAAAAGAGCAAAAGGTCAAATTGAGCTACATTTTTATTTGTGAGAAGGTTTCCAAATCATTAAAGGATAGACCATCTTTGCATGTATAGGTAAGTGTATATGAAGTTTTAATATTAGCTTTCATGATGTGGAGCAATTTCTGTTTGCAATCTCACTTTCAGTGACTAATTTTTATCGTTCTCTACAGAAGTCAGGGTTTAGAAAATTGTATATTCCTTATATTCTAAATCAGGAGGTTGAACCAGAGAGAAATTACCTTTTCCAAGAAAGACTGGTTTTACAGCTGAGACGATTTCAAATTCAGACTGTATCCTAGGCTTCTGCAGTCCACTGATGAACTGTGTACAGTTTTCATTTCTATTTGCTTATGTGAGTATTCACCAAACCACCAGCACTATATAAGATCAGTATCCAAGCTATAAAGGATTTTCAAATTGCTAACACTAGACATAGTTCAGACATTAAGTACCAGGAAGCAACTGGGAACAGCTGCTTTTGAATCAGACATAAATCTAAGCAAAGCTGCAGTATAGCAAAATGGGGTATGTGTGTTGGGGGGGAGACCTTGTCTCATTAAATAGCTAACAGGAGAGTATATCTGATAGTAAAATCTTGGAAGAACATAAAATACCTGTTTACTGCCAAATTCTAGTCACACAACATTAAGGTTACCTATTTAAACACACAGTACTGGCTGCGGATCATATATAACTCTATCAAAGAGTTTCTCTTATGCTTCCCGATTGCCTTTAGAGTGGGGGAAAATACTCTTGCCAAGAGAATGGAAACCCACCCTCAAAAAGATTTGTAGATAAAAATTAACCCCTCTAATTGTGCCCTGAAGCAAAAAAAAAAAAAAAAGTGACTAGTGGGGACTACTAAGAAAAGGGACAGCCAACTCTGCAAGGCTGTGGCAGCCAAAGCTTTGCAATACTCTTCCAAGGTAGCTTCTTAATACAGGTCAGGGATGAAATCCCGTCTGAGCTTTAGCAACAGAAACTGTACAAGCATGGACTGTATCATTTTCCTTTATCCTTTCTTGTGGCACTCCCCCAATTATTGTATTTGAATGTCTCAAGATTGTTATAGAGTGACCATCTAAAACTAAAAGGAATTTTTTTTCTTTTATGTATCAAATGGTAACCTCAAAAAAAAATCTGGGAGAAAATACCCCCAAGGGATATTTTTAATAAAGTAGCACACATTTCCCATATAAATGTTGCTTAGAGAGTGCCATGAAAATAACCCATTAAGTAAAATATTCCAAAATCGAATCTAATAAAGCGAGATAGAAAAATCCATTCTTCTGCTTTGGAATAGAATGTATAATAAAATGAGGGGAATGCTCACATGGCATTAAACTTTCCAAGCCTGGTAGAAGCCAGAACCTCTCAGCAAAACAGAGAGAAAGAAATAGGAGAATAAAGAGGGGGATGGCTTTTCAACATGGCCACAATTAATAGATCTACCATTAAATAAAAGAAAAAGAAAATCAATTCAGTTAGAAAGATGCAGGACAGAGCAGTTACTCAGAGCTAATTACTTTTTAACAGATGATGACAATGGGTTAGTTTTCACGGATATTGATGAGGAAAACCTTTGGGGAAATCATTCGCAAAGGTTAGCAAGGATATGAATTATTCTGGTACATTGTAACGCAAAGGAGAGGGAGACTAAGTACAATACCAGTGTGGCTTAGTGAAGGTCGGTGGGACCGCCAAGCTGATGCTGTATGTTATCATGTTTCTAAACATGATGCTGTCATCAGTATCTCACAGTAGGTTATTTTTCAGAAAAGCTGTCTTGTGTTAAATGGTTAGAAACTTGCCCAGAAGAGTGACATTAAATCCTTTTACTCAGTAGTATACCATAAAAGGTGTAAATAGGAGTGGACCTTCTACCTATGGATGCATAATCACAGAAAAAGTGACCCAGCTGTTAAGAGCTCATTTTAGAAGGTTCAGTTTGAATTTTAGTACCCACATCAGGTGACTCACAGTTACCTGTAATTCAAACTCTAGAATGACTCAATGCTGCTGGCTTTATTTGCCATCTACACTCATACACACACACACACACACACACACACACACACACACACACAGAGAGAGAGAGACTCTCTCTCTCTCTCTCTCTCTCTTGCTCTCTCTCTCTCTCTAAAAATAATGAAATAAAGAAAATATTTCTCTTAGAACAGTAAACGTTAGCAGTGTTTAAATGGGTGTTCTTGGCCTTGGACTGCTGAGAGACTCCACTCATAAAAACAAAAAGCCTTGTTGTTTTTCAGAAGCCTCCCTGAATATGAGTTAATTATGGGTTGTATTCCTCACTTATGACAGAGTGCCAATATGTTTGTAAGAAAATGAACAATGGTGTGGTTGGTTCATTCACTTTGATTATTAACCCCCCCCCCATAGATGTGTATATAAAAGAAATTGCTGTACTTGGTAGGGTAATAAGAGTCATTTACCATATACAAAAATGTTCAGCAAGCTGTATTAAAGTGCTATGTTCATAAACATGTGTATTGTGTATGCAGGTGTATGTGTGTTTTCCTAAACACATAAATGTTTAGTCTGTATAATTTTACCTGTATCTATATGATCTCAAGGCTAACCACTTATATTTAATTTTGAAACATTTATTTCTGAAGAGTAATGTTTCTCTAACTCCTCCTTACATATCTCTTACAGACCTATATGTACATTTGCCTCATAGATGCCACAGACAATTCATGCTGAATCAGTATGAGCTGGAGGAAGCACTCAAGTTAAGCTTGCCATCTTTATGCTACACAGTGACACACTTGGCATTCTCTTGCTACCCCATGTGCTTGCATCTTTAATAATTGTATAATTTATAAACTTCATGAAACAGAGCCAACTCATCAACATTTTTGTGTCCCTAAAATGATAGCATCATATTGTCTGTATAGTAGGTAATTAAATGATACATTTTTATTCATAAACAGATTGGTTTTAAGTAGATTTAAATGTTTCTGGGTGGTAGGACATCATAGCTGTATTGGTGTTTACCTTTCCTTTTTGGTATCATTCAAAGTACCTTCCAATACCATGAACACTCTTCAGTATGGGTGAAGCCTCTATCTCTACTTCAACCTCTTCCTCTACCTCTACCAATATAGGCACTACGTTGACTTCTCCATGCTCAATGAGTTGCACAAGTGTCTGTTTATGGAAAGCAGCCAAGAGCCCTATCAACAGCCTGAGTAGTTTGGAGGTTCCCATGTGGCCCCTTTGGCCAACTACTCAATTAAAAGTAACCCATTTCTAGTGTTGGAATTTCATCAGATTTCATCTGGAATCAAGAGATATCTCACTGGGGCTTTGTCTCCTCCACTGTTTGGTGATTTTATTTATATTTCTTTCACATGTGTTTATATTTTATGAAGTAGGTTTCTATATGATAAATCCGATTTTTATATGAGTAAATTAGGCTATAAGCAGATGGGATGTATGTAATCCACTAGGTGAAGTTATCTTAACCACAAAGTATATGTTGGAAGTGAAGCTCATGCTATCACTAGACAATGGGATTAATCTTAGTTAATTTATTTTGTTGAGAAAATATTTGTCTTCATTAGTGTAATTTTTGGATTTAGATAATCAAGAATCAAGAAAATAGCATCTACAATATTTTACCCTTCTTATTAAGAATGGTCATAGAATCAATGATGGAGCACTTTCTTGGCATGTGAAAGGCCAAGGGTACCATCTCAGCACACAACACACACACACACACACACACACACACACACACACACACAGTTTTTCAGGAAAGAGCTGAAAACAGCAGGAAGATAAGAAGATTTTTCAGTGAACATAGCTGTAGTAAAACCACTCCAGCTTTCTTTTTGAAATACCTGCAGAAAACCAAGGAAAGCATGAAATGACTGGTGGAAGTGGTTCTCATTCTAATTTCCACAGTTCTTCATCTGGAACATGATGGGAGAACAAAGATCATACGCTAGGCCTCAAAAAGTCTTTTGACGGGGCTGGAGAGATGGCTCAGAGGTGAAGAGCACTGATTGTTCTTCCAGAGGTCTTGAGTTCAATTCCCAGCAACCACATGGTGGCTCACAACCATCTGTAATGGGATCTTCTGCCCTCTTCTAGCATGCAGATGTACACGCAGCCAGAATGTATATATAATAAATAAACCTTTAAAAAATTAAAAAGAAAAAAAAAGATTAAAAAAAAAAAAAGGCCTGTTGGTCCTCATATTAAAAAAAAAAGTCTTTTGACAAATATGCATTGGCCACTTCTTTCTTTGAACTTGAGATGTTTTAGGCAGAATGTTGCTTTATAAATGAAAGTTTGAATTCAATAAAGAGGGATAAAATCTTCTTTTACCATTTTAGAAAAGTTAAAATGATACACAAAACCTTGTCCCAGGTGGCTTTGACAAATCTGTTTGTTAGTCCTTATGATAAACACTTCCAATGACTTTTCTGAAAATTTATTGTTATCAGCTAAAGGCATTGGGGCTATCAAACATTTGGAGTGTTCACAAGAAGTGGTCAGACTCTCCTCTGAATAACAATGTTTTCTCTGGTTGTTCTTCCTAGATGCCATCCGAAGATAATGAGTGGATTATATCATGTGTATTTTAACTCAACTTGACTACCATTCATGAGCATCTAGAGAGCTCTTACAAATACAATAAAATTCGAGCTAAAATCCCATGAAAACTCAGATAAGAAGAAATTGCCTATCTTCGAATCCTCTTTGGAGAATGTTTTGAGAGAGTTTGAAAAGGGACACTGATGGATTCCTGCAGACAAAAGTTTAAGAAGTAATAATATCTGAGCTGGGCAGAAAGAAAACGAAAGATGCTGAAGTGTTCTCAGTGTATTTTGCTGATACTTTAACTTCTACACTTCAGTAATTGGATTGGGATTTCATTACAAGAAGTTTGTACCCAGTCACATCAACTGCATCCTTGTCAGAGAGTGGTGGAGACTGAGTGTACCTGTTATGACCATTATCATCCTGTCTCCAGGGAAACTACTCATGAAAGTCATCAAAGCTGAGCAAGAAGAGGAGAAAAAGCAGAAGGCACTTCCAGCAAACTTAAGACTCCAGAGCACTTGAAGCTTCAACACAAATAAACAAATAATTCATACAATTCTCCTGAAACAATTGTTTGAGAAAAAAAAAAACCTAGTTAGTCTTTGAAGATGTTAAAGTTTTAATACCAACAACAGCCTATTTTCCTTGAAAAATATTACTTATATTCCTCACTTCTTCAAAGTGTGGAAGGTCAATACGACTGTCAGAATTCATACAATTCAAAGTTTAGCTCAAGTTTAAATTATCTGTAAACTTGGTTATTTGTTCATTATTTGTTCATGTTTTGCCTTCTTTAGAAATATTTATTTCTTTTGCATTTCTATTTTGGTCTCCCAAAATGTGTCATAAGTCATATTTGCATGAGATATTTTATATAAATATGTTGTATGTAATGACAAGAGCCTAGCCTCCATCTCTGTATGTGGGTAGGGTAATTATCTTCTCGTTCAGGGATGTCTTCAAACACTACGTGCTCTCATTGTGGCATGATAAGTACCATAAAGGAAAGGAATCTAGGATGGTTATATATAGTTCTTTCTGATTCAATTTGATTTCATTTATTTTCATTGGCCTTCTAGTCCTTGGTCTAACTCAGTATGAGAGAAGAAGACTCCTGCTTTATTGTTTCTGTGGAAAGAGAGAGTTCATTAAATGCATGCTATGGTTATGAAAAAGATGTTAAGAGAATCACAGCAATGGAAGTCTGCCTCCTCTAGAACTGGTCATTTCTAATATCTGCCATTTTGTCCTTAGGGCTTAGTGGAGCTGGTGGTTTCCAGTCTTGTCATGGTTAGCCAGCCCTACCTAGTTTGCACTTCCTAATGTGACTTTCTACATGAGATGAGTACACCAAGATCAGCTGATACTAACAGAACTCTGGGACCCCAGAGTTAAGTAACGTTAGGAGCAATTTTCATCCACCAGCTCACAGACAGCCCTGAAAAATCATCCATAATAATTCTCTACTTTGTCCCTATCTGCACATTCACAGCTGAAGCTCTGATCTCCTGTGTAAGTCAAGAAATGAAGAGATCCTTGTTGCTCATAGAAGATGAACAGGACTCTGCCTAGAGAAGACAGAGAAAGAGACCAGTAGGTCTCTGAAACTCTGAGCCTGCAGTTCATTCCTTCTCTGATATACACACACACATTTTAGATAATACACTCAGCTCATTCTTTTCTTACCCTTCTACTTCTCTGGAAAAAAAATCCAGATCTTTGACTCCAATAATCAAGAAAGATTCAAGTTCTATAGGAGCAAAAAAACCTTGATATTAGACATGTTCAGGGGAACCCACAAAATTCCCTAAAACAAAATAAACTGTTAATATTAGATTGGTTGACTGCCACAGTTTGAAGGAAAGGCCCTATTCTGAAGATAGCACATTTTGAGCACAGGACTTGGAGAAATCAGGTTAGGATTGACCTGGACACTAGTTCCCTGAGAACTGAGTCTCATAATTTAGGAAGGTACTATTCAAGATTCTAAGGGAAAGAAGAAGTCTGTAGTCCTACTTATAAATGTTATGATCCACAATTATCATTGGAGTGGTGATAAGATGTCTGGAATAAACCTTTATTTTGAGAGTCCTCAACAGCTGTCAAATTGAACCAAGGCCTGCTCAAAAGAAGGAAATCCATGCCTGGTATTATAAACCTACCTGTAAACTAATGGCAGAGAAGGTCACAGACCCTAAAGTAGAAAAAAATTATTGCCATTTTCCTAAACCAACATAATGTCTAACTGTGTTCTAGGCATTTGTTCCTATACCCACTGATTAATGTACCTCTTATTCTTCATATATGAAACTTCTTTTTACAGCAGATGAGAACTACTACAGAGATCTGCAAATGGTCAACTGTAGAAGATAAGTAAGTGACTGTGTGGTACCCAAACCCAACTAGTATATCTACAATTCAATCTCTACATCTGCCTTAGTCAAGGTTTCTATTTCTGCACAAAACATCATGATCAAGAAGCAAATTGGGGAGGAAAAGATTTACTCAGCTTACACTTCCACACTGCTGTTCATCACCAAAGGAAGTCAGGACTGGAACTCAAGCAGGTCAGGAAGCAGGAGCTGATGCAGAGGCCATGGAGGGATGTTATTTACTGGCTTGCTTCCCCTACCTTGCTCAGCTTGCTTTCTTATAGAACCCAAGACTACCAGCCCTGGGATGGTACCATCCACAGTGGGCCCTCCCACCCTTGATCACTAATTAAGAAAATGCCGTATAGCTGGATCTCATGGAGGCATTTCCTCAACTGAAGCTCCTTTCTCTGTGATGACTCCAGCTTGTGTCAAGTTGACACACAAAACCAGCCAATACAACATCTAAGATTATGGGGAAAAAAATCACAGAATAGAGAGAAAGATTCTAAGCCAGAGGCTCACAATGACTGCTATTATATAGTTTTCCTAGACATGATGGAGAAAACACAAACATGAACTCTCAAAAATAAGGTTGCCTGAACAAGACCAGTATAAAGACATCATCAGCTGACAAATTCTACATGACGCTAACCCTAGATAATGAGCTGTACTTAGTCAATGGTTACTGGGAAAGCGACAGTCAATTTTCTCCAAGCATGAGCTAACCTCAAGTGGCCAGCCCTGGACACAAACACATAAGAGCAAAAGCTGGACTTAGTACACATTGCTATATACACATGTAACAATAATAATGAAACATGATGAATTTGGGAGGGAGGACATGGGATGAATTGGAGGAGGAAGAAGAGGCAGGAGTGATGTAGATGCAATGCCCCTATATGAAGTTCTCAAAAAAATTCCAAAAAAAAAGGTAAAGAATTCATACATGCCTGATAAGAATAACAATGATAATAATTTGCAAATACAAAATGAATTATTTTGAAATAGAAGACTGAAGAATAAGAAAACACAACACCTTAGTGGACAGTCATAGCTATTCCCAAAGACCTAAGTACTAGGGCCTTTCTGCTGTTATTGGCCATCCATCTGGGCTGTCACTGCCAACAAGGCTGTGATTCCTACCCTTACTCTCACTCATCTCTTTTCCATTTCCATGTAATTGAGCTTCAGAAAATTACCTCTTCCACTAATAAGATGCCTGGTTAGTTGAGAGATTTTACTGATGCTTATGAGTCTTTAGTGTAATATTTCATTAAACTCTTGCACATTCTGGTAGATGACTAAAAGAGAAAATGAACACGGTTATGTCTGGCATAATAATAAAAATATAATAAAAATAAAACCCTTTTGAGCAAATCACTGGTGTCTTTTTTTCCAAGATTTTCTTTTGTTTTACATACATTCCTTAATCACAACTATTAAAAATAAACTTTGTTTCCATTCCCTCACTACTGCTCTTTAAAATGCACCTAGGTCTGCAAGATAGACAAAAACTTAGGCTACAAATTACTCTTAATGGTTAAAATGCAATTGCATTGATGAAATTATCAGAAAGAGCTCATTTTCTGGTGCTGTCTTTGGGTTTTTAGAAATCCTAGTTGCTGGCTTACTCACTAATTTGGTAATTTGCAACGGGTTCCCCAGTCATTAGTGCAAATTAGCAAGGTTTAGCTATAATGTGAATATTAATATCTTCATTTAGAACCCTTCCACATGCCCTCTTCTGGTTTCTAAGGACAAGATGCTGTTTTAAACCTCAGAGAAAAGCTATATGAAAATATATGAATATGATGTTTATGAAAAGGCATTGATAACAGTGCATCATTTTCATCTTCCATGGATCAAATGGCAGTGACTTTGATAATATTGTGTTTCAGAAGCCCCAAACACTGACAGACAACCTGAAGTACATATTGTGCTATATTAAAAGAGTATTGGTCCTTGGCTAGAAAGGATTTTCTAGTCCAAACTAAGCAATAACCACTTGATCACAGCTCTCTCCCACATCTAAGCTCCTGGTGGTAGTCTGTGCCTCTCATCTGAAGATCCTAAGACCTCTGTTCAACATCCCACCCAGTCCCTGGGTCTGTGTGCCCCACTGAGGCATACTGGAGAAGTGTTACCCTCTGTCCCTGATCCTTTAACCACCTTTTTATATCTACTAAGTTGTTACTAAGGCACTGCTTACCTTTGTAATTCCCCTTGACAACCACTCTCTCTGGATGTCTGCTTTGACCACAGTGAGTACTAGAGATGTCCACTCTATCTTTTTTTCCTAATAGCAGCAACATTGTTTTGTTTTTCCTGCAAATACACCAAATCTATTCACCTACTAACTCTCTATGGATAATCTTTGGTTTTGGACCTTCTCTGTGCCATACCTTGACTCAGGTATCAGAGAATTTCAAGGGTATCTTAAATGTGACAATTGTCACCAGTCAGCTTGGAGACAAGAATGATCACATGAAATAGTATCAAAAAAAAAAAAAAAAAAAAAAAAAAAAAGTAAGATAGATTTGCCAGCTGAGCCTTCCAAACAAGCCAGTGAGATAGCATTAAAAAAAAAAAAAAAAAAAAAAAAAAAATCAAAGCTCCTTCTTTTTCTAGAACATTCCAGCTCACACTTGTGGTTCTACCACTCTTAAAAGAATCTTAAGCTTGGGATTTGAAGCCATGCTCTGACACACATGGATGGATAAAATGGGGATAAAAAGAATGCCTCGCATGACTACTGAAGTACTACAAAGTAATGTAAACCTAGCACAAAACCTGACACACACCTCATGCTAGATGGTGATGTGGTTACCATAGCAGAAATCGTGGTTTCATCATTTCCATGTCAGTGTCTCCCCATTCCCTTGTAAGGGCTATGGTGTTCATCACCAGTGAAGCAGCCATTGACAAGCTAATCTAAGAGTGATTCTCTTTGCTTGGATATAATATACATGAGGGAGGCCTAGAAGCAAGCTATCAGCTATCAGTAGTCTTCAAAAAAACTCACAGATTCAAAAAGTCAAGTATTGCTCCATCAGACTGGCCTATGGGCATGTCTCTTGATCTTTGTTTGATTACTGAACAACGTAGGAGGGCCACTGTAGGCAATGCCGTCCCTATGCAGTGGGGCTTGGGCTGTCTATGAAAGGTCACTGAGCAAGCCATGGAAAAGCTAGTCACCAGTGTCCCCCCCATCACCACCCCCACCCCCACCCCTCGTGGCCTTTGCTTCAATTCATACCTTGAATGTTCCTGTCTTGGATTCATTTGATGATACACTATACTCTGTAAGCCAAAAATGTCTTTCCTTCTCCAGTTCCCTTTTGTCACAGTGATGAAAGTAACAGCAACAGGAAACAAACTTGAACTGGTCTGGGGCAGTCTTCCTGAACTTCAAGCACAGGGACTTATTTCAAGCTCATCTTCAGGGATAGCAGTCATGTTCTAAGATAGGTGGGGCAGGTAAAAACAGATACACATTGACATACAGAACAGAGCAAAGATAAGGATCTTGTCATCTTGTTTGAAAGAATTTAAACTGTCACATAAACACCACTATAATATTACCCCTTTGGAAAATAAACATCTTTGAAGTCTCTCTAACCTGACAGACCATGTGTTTCTGAGCAACAGTTCTATTTCCTGAAAGAAAAAAAAAATCAGACATCTGCTTCCCAAAGTCACATTCCCTGCTGTGTAGAGGTAACAGCTGTGTGCACTTGACCCGTGCAAGCAAAATGACCCTGTAGGGGCAGCAGGGCTCTGTCAAGTGTCCCTCAGAGTTACGTCTGCCTTCTCCAGCTGCAGTCAATCTGTAAGCAGCATTTATTGGGCACTTGGCCAATGAAGAGCTGTCCTCAAGACTACAGGCAATTGTGGTAATCTATATGGGACTCTTTCTAGGAGAGGACTGGACATTATCTCCTTGACACGATGTGTAAGGGGCACCCTTCTCACCAGGAAAGGCCTTTCTCCCAGTGGGATCTCTTACACCTTCATCACAACGTCCCTGCAAATGCCATCAGAAGCCCCTATAAATGTTGCCACCTCCAGCAAAATGTGACTCCTCTTCCAAATCCTCACACCGGTTCTAGGAATCCATGGAACTCACTCTTCCGGTTACCATACCTCTCTCTGCTGGTCAATGTGTACCCACTTCAAACCTTCATTTCCAGTGTAGGATGTAAGGTTAAGGGCTTAGTCTAGGGAAGAGAACATAATAGGTAAAGAGAGGAAGAAATGAGGAGTGTGTACCTCATGAAATGGGAAAATCAAAACACATCACAATGAAGCTAAACTAGTCTATTCATTTGAATCAAATACTACAGATATTTTAAGTGTAATGTTTGACAGAAAACTGTCATCAAAGCAACAGACTCATTATAAAAATGTTAAGGGCATATAAATCCCATTGACTGCTTATTATTAACTTCATGGGGTGTGATAGGAAATGCCTAGCTATAATTTATATTTCACTAATAAGGTCCATTTTAATGTGCAGCTGTCAAGTCTATTACTCACCTCTTCCCGGAGGTTTTATAGTTTTCTGGACAGCGCTGAAATTGAATGTTAAAGAATGGCTTCAAGCATTATCTCCTGCTCTAGTATCTCCTTCCTGCATATTGCAGCATGCCTCCCTCTCAATCCGAGCTCAGCAGCCAGATTGTTTTCCAAAAAGTGCACTGAGAGACAGAAACAGAAATTTTCTTTTCAAAAGGCAAGATGCGACTTGGCATTGTTTTCTCACTTTCAGAATCTGAGAAACCAATATTGTTAATAGGGGTGAATTTTGAGGGATTTGGAATTCTCAGGGAATTTATTTTTGTTTTCTGTCATATGTCATAAAGCATGTCAATAAGTTTCTACTATGTAGCATGTAGAAGGACAGGCATCTCCATACACATGTTTCATTTACCTTTGGGTCAGCTCAAGTGATTCATAAGAGTTTAATGAATTTGATGCTTGTCTATTTACAATCTCCTAGAAAATCAATGAAAACAATGGAAGTAGTTGGTTCCTCAGATGATGCCTAAATGAACAAATATATCCAAGGAAGGAAAGTATTGGTACACATACCAAAATAAATACAGTGTTTAACCACCAGCACCCTTTAAGATCTACACTGTTGACATCCAAAGCACTTGAAAAGGGTTATGCAAACTTCAGCAGAAACTATTTTTCTGTTTGGGGCATATGGAATGGCATGTTACCAGTATACCAGTTCACACTTTCTGGAACCTTCCAACACATTGAGGAACAGAAAGCAGCAGTTTCCAAAATGCTCCAAGCTGGTGTGTTAGGTAAAGATACAAAGTGAAGGTCCTGGCAAATGTTAAGATTTGCCAAAACATTGGTCCAACAAAGAATAAGTTCATAAATTCTTCACCTAACAATTATGATCAGAGGCGTTCAAATGTGCTACTCTGAAAATAAAGCCTGCTGGGCAGTGTGTTCCCTGCCTGGACATTTGGTTTTGACTGCAGGTATCCCCCCCCCCCCCCCACCCCCAGTTGACCACTGCACCTGAATATTTTAAAGCAAATTATTCATGAGCTACTCCTCAAACACAGGATAGTGCACCGTGGGAATGAAGCCAGTGCAATGCATTGTCCATACAAAGCGGAGCCATTCTCAAGAGTCAGGGCCCAGCACCTCTGCTTTTTATAAAATTAACTATCCCCAGTCAGGGGGGCAGTGAGTGAAAAATGTGTTGTGCTATGTCCTGGTACAATGAGTAGAAGTTCTCAGTTATCCATCTGACTAAGTTATTCAAGTCAAATTCGAAACAATTAGTGACAAAATCATCATCAACGTTGTTATGTTCAGTGTTAGCTTCCTACCATCACTTCTTTTGAATTCCACTGTAACTCTCCAAAAGCTACTACTCCCTTGTTGTGGATAGCCCTGGCCTTGTATTTTGATGTTAATTCTCCTTTCCTGGGAAGAATTGCAGAGGAGGAGTGACTCATTACACAGGTGAATTCTAGGGAACCTTCTGCCCACCTTAATTTGTAAAATAAAGGATAGAGCCAGTGATTGGGCAGAAGAAGGGGAGGTGGAGAAATAAAGGTTGGTGGGAAGAGAGCAGGAGAGAGAGGAGAGAGATGACAACAGAGGAGGAAGACAATGGAGAAGGAGGATGACAGAGAGGAAGACAGAGGAAAACCCCAAAGTTATAAGATTCTCATAGCTGAGGAATAGAGTAGCGTAGTGGTGAATCTGCCCAATCTAGGCGTGCACCATATATTCATAATTATTGAGTTGTGTTTTCTTTCACCGGTCCTATTTGGGTTGGAGATTTACCCCAACACTCCCTTTAACTGAAAGTATTAGCATTCTGAGTAGAGTCCAGTCTCACTACCTTTTCTAATATTTTAAGGGTTCATTATTTTCCCCTTTGGATCTGCCCAATGGCCGCTTTTCGATCGGAGGCAGTCACCCCGCGCTCAGCTTCTCACTCCTTGGTCCATGCTATAAACCTTTATCTTCCCTGTTTCATTTAGAGTCTCTGCAACCTTTCTTCCCACGAGATGAAATTAGCACTCGTACATCTCGTTGGCCTCAAGCATCACTAGATGTTTAATCTGGAAAGGGAAGCCACTTAACCTCTCTGAGTCTCTGTCCTCGTTAATAAAATGAACTTGTGAATTTGATGCAGCATACCCCATGCAGGTATGTGCAACCATCCATAACCAAGTTAAGCAGCAATCTCAGAGCTTTCCTGGGCATGCTTGTGTTCGCTTTGGCAATCTGAGCTTTTATACTGGCTTAGAGAAAGATGCTGCCAGACTGTTGAAGATATATAATTGAGACCCTCCAACTGCCATTTGCTGCAATTTCTACTATGATAAATATATTGTGTAAAGTTTAAAAAATTCCTTTATTCAAAGCACCCAAGGTCTTCAAATCTAGCTGACCTGTCTGCCTCTCCCACTCAGCTCACTGCATCCCTTTAACAAACTCTCCGTCCATGAATATTCTCAATAATATTCAATAACAATGTTTTTATCCATGTTCAGACCTTGGTATGATTTTTCTCCTTCTAAAGCACACTTTCCCATTTTCCGCTCCTATTTATTGTTTTGAATTTCTAATCATCTTCTAAATATCAATTTTAAACTCTACCTTTGAAAGAAGCCTCCACCCTCTGGCATACTCTGACTCTCATATACCAACCTATAATTAAAACACTTGTGGATCTATTACTGGAGAGTGTTTACTTGTATGTCTAGCATTTTCTAAATTTTAAACACCTTAAAAGGGCTATGTTCTTGATCCTGTCGTCAAGATGTGCTCAGGGCCCAATACAGGATAGCTAGTTAGTGAATACTGCAACAATCAATGAATGTTACTACTCTCTTTTACAAAACCTCTCCAGAAACTTCCAAAAAAAAAAAAAAAAAAGCAACTTTTTTTTTTCAGTTTTGAAGCTACATAAATATGGTGCTGATCTCATATATTTTTCCAGCACTGTGTCTATAACGAGAGCCGAATAACAATTTGCTCAAATCATTCCAGGCCAAAAGCAACTTCATCTAGAAACTTATCAAAATTGACCACATCTGTGAAGTCACCTAACCCTCAGAATCGTAGGGGATCAAACTGTGCATCCATCTAATTCACATTCATCGGTGTCACTGACTTCAGCAAGGAGGTAGTGGAGGTAAAAGATGAAGATAGCAATTCAGTGGCCCAAGGGATCAATGAGCATTACAGGAGGGAAAACTCTGCTGTTTAATGTCTGGCCACATTCCTAATTTCAGGCCAATATTGCACTAAAGTGAGAAAGCACACACCATAAATTCATCTCCATGGGTGGAAAAAAATTCAATGCATATATATCATGGATGGAGGAGTGATGGTATGATTCCTTGTGTGTGTGTGTGTGTGTGTGTGTGTGTGTGTGTGTGCTTGCACAATCAACTAAATACTTCTAGATAATTTAAGCAAGCTGACAGTGTAGCCTAAACTAAATATACATGCAAGAAGAGTCCGCAGAGCAGAAGGAAGGTAACTGTCTTCCTAATGTAAGTAACCATCCTCATTACCTTGAAGCAAAGAGAGCACATAGCACCCACTACAAATGCTGAGATAACAGAGCCCCACAAAGTACTCCCATCTCTAGACATGCTAAGCCAAGAAAAGCAATTTTTATTTTTTGCTGATAAATGGTTTAATCAAACCTAACAGATGAGGCAATATATTTTGAGAACATTGTGCTGTACAGATCATGAGGTCAGTGATTTTCTCTGGTGCAAACACATTACAGTGTAACTGAGTGTGTGTTGTGGGAGTAAGCCGGAGAGGGGGGATAACATAGATTTTCTGCAGTAGATTGTGTAGTGCTTTCTATCTAGACATTATTTATATTCCATAGTTCTATAATAGAAAAAAGGCAACAAAATGGATAGGTTTCCTATGATTTTACAGAAAGAAAATAAACTAGCATTATAATGTTATTCTTCACAATAAACCGAAACAAAAACAATTTAGGATTTAAGATTAAAGTAATGAGAGAGTGGAAGCTGAATTTCGACATACCTTTCAAATTCTAACTCATCTCATATATCATATAAACTCAACTTTGACAAATGTCACAAAAAATAATGGTCACACAGTCCAAGCACTGTCATAGAATTTGTGTAAGTTAATTCTGCAAAAGACAGGATCCTCAGATGCCTTACATTATTATTCACAGTCAACTAGCTCCGTGAATACAAGATTCTCTAGCATCTTCAGCTATATGCCTTGTGCTTGCAGATTTACCTCATGTTTCTGCACAGGTCTCCTTATATTTTTGAAATAACACACTTCTAAAACCACCATGACAATAACTTCCCGTGGAACAATCTCAGCCTGTGTTCACACAATGCTGTTAAGGGATAATAGCAGCTCCTGATATCTGCATAGCAAATTATCCTCTCACGCACCATCTTCTTGAACTTCTGACAACACTGAGGCCCATGTAAGCAAGTATATCCCAATTTATAGATGGAGACGCTGGAGCTCTGGGGCTCGGGGAATTTAAAACTGTCCTGAGGTCAGCTAGCTTTAGAAAATCCCTGCTTGTATTCCCAGTTTCCCAATGCCAAGTACAGGATTTCTACCCTGCTCATGACTGCCCAGAGAGTGCTGAGTCCCCCATGGATGTGAGTGTCAGCTCCACAGTTGACTTCCTAGTACTACAGTATGAAGTTCTACCTTCTCATCTTATTGGAAACTGGTATGGCCTCAGGAAGTTTCCTGTCCGTGTTTTCTTTGTGACCCACCCCACTGTACCCCATTGGAAATGTTAAAGGTTCTATGACTAAGTAGAGAAAAAATATCAAGAACAAAAGCTCCAGTTGTTCCGAGGACTGTGGGGTTTCCCAGCATGTAAGACTTTCAGGACTAAAACCAAACTGTCCTGGGAAGCAGGGTTTTAAGTGAAAACCCCAGGACATTTCCAGGTAAACCAGTACACCATGCTTTTTAAAATGTTAGGTAAGCATCTTTAGAAACAAGAATTTAATTAATCAAAGGCAATGTAGTTATCAATAAAAAGGCACCAAAGAATTGAATGATCAAACACATATAGAGCAGAAATTTTAAGTCAGCCCTTTATTAAAGCATTGTCTTATTTTGTTATTTATTTGTCCTAAGTGTCCCATTTTTCTCACTTTGTGACAACCTATCAGAGAATATGTTTCTAAGAAAGCCTGACTTACCAGACTGTAATGATGGCTCACAGGTTAAGAGAAATGGTTTCTCCATCAGAAGACTGGAGTTTGGGCCTCAGTAGCCACGTTACACAGTGGCAGCTCGCAATCATCTATATCTCAATCTCCAGGCATCTGAAATCCTCCTGTGGCCGGCCTCTGAAGTACATATAAACATGTGAGCACACAGACACATATACACACATAGACATAAAGGAAAATAAAACTTCTCTCTCTCTCTCTCTCTATCTCTCTCTCTCTTTTTAAGTAAGCAAGAAGGGCCATGGTAGCACACACCTTAATCCCAGCACTCAGGACACAGAGGCAGATGTATCTTTGTGAGTTTGAGAGTTCTACATAGTAAATTCCAGGACAGCCAGGGCTACATAGTGATACTCTGCCTTTAAATAAATAAATAAATAAATAAATAATAAGGAAGAGAGAGAGAGAGAGAGAGAGAGAGAGAGAGACAGACTTAGAATTTGCCATGAAACAATTTAAAAGATCAGTAACAATGCAACAATGGAAAAATCTATGTTTTAGTGTGAAAAGACAAAGGGGGACAAAGAAATGACCTGTCTGTTGTTCATACATATTTTGGAAAGGAAGAGAAAGAAGTAGAAAGAACTTTTGAACAAAGCTTTAGCTGATGGAAATTAGTTGAACACACAGAGAGAAAGAGAAGAGACTTGGGCTACACTGGAACAGAATACTCCCGTCTAGGAACAGGAGCCACAAAGGCTAGGAGGAAGGAATGCTCACTAGGAGGCGTCCATGGTCTTGGATCAAAGAATTCTCAGGAGACACTGCTAAAATGATGCAATCATGACAGACTTGGTACCCCGTGCTAATGAATTAAGAGTCTATCCTGTCTGTAGCTGGTGGCCATTGAAGAGTTCCAAACAAGACAATGGTGTAGACAAATGCTTTTGAACCTGAGAGTCTGCCTTCAGTGTTAAGACTAAATTTGGAAGAGGGGAGCATAATACTGGACTCTTCCTGGACCGGATCAGTTGCTGTAAAGTAGGTAGAAAATGATGGTGACACGTGCTAACGTAGTGCCAATGAGGATGAAAAAGTGTACACAGATTTAAGGATTAAAGATGGTAAAATAAAAGGAACATAGAAATAGATTAAGTATAGTTTATGAGGAAAAGAAGGAATCTAGGAAGCCACTGAGCTTCTGTGACGGTCCTCAGTTCTTCCTCTTCAAAATATCCAGATGATAGGCAGCTTTGAATGCATAGGTGTGTGTGTGTGCGTGTGCGTGTGCGTGTGCGTGTGCGTGTGCGTGTGCGCGTGTGCGTGTGTGTACAGATGTGCTGAGTTACATTTCCCATCCTGAAAGATCTATGTACCATACATACGAATTTTAGTTTTTTCCTGATTCATTGAGCTTCTGTGACCATCCTCAGCTTCAAAACGTCCAGATGACAGGCAGCTCTGCATGCATAGACCAAAACTATGTCTTATATAGTTAGGTTCATGGGCAAAATGACATAATGCCATTTATTTATCTATCGATTAATATTTATCACTAACATTTCCATGCCAGTGACTGGTCTAGACAGTGGTAACAAAATAGATGAATGACTCAGAATGAGACCTTGTCCTCAAAATGTCTACAACATAAAGGAAGAAAAAAAAACAATGGAAGGAAGGAAGGAAGGAAAGAAAGAAATTTCAAATTAGTATGATCAAGGAAATACAATGTCGAGGAGTAGCCCATACAAGGAGCATATTAGCAAGGAGTGGGGAGACTGGTTTTAAAAGGCTTCTAGAGCAGATTTTCCACAGACCTCTCCCAGGGGAGGTAATGTACTTTCATCTCACCTTACCCCCCTTTACCAGGGAGTTCTCTACAGCAAAAGATTGTTTCTTATTTATCACAGAACCTGGCACGGTAGGTGCTCGGTGAGACTGATGGCCGAATGGATGGATGGATGGTGGATGAAATGAGTAGATATAAATGGATATTGACCTGACCTCAAAGGACTGAGAAAGAATGGCCATCAATTCATGGAAATTACCAGGTAAATAGTGCTTTATGGTGAAAGGAATTTATTGAGAAGGCACGGGATTAAATGGACCATTGGTTCAATTTTGTTTTGTGGAGTTTGACCCTTATCAGTTGATTCTTGTTGTTTAGTATTTACTGAGCCAGCTTTTCTCTGCACTTAAGCTACTCCCCAGGAGAAGGTTAGGCACTTCTGGAAAGTGCATTAACTCTTTCAAGCCACCAGGGTGCTGTTCAGTGAATTACTTCTCAGTAATTAAAGATGCTGCAAACAAAAACACAATGTGCTGGGAAATGAAGAGCTAATCTCTCTGCCTGCCTTCCCTAGCTGCCTATTTCTGATTACTGAAAAGATAGGGTGCAAATATGGGTGGATTACACAATGACAGTCAGCCCTGGTTTCACATAAGAACCTACAGAATTCTCTTCCTAAAGCCCATAAATTTCTCACATTAGAGAACAAAGATTAGTGGGATCAAGTGACTAAACCACTTAACGGTTCTAATCCTCATTCCTGCACAAATTCACTCTGTGCTTTTGTACTTATCTCCTTTAAATTCTTCACTTTCTCTGCCCCACTCAGTGCATTTGCAAGATGATAAGAGCTGTCATGGGCACCAGACAACCAATATCTCTAATCTTTTACAGCATATATATATATATGCTGAGTTTGAATGACTGCCTGTCTTTTCCTAGTGTCAATGAACAAGCCTGACATTGATGCATTAAACAGAACCATTCTATCTTTCCTCCTCTCCTTGCCCCTCAAAAGCCGGCCAGATTCATTTTCCATTTTCAAAAATCTTCTGCAGCTAGTTTGCATCTTTAATTACCCTGGGCACTGGGCTTGTTTTATATGACTTATAACAAGCAGTTTTGCCCTTAGTTCATTTAAGTAAAATCATCCCTGGTTTGAGCCAAGAGATATTCAATATACAATTACCTGGTGGGTCAAGGCTCTGCCGTTTTGTCATTTTTACTGGCATTTTCTCCATTATTGCTAAGTACTGAGCAGCAGAAGCTGTCAGAGCCACATGGCTGGTCTGAAACTTAATTTTCCTAAATTGCACAATTCCTCAGAAACAGCTAACCCCCCCTAGGCACAGTCCCCTTGACAAGGGGCAAACAGGGTTAACTTTCAAACTGAGTTATACAGAGAGCAATGGGAGGAAGGAAGCAATTAAGCAGAACTTGGGCTTGCTGGGGAATGAGACTTTTAGAGACAATGCAGAATTCTGTGTCAAAGTCCCTGCTTGAAAGGCTCTGAGTAGCAAGTGGTTTTAAATCACGTAGTGGTGTGGCAAAGAGAATCAGTCAAGGCAAGGACAAGCGAACTGAACATTATGTTAAAGACAAGGTTCTACACATTTTTATATGCGTTATTTCATTAACTCTGATAATAATCCTTTAAGATGGATACTTTCATTCCTTTCTATGTAGAGAGAGATGAGAAAACCGAGATAGAAGGTTTAGCACACTGACTGAGGATAACACAGCTAGCTAGTTGGGGCAGTCTTATTCAAGCGTACCTCTTCTGAATCCGTGCATAATGATCTTTGCACTCGCCCATGCTGGAAGTAGTTTAAAAGCAGTTTTCTTGGAGCAAAGGCCGAGTAGTCTAACATTATAGTCTCTCTGATTCAAAGAGCTGAGAAGTGAGAGAGGAATACAAAATGCCCAGAATTAACCTCTGTTGCCTCTACGCCATTATCTGCAGAGTTACTCATCTGCTTCCTGCCGTGGCTCCAGGTGATCTCAGAGAAACATCTCCTTGGTTGCTTCCTATTCTGGGTAACATCTTAACTCCCCACACTTCCTTCTCATGAAGAGAAGCCCTTTGAAGTCCAATAAGCTACCCAGACTCTATCACCTGGAGAATTTGAGAAAACACAAATCAGCTTAGCCTCGTGCTGTGCTTTCACCTCAAAGACAAACTGCCTGCACTAGCTTGTAAGAAAGAGCAGAACAAGAATCCTGATGCTCTCCAGTCAGGGTGTCTTAAGTGAGCAAATCAATCCTGGGAGAACATCAAAATGTAAGCGCAAATGCTAATTATTTACCACCAATTTCTGTTTTCAGTGGAGTGGGATTGGAACTGTAGACCACAGATTCATAGCCACATGTAACCCACTGTAATGTACACACTGAATAAACATTCTTCTTTAGGTGACATCACTTACCCGGGCTCTGGGAAAAGCATGGGTGCATACAATTCTGCACCATGGCTAGTGGCCACAAGTCTTTCAGCAACATGTTTGTCTCACCATCTATTCCCTCCCTTGGGGCCTGTTCTAGCTTGATAAAAGCAAGATGGAGAGGAAAGATTTTGTTTCATTGCTCATTTGACAACCCATTGTCTTCAAGGAAAGCAGAAGCAGGACCTTGAAACAGAAGCCATGGAGGAACACTGCTTACTGGCTTGTTCTTCCTGGCTGTAAGAAATCCCAGCAAGCTTTCTTATACAACCCAGGACCCGGGTTGCGCACAGTGGGCTGAGCCTTCCTACAAGGATTGGCAATAAAATAAAATAAAATACCCCCACAGGCATACCCATAGGCTGTAAGACCCCAAAAGGGGACTCTCACCCAAGTCCGGACCTGTACGAACCCAAGGACACACGAGAAACCTTCTTGATGCAATTGCAGAGGAGGTTTAATGACGAGGGCCCTCGGGCCGGAATATATCTCACGCAGGAGATAGGGATTCCGACGCTCTAGCCCAGGAAACTTGGGATATTTATGGGTAGGGGTTGGGGAGAGCAGGAAAGTTTGGCGCGGTTACATATGATTGGATATCTCAAACATCCGTTCCCAAGCCTGGTTTCCATCTAGCCCCCATCCCAATTATCCTAATTTACATCTGTATCTTGCTCCTGGGAGAATTCCTTTCAAGTGACTTCCGTTTACTCAGGTATTTTATTGCCTCTATCTTGGGTCTTTTGTGCCTTTGAAATGTTTATTTAAGCCCTTGGAATGCACCCCAGGGGCAGCTAACACTTGAGTGTAAATTGAAACTCTGAACCTAAGAAACCTATGTAAATTGAAACTCTGAACCTAAGAAACCTAATTTTGAGACCTAAAATTTCATTTTTACAATTTATTCTTTCATTTCCTCCTTTTCTCTCATGGTCAAATTCCAATCTTGGAATTATGAATCATCATCTGGGTGTAAAGAGTGATATTGTTGTCTAAGCATCTAATTATATCTTTGTCATTGAATCTTAAACTATCTTTTTCTCACCCCCTGGATGGTTTCTAGTATGTACTTAGGTAAAGTAGCTGTCTCTCTCTCTCTCTACATATACATATACATATACATATACATATACATATACATATACATATACACACACACTGATGGGCCTGTTGGCTTTTTTTTTTCATCTCGGGGATGTACATATGTAGCTTAAGTCCCACTCTTTAAGGCTGTGTCTGGGACACAGTTTAGATTCAAATGTCTCTTATCTCTGACAATTGGGCAATCTCTATCCCTGTGTCTCCAGGATGGGCATATCTCAGGAGTCAAGGCCTGCTGGTCCTTGGCCTTGTAGAACGGCAGGTGATCTTGAGCCTGAGGAGGTTGTTCAGGTGTCTGGCTGTTCTCTCCAGTTGGCATCAGACGCAGGTGTCGGCACGAGTTATGTTCGACAGCATCAGGAATAGTTTCTTAGTAGCCTGAAAAATCATTTCTCACAGAAGAGGGACATTCTGGGTTTGGAATAGGGACAAGGAAAGGGACACTCTAGCCAGCGCCAGTTCTCAGGGGTAATTTAGTTTTTTGGGGTTCTGTTTATTCTCTCTACCTGTCCTAAGCTCTGGAGACAGTATAAACAGTGGAGCTTCTAATTAGTCTCTAATATTTCTGACAATTTCTGACTTATCTTACAAACAAAGGCAAGGCTATTATCTGATCTAATTATCTCAGATGTTTGAAAACCTCGGGACAACTTCTATTCTAGGCTGTTCCCTTCTAACTTTTTTTTTTTTTTTTTTTTTTTTACTCTAAGTCTCATAAGCCTTTACTTGTTGGCATATCTTACACTGTCTTATCATTTCTCTGGCCCAAAACCTGAGGTCTATTATATGTTTTTAAATCTCTTGGCTGCTTGGTTGCACTCATATCTTAAGAGTCCATCTGTGTATTTAGCCTGGTAAATCCTTTGCTTTCTGGGGAGTATAGTTCTCCCTTCTTGTGTGCACCATTTTCTCTTTTTCTCTAGATAGTATCTGGCAGGATGGCTAGCAATCTGAGTTCTTTCTCTTATTCTGTGCTTTAAGTGAGGCCATCTCTTAGGCCCACAACTGGAACAGGCTCTCATATCAAGACAATTGATTTGTCCAGTTATTGCCTCAGGCCACTGAATCTCTTCCCTTTTGGTGTCCTGGGCAATGAGTACTCACAGTTGCTGGCTTCATCAGGGTTTTCTCTCTTGGTATATAGTCCTGCAGACATGGGCTGTGGCAAAAGCACAACTGTTGTCCATGTAGATGTTGGTTTTCTCGTCAGCCCCACAAGTTCCAAGGTTGCTCTCTGTACCGACGAGGCCAGGGGTGGAGAGTCAGCCCAGATGACATTTGTCCACCACAGTAACACAGTAAGTTGGCTTGTCTCTGACCAGCATGGAGAAAACTGCTCCCGTCTGTAAAGCAGGTTATCTCGGCTCCTGGCTGAAGTCAGTCTTCTATCCGTTGAATTCTTGTCAGCTAGTTGCAGCCCAGGAAGTGTTGTATCTGGATGTCCATCCTAGGGGGTATCCCCTCAACCAGACAGGGGATAGGAGCAGCCTAGGATGACCATAAATGAATGGGATACCCAGCCCATCTCTTAGTCCACCATTTTCGGGTAGTCCATGAATACGTTTTGACCCATTGGCCTGGAGGAAGCCCCCGTGTCTATCAAAAGTTGGGTGGCCCCATCTATCTCAATAGCCGTCTTCACACAGAGCTATTATCTTCACCACTTGGGGTGGGTGTTTTTCGAGGCCTGGGATTTTCTGGCCCTGGCTTCTATTTGTTAGGGCCCTCTTGGACCCTGAAGCTGGCTCCTTTACTTGCAATGCACACACTGGTCTTTTTCAAAGAGTTTTATCTCTCTTTGATTGGAGTCCCTTTTTTTTCTGCTTTCTGTAAATTCTTTCCTGTCACCTTTCTCTTTCTTCACCTCTCTCTATTCCTCTCTATACCTCTGAACTCACAGCAACTTATCTCTATTCTTCTTCTCTACTCTTTTCTTCTAGACTTACACTAAACCTTCTCTATTCCTCTTCTTTATTCCTTTCTTTTAAATCTTCTCCCACTTGCTATTACCATCAATAATTTTAATATGTAGTATATTTCTTAAATCTTTCAATGACTTATCCTGTAGTCTCTCTAGCCTCTGAAGCCTTGTCTACACTGACAGAATGTCTCTATGAGCTAGTCTAGAAAGACTGTGGGTAACTTATCTGATCTCTGCTTCCTGATCAAACTTAGTGGGGTCTCATGTAACCCTCTCTCTCAAGATCTATCAGCGGGATCTGGCGTGGGCCTTTGGGTGTCCCTTACCTTCTGTCACATGAAGGTCTCAGTCACATCTGCTCCAAATTGACCTGCTGCTGACCACAGCCTGATCAATTGACGGGGTCCCCAATGTCTCTATGTCTGAAGGAACATTTTTTCTCCGGTGTCCCCGCCTGCTCTTTACTTCTGAAGACCAGAACCTGCAAAGGTCTTGTGAAAGCAAGGCTTTTAAAATGAAACTTTTTCTTTTCAAAATATAATTAGAGCATAATTATGTCAATTTTTATCAGTGAAGTATAAGATAGTCTTACTACCCAGTCTATTTTTTTTTTTTTTTTTGACTAACTAGCACCTCTGTCATCTATCTTGACTAAAACATTTAGTTCTGAACCTGGCTTTAGGATGAATGTCAGCTGCCGACCATCTATTTAAATCTTTTTTCTTTTTTTCTCAAGGTAAATAGCTATAAGTTTCCAATCCCGTCAGAAATCCAGAATGACTGAGTTAACTATAATTGTGGGAAGCACAAAGGATAGCTTTTAAACTTAGTCAATTTATAGAGACCTCTGAACACCTGGAAGAGAGGCTTTTATCTTATTTATTGTTTTTGATCACCTGTAAAGCAGTAAATAGTCTCTTAGAACTCTGTACAGACTAGTGTATCTGTGAGGCTGCATGACTGTTGTTTATATCACACTAGAGACCATAACCTAATTCATTCTGCAAACAGTACCTTGTCCACAAGTGTAATGTGAGCTCACCTCTGAAGCTCTAAGAAAGAAACCAAATCAGAATGAATAGCCTTATCTGTAGCATTTCACAGCAAGGATTATTAAGGTGTTGAAGGTTCACACCTTAATTAACAATTAAGTTATTAACAATTATAATAATTAATAGTTATTAACAATTTTTAAAAGGCAACTTGAGTTACATTTGACACTTATTTGAATTTAACTTTTAACAAAATAGAAACTTTGGTAGAAGTGATATACAACAAGAACAACAAAGTAAACATTTTATATCTAACATAAGAGCACAAGTCCTCACCACTTCTTCTTGTCTGAATTTTCACCTTTGAACCAAATCTTAATGGAAGTCTCATATAAATAATGAAATTATCTCAGACAGCAATGGCTAGAAAGTCTATCAAAATAGAAGCTTACATATATATATATATTCTGACTCAGGACAGCCTGTAACTTTTTAGCTGTAACTAAAGGAAAAAAAAAGTGCTCTTTTATTTATTAAACTAGGAAAACCCACTATCAACTCTCTTATTATAGAAGTCAAAAAAACTGCTGGCCCCCTTCTAAGAGCCGCTTATGAAAACAGTCTGTTCTCTTCAAGGTTCTTTCTGTTAGTGTCCTTCTCCTGGCCACACAGCAGGGCGAATTATCAGTTTTTCTTGTGTAAATTGAGACTGTCTCACAAGTAAGTTTTAAATTAAATTAAGTAAGCAGTTTTAGTAGTTCATCACACTAAATCAGGCACCTGACACACTCTGTCTCTTCCTCCAGAGGAACAGAGCTTTCTCTTGGCCACAAGCTATGGAACAGGACTTGCCTGTCTCATTGCTTCTGCTTTTAAAACTCAGGATGTTAACACAGTATCAGTCCAGAAGAAAGAAAAGGAACGTCAATTGTCAGTCAGAGTCCAAGAACATGTAAAACAAATAACACAGAACGAAGTTTATCAAGAAAAGACAAGGAAAGACAACACAATAGACTGCCCCTATCACTATATCAGAGGCACAGAATTGTCAACAATCGCAGCGGTGTCTGGAAACCGCATGGCCTGTTGGGAAACGTAGTTCTCAGGCCGGCTGCCATCTTGGATATAATTGTCAAAGCTGCAAGGCCTGTTGGGAAACGTAGTTCTCAGGATGTCGCGCGCACTCACTAAAGCCCTTATCTCTCGCTAGCCGCCCGCCAGGATGTGTTCGCCACCCGCCTCTCGCTTCCCGCTCGTACTTAATTCATCACACAGGAGGCTGGAAACTCATCTCCTGCCTTTCTGCAGCTATATTTTTGTACCGGCGGCTTTATTCCTCTCTGCCGGCAATCATGTTACCTATTTCTAACTCAAGATGTTTAACACAGCAGATTAACAGCTAACACACAGATGATTTGCCAAGAAAAGACACACACATATAAAAAAACAACACAAATAGCTCACCCCTCTCACGGGCAGCATATAAAACACAGATAGCTCACCCCTGCCACGAGTGGCACAAATAACACTTAACCACATTTGGTCAAGACCCCAGATGGAGAAGGATTCCACGTCTTCTCCCCAAGTAGGAGCGCTCCTGTCTCCTTGTTCCAAAACAGGGCAGCCAGACCACTCTGACTCCCTAACCACCCGGGAAGCGTCCTTCTCGGGCTGCAGCCTGTGGGTATCAACACGTCTGTCCATCCACAGTCATTTGGGGCCTCACGGTCCACAATGACAGCTGCACTCAGTCTCCGATGGGGAAAATTCCCCTCACCAAAGAAACCAATATCAAACACAGAAACAAGGACAGCAGCAGAAACCAAAACACAGAGACAAAAAACAGCAGCGCTGCACTCAGACACACTCCACTCATACAGACCTACCTCCAAGGGGCCATCGTGAGTCCTGGGGTCGTGCACTTCCCGGTCAGGGAACCAAATGTAAGACCCCAAAAGGGGACTCTCACCCAAGTCCGGACCTGTACGAACCCAAGGACACACGAGAAACCTTCTTGATGCAATTGCAGAGGAGGTTTAATGACGAGGGCCCTCGGGCCGGAATATATCTCACGCAGGAGATAGGGATTCCGACGCTCTAGCCCAGGAAACTTGGGATATTTATGGGTAGGGGTTGGGGAGAGCAGGAAAGTTTGGCGCGGTTACATATGATTGGATATCTCAAACATCCGTTCCCAAGCCTGGTTTCCATCTAGCCCCCATCCCAATTATCCTAATTTACATCTGTATCTTGCTCCTGGGAGAATTCCTTTCAAGTGACTTCCGTTTACTCAGGTATTTTATTGCCTCTATCTTGGGTCTTTTGTGCCTTTGAAATGTTTATTTAAGCCCTTGGAATGCACCCCAGGGGCAGCTAACACTTGAGTGTAAATTGAAACTCTGAACCTAAGAAACCTATGTAAATTGAAACTCTGAACCTAAGAAACCTAATTTTGAGACCTAAAATTTCATTTTTACAATTTATTCTTTCAAGGCCAGTGTGGTCAAGGCCCCAGTTGAGACTGCCTCTGACTTACAATTGATAACTCTGTGCTGTCAAGTTGATAGCTGAAGCTAACTAGGAGAGTGTCTCAGCTTGACTTCAGTTTGCAGGAGCTCTGTGTCAACCCATTCTTCCAATGTGTTTACTGAGGAATTTACCACACCAAAGCTGAAGTATGGCTCCTATCTCTGCTTCTTAGAAGAAGTCTTGAAGGTCTTACAATTGCTCAATGATAGAAGTGTCTGTTTTTCATGATGGCACCTCAGACCACACACGAAAGTCTGCGGAGGCCAACCAGATGAAGAGATTTACAGTAGGAGCTGGCTATGCCAGAAAGAAAAATGTGAAACTAGAGAATCAGAGGTTTGGGCTGTTTGAAGTGTAGCTGACCTCTGGGTAGAAAAGGGCTATAGATGCCAACAGAAACCCAATCATACGTATCAAATAAAGCTATAATGAAAATGCTATAAACTGAAACTGAGATACACTTCCTGTGTTGGCAACACTCTATATTATCATGTGCTATGACAGTCTCAGACTCTACTCTGAGACTGTACCCCTTTCTTTATCTATCCCTGATCTGGGTCTTTTTGTTATAACAAAGCCATATTTGTAATACCCTACAGGCTGCCAAAAGAAAAACCTGGACACCAACCTAACCACAATACCTTTGACCTACAATATGTCCTGCCTGCAAAATATGCTGGGGCAATGGTAGAAAAGAACTTTCGGGAGTGGCCAACCAATGTCTGGCTTAACTATTGTAAGTTCTCAGACTTGATCTACAAAATCATCAAACCTGAAAGCCTCCATGGATCCAAATTGAGGGTCAGTTGGTTTGAAATGAGGTCTGCCGTGAAGCTGTACTCAAAGGTGTTAAGATAGCCTGGGCAGTAGAGAGTACTGTGCCCCAAAATGTGGGACTTCCTAAACACAATTTAAATCTACTTCTCTGTGTTTTTTCTACTGTCTCCAGATAATACCTCATGTCCTCTTCTTTTCAATTCAGCCTCAGCACAACACTAGTTCCTGAGGTGTGTCATTTTCACACTTGTTCTAGAAACCAAAACTAAGAACCTTTTATTTATGATCATTATTGCCTCTGACAAAAAAAAAAAAAAATGGTTTATAAGCTGGCATCTACAAGGAGTCTTCCTCCCTGAGTTCTTTCTAGTCTCTTTGGTGTAGAAAGATACCCCACAGGCTGCCAAAAGAAAATCCTGGACACCAACCCAGCCACAATACCTTTGACCTATAATCTGTCCTGTCTGCAAAATATGCTGGGGCAATGGTGAAAAAGAACTTTCGGGAGTGGCCAACCAATGTCTGGTTTAACTTGAGGCCCATGCCATGAGAGGAAGCCCATGCTCTACATTGTCTAGATGGCCAGGAACCATAGAATGAATAGCCCAGAGACTTAGGGTAGAACCAAATAGGACTGGCAGTAAATAATAAATAAATATCAACTAAATTATTCCTAATGGTATTCTGCTCTACTCATAAAGCAGTGGCTTATTCTATCATCATCAGAGCAGCTTCCTCCTGCCGCAAATAAGAACAAATACAGAGGCCCACAGCAAGACACAAAGTGGAGAAAGTCTACATTGGAGATCTTCATCAGGTCCTTCTTCTAGAAGCTTAGGGAACCACAAAGAAGACAGGGAGGGAAGACTGTAGGAGTCAGAGGGAATGGAGACCACCAGAAGAACATGGCACACTGAATCAACTAGGTAGGGTTCACATGAGCTCACAAAGACGGAAACAGCAAGCATGGGGCCTGCATGCATCTCCACCATGTCTTCTGTGGAACTTATGGCTGTTAGCTTGATGTTTTTGTGGAACTTTTAACAGTAGGAGCCCTGACTCTTTTGTCTGCTTTTGGAACTCGTTTCTTTCTATTAGGTTGCCTTGTCCAGCCACAGTATGAGGACTTTTGTCTCATTGCATCTTGTTTTTCCCTGTTTAGTTGTTGACTCTTGGAGGCTTGCTCCTTTCCAAAGGGAAACGGTGCAAGTGGATCTGGGGGAGAGACAAGGTTGGGAGAAGCTGGAAGAAGTAAAGGAGAGGGAAATGTGGTCAGGGTGTATTGTATAAGAGAAAAATCTGTTTTTAATCAGAAACAAAGAAAAATGGTTTCAATGACTTAGATAATGATGGGTGGCGGTCTTTGGCCAATACATATCAGGAAGCTTCTGCTAACCTAAGAAGTCCCTGAGTGGAAGAGAATCAGGGCCAGAGTTTTACAAAGTGAGATGAGAGGAGTTAATTCCCTGTAGGCCTGGTCAGATAGCAGATACCATTTAGAACTGCTCCCAAACTCCAAATTAGCATGTCACTCAGTCATTGGTACAGTCTGGTCCCTCAAACTATATCACATTGCTCTCAGAAGATGTTTTATGTACTTTGAGATTTATAGGTTTCTTATGTTCCTGGGATCAGTACCCCAACAAAATGAAGGTCTGGAGAGAACAGGGATGTGGTGAAAGTCAAAAGAAACTGAACACCTTTTACATGTCTGCTGCTGTGGTTGTTTTAAACTTCCTGCTGCAGGAGTCTCCATCCAGACCTTTAGAAGATGAAGTCCTCAGGGTCCTGTGCACCTACTAGCAAATGCAAACTTATTGGTATTGCAGCACAGGGCTAGGACAGCCTTCCCTGAGCCTGAGAGGGCACTCCCCATAGATCTGTATACCACATAAAAAGATACATGCCTGATCTTCTGGGATCTCAGCTGTTATATACAGTGCCTTTTGCATTTTACTCGAAGCCTTAGAAGTGCCTCTTCTCAGCTGCCAGGCTTTCTGAGTTTTGAGGATAGTGATTCTGCTTCTCTTTTCACTCTTTTTCTTTTCTTTTCTTTTCTTTTCTTTTCTTTACTTTTCTTTTCTTTTCTTTTCTTTTCTTTTCTTTTCTTTTCTTTTCTTTTCTTTTCCTGTTTGGGGGCCTGGGGGTGGTCAATCACAATGCCAAAAACATTACTCATTGCAACACTGAACCTCCTCTGGTCCCTACTGCTCCCAAGGTAGCTTCTTCCTGCCTCTTTCTCTCCCCGGACACTCAGAGCAGGCATGCTTACAGAGTTGTCAGGGAATCATGGAGCGCCAATCGCCCTTGAAGATCCCTAAACACTTGTGCTTCCTGGTTTACATTCTTTTGTGGGAAACAATCAATTCTCTGTGCACCATGTCAGATTCATCTTCCATATAAGAAAATAGAGGAACTGGGGAAAAATCTTTAAGTCTTTGCAAAACAAAAGTGAAAGGGGTTAACCAAAAGCTTGATATTCTAAAATGCTACATGGGATCTCTAATGTCTTTACTGCCACTGTGCCTTTCCTAGTGTGACAGAAAAGTCCTTGGAGCAAGGGTCAAAAGACCTTGAGTCCAGCTTCACACTCCCCTAATTAGCAGTACGACCTCTGTCAGGTCTTATGACCTCTGTAGCCCTGGGCTTCTCTTCTATAAAACATAAAAATGACCTTTGAGGTCCTTTGCAGCTCAGAGTCTTCCTGATAAAGAACACACAGAGGAAGACACACATCCCCAGGGAGGAGGACCAAGGACCAGAAGTCCAACATGAAAGGATGAGCAGGAAAAAGGAGGCCCCTTGATGTGTGGCTGCCAGAAGAGCGAATCAAATCCACTTTTGTTCATAAGGGACTGCCGTGTCTGGAGTGACCCTGAACACTTCAGCACCAAAAAATACATTAAATATCTGAGAACTGCTATTATTCTAAGTGATAAAATAAGCACTGGACTAGAGTGCAGATTAAATTCAAACCAACCTGACTGGTTACACTGTCCTTGACGGTGCTCTGTCAAACAGGGCCTGAATAGGCATGACCAGCACACAGAGAGAAGAAATATTTTATGCTTAACAGAGAAATAGAGCAGGATAAATCTAGAAAGGTCATTTCAATAGTGGAAGGAAAGTTAATTTGAGATGATTGTATTAAAATTAATTAGCCCTCTTCATTTACATTCTAAAACATATCCGACAGATATAAAAATTACATGAACTATATAACTCGATATGCCAGATACAGCTATAACTCAGACACTGAAGACCCAAAAAATGAGGTTGAAAGTTGTTCTGTGTTGTTTTGTATGCATTTATTTATTTATTTATTTAATATTTATTTTGTAGTGTCATACTTGAAGTAAAAGTCCAAGTTGTATGGTTAGGAAAGTCTTTCTAGATTAAATTGATATTTTTGTTCCTTGAAAAAACTGAGCAACAAAAATATAAGATTTTTAAAGTTTAAGGAACAAAGCAGAAGGAAAGCAATGAATACTTTATGCCAAAGATGCCCAAAACTTTTAAATAAGAAAGAATTATTGAGATCCATGCAACTTCCACCTCTCCACATGGGAACTCAGAAGAAGGAGTCCAATACCCTGTACATGTGCATATTTCTTTATGGAGTTTCCAGCCAAGTTTCTCCTTACTTTTCGTTCTTAATTCCTTTATGCCTACATATAATATAAAATCACTTCTAAGTGGTGTATCTACATTAACGAATATTCTCTATTTAAGATTTGGTTATTTTTTTAGTCTTTTGTTCCAAGGTGTGGTAAAAGCTATTTGACAAATAAAAATACCTTTTTATCATGTGGCGATTGATAGAAACAGACATAGTAGGGATTCCTGACCTCCTCAAAAGATTGACAAGTTAAAGGGGCAATAGAAGTAGAAAGAAGGGATGAATTCAGTGAACCCAAGAAGTAGAGAAGGAATATTTATAAAAGGAAAGAGGGGTGTGTGTGTGTGTGTGCATGTGTGTGTGTGTGTGTGTGTGTGTGTGTGTGTGTATCTAGCCTCAAAGTCATAATACCCTTTTCTTAGCCCACCCTGTGATGGACTATAGGCATGTACCAGTACTCCTATCTTTGCAAGGGTTTCAAAAATTATTTTTTGCTTAAGATGTCCCCAGTGCTACAATAAAGGCACAGATGTTATGGAAGAAACCAAGCACACTCTGCTTAGTTTTGAGGCTCACTCTAAAAGATGGAAATCTATACCTAGTACTTTAAATTCAGCAAAAACCTGTGGCTGGGAAGGACATGGGCCCTAAGAGAGCTCTTAGTTACCATCAACTAAATTGACAGTGGGTCAAAATGGCTTGTGAATATTTATGTTCATAGTCAGACACAAGTGTTACTCTTAGCCATAATCTGAGAGCTTCTGTTTTCAAAGAATGGCAGTGAATGCAAAGAGTCTTGCCTGTTTAAGGGGCTGAGAGTAAAAGACAGCTGAGGACTCAGCCCTAAACAAGACAGTTGTACCACCTCTTGTAAGTCTCAGGGAATAATACAGAAGACATTATAGAAATAATATGAAAGCCACAAGGCAGGAAGAATGGTTGTAAAATGTCACTGTGACCAAGAATTCACAACAGCTCTGATTGCCTTCACAAAGCTGTGTCTGACGAGAGTCAGTCATGGATGAGGAGAGAAGAAACTCAACAGGTCCCACTCCTCCCCACTGAACTATTGGCTACTAATAGATTCTGGGGGACTAGGAGTCCTTGGAGTCAGATGCTTGCCCACTGGTGAGCCCACCAGGCTCCACTGTATAATTCCAAACACATGCTCACATAGATAACTCTGTTTAAACTCAATGAATCTCAAACAAAACAAAAAGACATCAACATCTGAATGAGACTTGTAAGGAGGAGGGCAAATTGATGGTAAGGGGAGTAAAGGGGATTGGGTTGTGAAGGTAATTAGAGTGTGTTGTATACACATATGAAATTATTAAAGAATAGATATAATAATAATAAAAACTGTCTATGCATACTACACAAAACCTTTGTGATCTCTTGAAAGAATGAAGCTGAAAAATTAGAAAAAAAAAACTTCCTTTCTGAGTCATGATCAATGGGCACAGATCACAAAGCACAAGATACATTACAGAAGGTTAAGTGCATACACATCATGTGTAGACAATTCTTCCTGCCTGTTAATATCTCACACAAAAGCAAAGCACAGGAACAACACGCCCACCCCTTTGGTACACATGTTTACTCCTGCCTCTCAGCGGTGCAACTTGCCAGGTATCAAAGGTCCTGCCAGTAACAGAGGCACAGCAGACCTAAAGGGACGAAAGCAAAGAACAAGAATAAAACATGATGTTTCTGCAGGCCAGACAGCACAGCTTTCCCTAGGAGCCACGCGACTGCTGAGAGGCACTGGAGAACTTTAAAAATCAGGTTGACACTTGCTATTTAGGATTGGAATAGAAAGCCCATTATACTAGTTGTTAACATTCTGAATAATGCTTAAAAACAGTAATCTATATATAATTTATCTTCTAATATAGCACTATTATTTCTGAAAAGCTTGCAGCAAGACTGAAATGGCCTTATTCCAACCACCAAAATCAATTCTTTTGTACAAATTTGATATAGGCAGCCTGTGTACCATTTGAAAAAGCTCACCGACCTGTGAAGCCTGGCATTTGCACCATAAAATTTAGACCTAATTTGATGAAGTTATTGAACACTGTACTTACCCCATGGAAGGTTTGGAAGCAATTGTACGTAACTCCCACTTTTTGTCTTTAGGAAGAAGTTTTGGATACAGAGTGAGTCGAATCACTTATGCTCTGTAATTGGGTGAAGACTCATATAGTCTAGACTGCACTTATTGAAAACTATAAGTTAATTTTGAGTGTGAGGCTGGAGTTTCTCATCCAAGTTGAAATGATGGAGATTATTTTTAAAAGGCCCCAGAAGTGAGACAAAAATCATAATGTGATATCAAAACATTAGTCTATTTTCTTCACTAAATTGCTAATTAAAGGTTTATTTTTATACACTCAACTCTTAAAACTCAGAGGAAATGAATGATGCACAGAATTGATCTGTTACATTGAGGATAATAAAGAGTAGGAACACCCACCCTTTTTAATAATTGCTTCTACCATCACCCAGACACAAATGAATCTCTCAATTTTTTAATGCTCCGTTGCAATCAATCATGAATATTAGCATAACAGGAAAACAAAAGCCATCCAAAAACCGCTAGATCTGCTTTATTCATTAAAAACAGAAGACCTTGCTGTTGCCATCTAACAGTGGCTGGAAGAACCTCTAAAGGACTGTTAGTTAACAGCCTGAGACATGGGTGCGAACACAGGTGGAGAGAGGCAAGCTTTTCGTGATTATTCTGATGCTCTCTTCTTGTTTGTTGTTTGCTTGACTGATTTTGTTTGTTTCTTTTTGTATCTTGAGACAGGATTTCGCTGTATAGATCTGGCTATTGTGGAACTCTCTGTGTAGACCAGGCTGGCCTCAAATTCAGAGATTCATCTGCTTTTGCCTTCCAAGTGCTGGTGAAAGTGTGTGCAACCACTGGATGGTTTATTCTGATATTATTTATTGGTTGGGCATAATTTTCTTTAAAGTCAATCTCCTAGTTCAGAAAGGTGAGCAACTTGATATAGCAGACATTTGATTATTTGAATAAATATTAAGGTTTCAATTCAATAAACCACTGCAGAATGTTAATAGCACTCTATGTCATTTCTGAAACTTTGGTTTTGTTTCTACCAATCTTCACCTTGAATTGATAGGTTATTTCTTCCCCACTAGTGAAATGAACCAATTTAAGCCAGATTAGATTATCTTAAAGGCAAGTTTATTAGGAAGCTGTTCTCAGGAGGGTGAATTTACTGGCCCCAAGGACCAAGGCTAGGAAAGTCACCCTGGGGAGATGGGGAGGGAGAGAGAAAGGGACATGTAGAAAGGGACATGTGCACTCATGGAGGGGGAGGGGGAAGCCAGCCCAGTTCCTGGCCTAGAAAGTTCAGGGTTGGGGGCAGGTAGGGACTGAGGGATACTGGGAGAACCTGGAGTCCAGATTTGCTCTGGTATGTAAAATATGCACCTCAGTCCCTTTCAAGAACTAAACATGAATAACGTTTCTTTAAGTGTCAGTTGGTTTCCAATAGGAGTCTCAGTCACCACTGCCCAGTTCATAAACCTGCATAAGAGGATATACACGTACAGTGGGACAGAAGTGGAGTGATGTCTGTGAGGAAGGGATTAAGGAAGCCCTCTAAGACTGGCACTCTAAAATCAGAACAGACAATCCTTTACTCCCCCCACCACTTCCCCACCCATTAGCTGATATGTGTGCAGTCACCATGAAGAGGCAAACTATCTCTCGGGTCAGCAACTCTGTACTTTGAACTATGGGAAGCTGTTAGCCATGTGCAAGCATGAACCTGATGAGAAGCACCATGTGGTGATAGCCTAGTGCTATAAAGCACAAATACAGAAGTAACTGTTTTCCAAAGCCTTGATTTTCACACAGCTGCTAATAATTTAGTTTCCTATGTAGCTTACCTATAAGGTAAAATAAAATAACAAAGCCAATTTGAAAGCATAGTCTACTTGACATTATGTCTATCAACATTAATTACAAAATCTAACCGTTACTTATAGCTCACTCTATAGCACATCCTTCTAAGTGCTGTATTATCTCTTCTATTCCCACCCCTGGATGGAGACAGCTAAGTTAGTTATTCAAAGTTCCACCATTAGTGAAGAGGCCAGAGTTTGACCTTAGGAAACCAACATTTAGCCTGTGTAACACGTTCTTCACTATTATGCTCTCACTAGTCTGATTTGAATCATTGGGGCTGGGATGGCTTGGTATTGACCATATTGTCATGTATAAAGCACTTATAAGATCAAGCTATCAACAGTAAGAGTCAATACAAGGGCTGTGTAGATAGATCAGTGTGAAAGCTACTTGCCTTGCAAATCAGAGAGGTCAATCATTGGAACCCATATTTAAAAGGTAAAATAAAAATCTAGACATGATAGTACACACCTGTAAGCTGGGGGGGGGGGTTTAACAGATAAAAAGGCCGATGTTTAGAAACCTAGCACACTTGGGGAACTCCTGGGCAGTGAGGGCTCCTGTTTCCAAACAAAGTTGATGGTATCTGAGGAAGAATTACATCCAATGTTGACCTGTGGCTCCCACACTCATGCATCACACACACACACACACACACACACACACACACACATACTACATGAAAATGTAGAATCCTGTGTATGTAGGGAAGGATGGCCTTGTCAGGCATAGGTGGGAGAGGAGATCCTTGGTCCCATGAAGGCTGAACACCAAGTTGGGGGGGGGGGGAATTCGAGGGTGGGAAGGTGGGATGGAGAGGTAGGTTGGGGCACATCCTCATAGAAGCAGGAGGAGGGGGGATGTGATGGGGGTTCCTGGGGGGGGAATGGGGTAAAGGGATAAAATCTGAAGTGTACATATAATATCAAAAACAAAAACAAAAAACAAACAAACAAAAACCCTTCTCAAAGAATGACACTCTGTGGGGCAGTTTGCTGCCAATGACCTTTAGGAGACATCGCTATACAGAGCTACTTTAGTGCTATTTTACTTTTAAAATCAGGGCCTAAGGAAATTCACTACATTCTCTCCGTTTCTTTTGTTACAGTTTCTGTTTAAGAATTCAACTATTTTGTCATTCAAGGAAGAAACTGCAATCCCTATATCACCGCAAGCTCAAGAGTTTGGATTTCCTGTGTGCATTTAATTCAGGAAATCAGTAGCAGGACTCCTCTGTGTGCAAACCAAACCTCCAGAGTCTGTATTGAAGTCTTTCAAACAACATTCAATTGTATAGAGTTGAAAACACAATCCTGAACATGATGGGAATTCATAACAAGATCAATGGCTCCAACACAGAATCCTTACATGAAAATGGGGCTGAAATCTTCCTCCCCTCTCACTTATATTTCTTGCTTCTTCATCTGACCTCAAGAAACTCCATCTATGAAATGGCTGGCTCTCTAGAGTGTTTTGATGGACACATAAGTGAGTCCATCATATGAGCCTTGACTTCTTAAGCAGTTAACACATTCTAACCATGACGTTATGTGTGGGGTAGATACTCACTGATCTTTGTGGGTTTGCAGGGAGGGGAAATGATTGGTTCATTGGTTTCATTTTTTGTTTGAGGGCATGTTTTATCTTGTTTGTAGAACTGGAAGTTGAACCCAGAGTGTCCAACATGATGGGCACAAGCTCTATCACTAAGGTACAAAACAATGGGCTTCAAAACCTTTATTTTGAATAGATTTTAAATGCAAAAATGCATTACTATTCTTTTAAAAATATGTTTGATCAAATTTGCTACACACAGTTCAATATTTCCTAAAACATAGTTGATAAAGTATCAATTGTATAAGATATTAACAGACCTAATGCAAAAGAAAAATAACAATAAAAAAACTTTTAAAACATAAAAAGACTTCCTGTTAACAGTTAGAAAAGAACTCGAAGATACTAGTTCAAATGGTAGATACTGGCAAATTCTAAACATGTGTTTTCACTGTATAGCTTCTCAGAATCTTTAGTTTATTATCTATCATGTATTGTGATTCTCCAGATAACAATCATACCCATCCATATTTCTCAATGATAAAGGACTCTTCTGGATTTGTCTCCCCAGTTCACAAAAACACATTATTTTAATAAAATGTAATAACATTGATATACTGGGAAAAACAAAATAAAAACATCAAATGCATATAAAATATAAAATTCCATTTTTATTATTAGGTTTAATAAATATAAAATTATAACAAATTCTTCCTCAAGAGAAGTTTTTTTTCACATATCAGATAAAGAGCAGAAAACTGTTTGTAGATTGGTGCCAGTTCGTGGGACAGACAAAATTGCACTGTCTCCAGCATTTAATAATCATACTGATCACAATTGTTGGTTGCCAAACAATACAATGAGTCTAGCTGGTATGGGAGAGTCTTTCCAAATATCTCATGTGCCGGAGACTTAGTCCCGGCTGGTGATGCTATTTTGGGCAGTCCTGGAATGATTAAAAGGGGGACCAGGCTGGAGGAAGTAAGGATCTTTCACTACAGAAAGATCCTTAGTCAAATGTCATTTCTCTTTATTTCCTGTCTGTCCTGGAGTGAACAGCCTCTATTCTGTAGAGCCACACTGCCATGACAGTCGGCCTCACCTCAGGCCCAGCCATCCACATGGGCCAAGACACATCATTCCTCCCTTACGATGCTTGTGTCAGGCACTTTGTCTCAGTAATGCAAAAGTAACTAAGATACCAGTGTGAGAAAACAGGTTGGAGAATGCCTCCTTGTTTTCAAAATGTTTTCCTTCATTCCTCTGAGTCTAATTGCCTTCAGAAGAAAATAATGAATTAATGACCAAAGAACAAAACAAAGTCTTTTCTTTAAAGTTGAGGAGTGAGAGCTGGTCAACTGAAAGGCAGGTAACATTAATGGTTGGACCTTTGAAGTGGAGACACTAGGGGGATAAGAAGGAAAAGAATATGGCCGAATAGTCCTTGTTATCTGTGGATGTCTGCAATGCCCAGAGAAAAGCAACAGCTAGTTAAAAGAAGAGGGGGAAATGAGTAATGCTTGCTTGTATTTGGTTTTATTTAAACAAATTCCCATGGTTAATAGATTTGCAATCCCACCCTAGACGTAGAATCCAGAAAAAGTACACAGGGGTCACATGAATTTCAATGAGCCAGGTTATACTTGTATGTCTTTTATTCATTTTGCATTAATGAATCCTAGATATTAGTTAACTAATATGTACCTAATAATGTGTCAGAGTCTATGATGTTTAGTCTCTAACCCTATTTTCTAATACCAAAAGAAAAGACAGCTTTTTAAAGAGTTGGTAGTGGTTTGCCTAAAGGCTTGTTCCTCCTAAGAAACCTTAAATTATAAAATTGTATGTCATGATTTTAAGAAATGTGCCCTTGATTAGGAAAAAAAGATTAATTGGGAATTTTTCTGAAAATGGAAGAATTCTAGAAAACTAAACTAAATATATTTTATCAACTTTGTATTTGACACTATTGTTAAGACCTAAATCAAATTCCTTGAATATAATTTTGGATAGTAAATTGAAATCTTCTTAAGATATAATGCATTCACCAGAACTGAAATGCAGAAGAAGCATGTTTTTGGTTGCCATTCGTTCTTCACAATAGTTTCTGAGAAAGGTAGAAACTTGAATCATACTTCCATAAACATAGCATGCTACACAGTGATATACAATAGATTGACTGGGTCAGTTGGCTTTAGTTAGCATCCATTAAAAATAAAGAAGACATTATAATCCATATGAATGAATCCAAGCCAAATATAAGTGCTACAAGAAGCTAGGGTCAAAAATATTATTAATAAGTTATTATTTATTCTTTCACCACAGTCTGCTGAAGTAGGCTAAAATTCAGAGCCAGTAGTAGAGGCAATATTACTGAGATCATCTCCACTTATCCGGGAACTCATAAGTAAAATGTTGTTGGTTTCAGCTGACCTTTTCTCTCTTGTACTCTTCTTACTTCAGCTAATGTCCCATTTTAACACCTGAAAAGGTCATTGTCTTACTGCAGTCAGATGTGTGAGAATTGATAATGATGATGGAAGTTTTTGCCTTCCCCATAAAATCATAGTAGGCCACAGATTGTTTGACATTACCATGTAAGTGGAGTCAATGCTGTAGAAAGGTTTTACAAGTGTCGCTTGAGAAGGAGCAAAACAGTCACTTTGTCCTTCAAATTTCTCTCCAAGCAAAAGCTACATTGCCTGACAATTTGGAGTTTGGGATTACTATTTGAGTCAAGGTTTAATGTCTTTATATACACATCTTCATCAATTTCAAGGTGGTGGTGGTAGTTTTAAATGCATGAGCCTGGATAAGTAGGGAATAGAAAATTATGGAGATGGAAAGAAAAGAGAATATTTGTATTGAGGAGCACTATTTAGAAAGAGCAATGTGTTGAAAAATGAGAAAGGCCAAAGGTTAAAATAAGGATTCACCAAAGAGGCTTCTGTGATATCTTAAAGGCATGTAGAAGCCTAAGATATTATTAAGGACTTGAAATATGGCAGACAATACATGTAAAGAAATAGACCACTAGAATTATGTGATAGGTGCTTTAATAGAGACAACATGATGAATCATAATCAAGACAAATCTTTTACAGATAAAATTGCTATAGAGTCAAGCTGTTAATACCCCAAGATCTGGTTGCTTCAAGATACATAAATCCTTGTGCATGCCAGCTTTTGTTGTAAAAATCTTGTACCCCAAGTTATCCCTGATTGGTTAATAAAGATGCCTATAACCCAGGCTGAGCAGAAGAGAGGAAGTGGAGCAAAGGTTCTTAGTCTTGGGATCTGAGGAAGGGACCAGGAAGAAGGGAAAGGAGAAAGAAGAAAGAAGTCACAATGGGGTAGGTGGATCATGAGCACATGGCCATAAAGCTGGCCTGTTGTAGTAGGAGCATCCCAGGGAGAACATGGCAAATGATATCTCAGGGTTATTGACAGGGAAGTAGATAAAATAGCATAAAGGGTTGATATCTGCCCAGCTCTATAGCTTTAAAATTCTTTTATTTGGGAACTAAATGATATAAAGTGGGGTAGAAATCCCCCAAAATAATATTTACCCACAACATTACTCCATATTTACCTGATACTCTTGTCCTCTGTGGATACACCCAGAAGAGTTTGTTATAGTCAATAAGTTAGAGGAAAGATACCACGGATCTCTAGAACATTACTGCTATAATTGTCATAAGAAACTATTGCTTATCATCCTCCTTCACTATTGAATGTTTTTAAATCATTCTAGACCACATCAATTTATAGGAAAATGTATACGTTGAGGAGTAAAGAAGTGGCTATCAAACCCATCCACATAACTTAGGTTCCAGGGTCCCCTTATCTGTTCTTGGTGGCCCCTTTCAGCCTTTTCTTCTAGTCTATCTCCAGTCCCTTGTGACTCCATTTACCCATAGAACCTCACTCTACTGGGGACCCAAAGCTGCCACAGTAGGCTGGAACTCAGGTAAGATAGTCATTTTCCTGTCCTCTTTTCAAGTCTCCCCAGACTTATCCTTAGTCCTGTTGCACATGTGCACAGAAGCCTTTCTTCCCAGCCCAACTCCATCTTCTTCATCCTCTAGAGATTAGGACTTTTAGTGCAGACTCAGGGCACCCCCTATTTCTTCCATCTCTGTTCCTTTATGATTCTGCACCAACATGAAGAACATTTCTTTGCCAGGGACCCCACACCAAAGACATTGGGCTAGGATTCAAAGACCCCACAGCCACCACACTGGTCTAGATTAGGAAATGCAACCAAAGAATGAAACACCAAGCCAACAAAGAAAAGACCAGGTATCTCCACCAAGAAGTACCCTCCAACATCATAACTCTTATGATGAAAAACCTAAGAGGTAATTCTCAACAATAGATTAAAAGACATAACATGTTCTAGAGCAAAAAACATAAACATGGACAACCAAGACAATATGCCTCCTCCAGAAGCCAGCAACCCTATTGGCCCTAAAATAAGCAATTTATCCTAAGTTCAAGAGAAGGACTTCAAAATAGTAATTATCACATATTCAAAGACCTTAAAGATGATATGAATAAATTCTTTGATGAACATGATGAGAACACAAACAATTGATTAAAATAAACAGTTCAAGACATGAAAGTAGAATTTATCAAGAAAATAGAATCACTAAAGGGAACCCCAAAAAAATAGGACACAAAAAACTTAGGATGTTAAAGAAAAACCTAAGAGGTAAATCTCAACAATAGATTAAAAGACAAGAAATAAAAAATTTAAAGTCTTGAAGACTAGGTTGAAGGAATAGCTCAGTCAAAGAAAATGTTAAATCTGAGAAAAAAAAAAATCTAGCCATAAAACATCCAGGGAATTTGGGACACTATAAAAAGTGAATAATATATGAACAATATATAGAAAGGAATGAAAAAAATCTAGGTCATGGCACAGAAAATGTTGTTAACAAAATCATAGAAGAAAATCTCCTCAGTCCAAAAAAGAAAAGCCTATCAAGGTACAAAAGGCAGACAGAAAACCCAATATACAGAACCAGAAAAGAAATTCTACATGACACCCAATAACCAAAACACCAAATGAATGAAATAAAAGCAAGATATTAAATTCTTCAAGGGAAAAAGACATAAAAAGAAAGATCCATTAGAATAACACATGACTTTTCAGTAGAGACTATAAAAGCTAAAAGGGTCTGGACTTTACTACAAGATCTCACATACTACAAGATCTCACATACTACATATTCCAAATTTCAATAGACAGCAAAACTATCAACTATAAACAATGGAGAAAGGTAAACAGTTCACAATAAAAACATATGTAAACAATTTCTGTCAGCTAATCTAGTTTTACAAAAGGCAATAATAGAACAATGGGACTCAACCTGTGGGGCATAACTCCAAGAGATACTACATACCAGATATTGTGTATATTTATATTACAATTCATAACAGTAGGGAAATTACAGTTATAAAGCATCAACAAAGATAATTTTATAGTTGGGAGTCACCACAACAAGAGAGACTGTGTGAAAGGGTTACAGCATTAGGAAGGTTGAGGACAACTGCAATAGAAGGAAGATTTTAGTCTGGAAAGAAGGATAACTATTCCCAAGAGAATACAGGAAATAAATAATCTCAGAGCAGTTAGTCAGAAGAGGGAGGCAAAAATCTTCACACCACAACAGCAAAACAACAGATATTAATATATGTTGCTCATTGATAACCCTCATTATCAATGGTCTCAATTTCCCAACAAAAAGATATAGAACAATAGATGGTATTTAAAACCAGGATCTATTTTTCTGCTGCAACCAAGAAACACATATCGCCATCAATGGTAGACACCATTTGAGGGTAAAAGGATGGAAAAAAATTATTCTAAGTCAGTTAACAAATACAGTGAAAAAGAAATCAGAAACAGTACCTTTTACATTAGTCTCAAAAACATAGTTTTGGATAACTCTAATCAGGCAACTGAAAGGCTTATATGATAAAGACTTGAAGACTGAAGCAAGAAATTACAGAAGGTGGGACAGTCTCCCATGCTTTTGGATTGGTAGGACTGATGTGAAAAAGGTTATCCTGCCAGAAGCAATCTTCAGATTCAACAGAATCCCCATCAAATTCCCAATAAAATTATTTACAGAAATTGAAGAAACCATCTTCAACTTCATACACAAACATAAAAAAAAAAAAGAAACAGAATAGCTAAAAACATTCCTGAACAATTAAAAAGAACTAGAGGTATCACTATCCTAGAATTCAAGTTCTATCACAGCACTTAGTACTAAAGACACCATGTATTGGCATACAAAAAAACATATAAAGCAATGGAATCAAAGATCCACACATAATTTCATACACTCGGAGACACCTGATTTTTTAAAAAGAAGCCAGAAATAAACACTTGAGAAAAACAGCATCTTCAGAATAAAATGTTGGTAAAAGTAGATAGCTGTGCACAGAAGAATGAAAATAGATCCGTATCTATTGCCCTAGACAAAATTCAGCTCCAAATGGGTCAAAAACCTCCATGTAAGACCCAATACCCTGAACCTGATAAAAGAGAAGATGGGGAAAAGGCTTGAACTCATTTCCACGAGAATAGATCCTTAAAATTTTAATTACAGATGAAGAAAATATTGTATGTATAATATATAATGTATATATATACATATAGTGTGAACATATATTTATGCATAACAATGGAGTATTTTTATTGGTTATTTTATTTACATTTCAGATGTTATCCCCTTAACCCATCCCCCCCTTGCCCAGGAATTCCCTATCCCATCCCCCCTCCTCCTGCTTCTATGAAGATGTGCCCCCACCTACCCCTCCACTCCCACCTCCCCACCCTCGAATTCCCCCCACACTCAGCATCCAGCCTTCATGAGACCAAGGATCTCCTTTCCCACCTATGCCCACAAGGCCATCCTCCCCTATATACAGCTGGAGTCATGGGTCCCTTCCCTATGTGCTCCCAGGCTGGTAGTTTAGACCCTGGGAGCTCTGGTTGGTTGGTTGGATTATTGCTCTCCTCAGGGGGCCACAAACCCTTTAAGCTCCCTCAATCTTCACTCTAACTCCTCCATTGGGAACCCTTGATCAGATCAATGGTTAGCTGTATCTGCCTCTGAATATGTCAGACTCTGGCAGACCTCTAAGGAGATAGCTCTGTCAGGCTCCTGTCAGCATGCACTTCCTGACATCCACATCAGTGTCTACCTTTGGTTACTGTACATGGGATGGATACCCAGGTGGGATGGTCTCCAGACAGCCCCTTCTTCAGTTCCTGTCCCACACTGTCTCCAAATTTGCTCCCTTGAATATTTTGTTACTCCTAAGAAGGACCAAAGGACCCATACATGGTTTTCCTTCTTCATGAGCTTCATGTGGTCTGTGAGTTGAATCTTGTATTTCAAACTTCTGGGCTAATATCCAATTATCAGTGAGTGAATACCATGTGCATTCTGTTGTGATTGGGTTGCCTCACTCAGGATAATATTTTCTAGTTCCATTCATTTACCTAAGAATTTCTTGAATTCACTGTTTTTAATAGCTGAGTAATATTCCATTATGTAAATATACCACATTTTCTGTATACATTCCTCTGTGGAAGGACATGTGAGTTCTTTCCAGCTTCTGGCTATTATAAATAAGGCTGCTATTAACATAGTGGAGCATATAGCCTTGTTATATGTTGGAGCATTTTCTGGGTATATGCCCAGGAGTGCTATAGCTGGGTCCTCAGGTAATGCTATGTCAAATTTTCTGAGGAACTGCCAGACTGATTTCCAGAGTGGTTGCACCAGCTTACAATCCCACCAACAATGGAGGAGTGTTCCTCTTTCTCCACATCCTCACCAGCATCTGCTATCAACTGAGTTTTTGATCTTAGTCATTCTTACTGGTGTGAGGTGGAATTTCAGTGTTGCTTTGATTTGTATTTCCCTGATGACTAAGGATGCTGAACATTTCTTTAGGTGCTTCTCTCAACCATTAGAGATTCCTCAGTTGAGAATTCTTTGTTTAGTTCTGTACCCCATTTTTAATAGGATTTTAATAGGATTATTTGGTTGTCTAAAGTCTAATTTCTTGAGTTCTTTCTATATATTGGATATTAGTCCTCTATCAGATGTGGGATTAGTAAAGATCTTTTCCCAATTTGTTGGTTGCCATTTTGTCCTATTGACAGTGTCCTTTGCCTTACTTTGCAATTTTGTGAGGTCCCATTTGTCAATTCTTGATCTTAGAGCATAAGCCATTGGTGTTCTGTTCAGGAACGTTTTCCCTGTGCCCAAGTATTCAAGGTTCTTCCCCATCTTCTCTTCTATTAGTTTCAATGTATCTGGTTTTATGTGGAGGTCCTTTATCCACTTGAACTTGAGCTTTGTACAAGGAGATAAGAATGGACCCATTTGCATTCTTCTACATGTTGTCCTCCAGTTGAAGCAGCACCATTTGTTGAAAATGCTGTTCTTTTTCCACTGGAGAGTTTTATCTCCTTTGTCAAAGATCAAGTGACCATAGGTGTGTGGGTTCATTTCTAGGTCTTCAATTCTATTCCATTGATCTTCCTGCCTGTCTTTGTATCAATACCATGCAGTTGTTTTTATCACTATTGCTCTGTAGTACAGCTTAAGGTCAGGGATGGTGAGTCCTCCAGAAGTTCTATTATTGTTGAGAATAGTTTTCGCTATCCTTGGTTTTTTGTCATTCCAAATGAATTTGAGAATTTCTCTTTCTAACTCTGTGAAGATGACCATTTTTACTATATTAATCCTGCCAATCTTTGAGCATGGAAGATCTTTCCATCTTCTGAGATTTTCTTCGATTTCTTCCTTCAGAGACTTGAAGTTCTTGTCATATAGATTTTTCACTTGCTTGGTTAGATTCACACCAAGGTATTTTTTATTATTTGTGACTATTGTGAAGGGTGTCATTTCCCTAATTTCTTTCTCTGCCTGTTTATCTTTTGAGTAGAGGAAGGCTACTGATTTGTTTGAGTTGATTTTATACTCTGCCACTTTGCTGAAGTTTTTTTTTTTTTTTTTTTTTAAATCAGGTTTAGGAGTTCTTTGGTGGAAGTTTTGGGGTCATTTAAGTATACTACCATATCATCTGCAAACAGTGAAATTTTTACTTCTTCCTTTCCTATTTGTATCCCTTTGACTTCTTGCTAATTGCTCTAGCTAGGACTTCCAGTACTATATTGAATAGGTAGGGAGAAAGTGGGCAGCCTTGTCTAGTCCCTGATCTTAGTCGGATTGCTTCAAGTTTCTCTCCATTTAGTTTAATGTTGACTACTGGTAGCATGATGGATGATTGTTTTGATGTGTTCTTGAATTCAATTTGCGAGAATTTTATTGAGTATTTTTGGATCGATATTCATAAGGGAGATTGGTCTGAAGTTCTCTTTCTTTGTTGGGTCTTTGTGGGGTTTAGGTATGAGCATGATTGTAGCTTCATAGAACAAATTGGGTAGTGTTCCTGCTGTTTCTATTTTGTGGAATAGTTTGAAGAGAATTGGTATTAGGTCTTCCTTGAAGGTCTGATAGAATTCTGCACTAAAACCATCTGGTCCTGGGCTTTTTTGGTGGGGAGACTTTTAATGACTACTTCTATTTCTTTGGGGTTATGGGACTGTTTAGATAATTTATTTGCTCCTGATTTAACCAGGTATCTGTCTAGAAAATTTTCCTTTCATCCAGATTTTCCAGTTTTGTTGAATATAGGCCTTTGTAGAAGGTAGGATCCGATTTTTTTTTTTTTAATTTCTTCAGTTTCTATTGTTATGTCTCCCTTTTCAGTTCTGATTTTATTAATTTGAATACTGTTTCTGTGCCCTCTGGTTAGTCTGGCTAAGGGTTTATCTATCTTGTTGATTTTCTCAAAGAACCAGCTCCTGGTTTTGTTGATATTTTGTATAGTTCTTTCTGTTTCTACTTGGTTAATTTCAGCCCTGAGTTTGATTATTTCTTGCTGTCTGCTCCTCTTGGGTGTATTTGCTTCTTTTTGATCCAAAGCTTTCAGGTGTGCTGTCAAGTTGTTAGTGTATACTCTCTCCAGTTTTTTTGTTTTTTGTTTTTTGGGTTTTTTGTTTTGTTTTGTTTTGTTTTTTTGTTTTTCTTTTTTTTTTCTTTTTTTCTTTTTTTTTCTTTCTTTCTTTCTTTTTTTTTTTTTTTTTTTTTTTTGTAGGCACTTAGATCTATGAGTTTTCCTCTTAGCACTGATTTCATGGAGTCCAACACGTTTTGTTATGATGTGTCCTCATTTTCATTAAACTCTAAAATGTCTTTAATTTATTTCTTTATTTCTTCCTTTGTCCAAGTCATCATTGAGTAGAGCACTGTTCAGTTTCCACTTGTATGTGGGTTTTCCATTGTTTTTGTCATTATTAAAAAAACAGCTTTAGTCCGTGGTGATCTGATAGGATGCAAGGGATTATTTCAACCTTTTTGTATCTGTTGAGGCCTGTTTTGTGACCAAATATATGATCTATTTTGGAGAATGTACCATGAGGTGCTGAAAAAAAAAAAGGTATATTATTTTGTTTTAGGATGAAATGTTCTATAGATATCTGTTAAATCCATTTGGTTCATAACTTCTGTTAATTTCATTGTGTCTCTGTTTAGTTTCTGTTTCCATGATCTGTCCATTGCTAAGAGTGGGGTGTTGAAATCTCCCACTTTTATTGTATGAGGTGTAATGTGTGCTTTGAGCTTTAGTGAGGTTTCTTTTATGTATGTGCGTGCCCTTGTATTTGGAGCATAGATGTTCAGAATTGAGAGTTCATGTTGGTAGATTTTTCCTTTGATAAGTATGAAGTGTCCTTCTTTATCTTTTCTCCCCCTGCTTCTATGAGGATGCTCACCCCTCCCACGTACCCACCCACTCCAGTCTCCCTGCCTTGGCATTTCTCTACACTAGGGCATGGAGCCTTCACAGAACCAAGGAGCTCTCCTCTGATTGATGTCCCACAAGGACATCCTTTGCTACATATGTGGCTGGAAAAATGGGTCCCTCCATGTGTACTCTTTTGTTGGTGGTTTAGTCTCTGGGAGCTCTGGGGGAACTGGTTGGTTGATATTGTTGTTCTTCCTATGGGTGGCAAACCCCTTCAGGTCTTTCAGTCCTTTCTCTAACTCCTCCATTGAAGACCCCGTGCTCAGTCCGATGGTTGACTGTGAGCATCTGCCTCTGTATTTGTCAGGCTCTGGCAGAGCCTCTAAGGAGACAGCTATATTAGGCTTCTGTCAGCAAGCACTTCTTGGAATCCACAATTGTGTCTGTGTTTGGTGACTGTATATAGGATGGATCCCCAGGTGGGGCAGTATCTGGATGGCCTTTCCTTCAATCTCTGCTCCACATTTTGTCTCCAAATTTCTCTCTTGAATATTTTGTTCCACCTTCTAAGAAGGACTGAAACATCCACAGTTTGGTCTTTCTTCTTCTTGAGCTTCATATGGTCTCTGAATTGTATCTTGGATATTCCAAGCTTTTGGGCTAATATCCACTTATCAGGGAGTAAATACCATGTCTGTTCTTTTGTGACTGGGTTACCTCACTCAGGATAACATTTTCTAGTTCCATCCATTTGCCTGTCAATTTCATGAAGTCATTGTTTTTAACAGCTGAGTAGTACTCCATTGTGTAAATGTACCACATTTTCTGTATCCATTTCTCTATTGAAGGACATCTGGGTTCTTTCCAGCTTCTGGCTACTATAAATAAGGCTGCTATGAACATAGTGGAGCATGTATCCTTGTTATATGTTGGAGCATCTTTGAGTATATGCCAGGAGTGGTATAGCTGGGTCCTCAGGTATGATTAGATTTAAATTCCACTCCATGAGATGGAACCTATATGTGACATTGATAAAGTGGCCAATAATCTGGGTGTAGATAGGTTATGGGCTATAAGGAATTATTCTGATAAAGGAACATAGCAATAAAATGATTCTTAATGGCATAGTGCTATACCCATAGATCAGTGCATCAGAGAAGCTTCATATTACAGTAGATAATAATTAACATAGAGACCCAGAACTGCACATTGTGAAGAGAGTGACAGACTTTGGAGCACTAAGCCTTAAATTAGATGTCTTAACAAACCTGTTGCTGCAAGGCTCAGAAATCTACACTGAAGAGGAGACAGTAAGATTATATTAGCCAGAGGCAGTATGTAGCTCCAAGGAAATAACATCTTCCTGACATAACAGGGCTTATACACATGCGAACTTAAAGAGACTGGGACAATATTCACAAGACCCGCATAGGTTCAAATAAAACAAAATCCTATCACTGAGAAGGCAAAATGAACATAAAGTCCACCAAGATGCTAACAGTGCCATGGATAACTCCTGGGAAAGGGAAAGTCAATTTTCCACCAATAAAATATCACTGAGTATATCAACTATACTGAGTATATCAACTATACTGAGTATATCAACTGAGTATATCAACTATAGTAGTTGGCCAGTACAGAACAGACTATACGATATTTTGTGTATGTGCTTTTGGTTTGGGGTGGTGATGACGGTAGTTTTATTTTGTTTTCTCTGTTTTTATTTTCATTCTTTGTTATTTTTCCTGCTCTGTTTTATTTTGGGGGTGGGGATGAAGAACATGAATTAGGGTTGAAAAAGAAGGTGGGGAGAATGTGGAAGGAGTTTAGAAAAGAAAAAAATATAATCACAACAAATTTTGATGAAAACTAACTTAAATAAAAGGACACGATTATTAGGGAATATATTCCGGAAGAAATAACAATAAAATTGGATGGATGTTGTATATAGAGTAACATCTATGAAAGCCCGAAGCCTAAAGATATGAATAACAAAGGCACTTTAGAAGTAGCAGAATTCAGCACAGTGGCCAGACTGAATGGAGAAGACTGAACCTCACTCCATTCCCGCGCCCCCCCCCCCCAAACAGTAGTTTGTGAATGCTGATTTGCAGCTTGTATTTAACATGTCCGCACTATTGTCACCAATTTACTTATATTAAGTCATTTAACACTCACAGAAAACCTGTAAATTAGGTAATTATCTAATAATTATATAATAAGGTAGTAAATAATTATCCCTAGTTTAAAGATAAGGAAGCCAAGAATCAGAAAGAGGCTCGGAAAATTGGTATGCTTCTGTTAAGCAGTGGATGGAAACAGATACAGAGAGTAAGAAGAAAGACTGAAGGAGCTGAAGGGGTCAAGGACACCACAAGATTTACAGAGTCAAACTTGGGCCCATAGGAACTCACAGAGACTGAATCACTAATCAAAGAGCAAGCATGGGGTGGACATAGGCCTCCTACACATATGTAGCAGATGTGCAGCATGGTCTACATGTGGGTACCCTAACAAGTGGAGCAGGGGGGCTGACTCTGACTCCATTGTTTCCCTTCACATCCCTTTCCTCTAGCTGGACTGCCTTGCCTGGCCTCAGTAGAAAGGCCAGACACGAGTAGAAGAGTGGGGAGGATACACCTCGTTCTGAGACTTGATATGCTAGAGAGGATTGGTACCCAGAGGAACCTTCTCTTCCCACAGGAGAAGGGGAAGGGGAAATGAGGAAAAGAATGTTGTGAGGAAGAGAATGGGAGAAGAGCAAAGAGGGGGGCTGCAATTAGGATGTAAAATGAATAAGTGAACAAATTAAGTGAAAAGAAATTTTGTTACCATACCAGCAAAGCACAGAACTAGGTTCTTAATTTACCAATATAGAAGTTAATACAATTTCAAATTAAGTACAGTGATTCAGAAGTTGCAGTATTTTTCTCATAGCTTGAGCTAGACTTCCACACAGTGTATCTATCCAGATTAATAATGAGTGAAGAGAAACTCAAGGGTCAATTATAGAAATTTGAGTCTAACAACACATCATGTTGGGGCAGTGAGTCCCAGTTGCTGGTCATGAGCCTCACACATCATAAATACATCATGTACAGAAAGTAGAGAGAAGTTCGACAGCCAGACAGAGATTGGCATTATAAAGCACATATCTGGGACTTAGAGAGTAGGTGTGGAAGAAAAGAGTAAAATATTTATAGTTCTCAACTTCCCATTTACCAATAAACAGCAAGTGTGAGTGATTCAAACATCCTTAGTGGGTACCACATTGGGGAAGATACAAAAATGTAAGAATACTGCCTCTAAAAATGGGAAAGGTGGTTTTTGCTCCTCATAATTTTACATCTTCTGGCAGAAGATAAAGGTAATGCCTAAATAACTATGATACAGAGGCAGAATACAACGAATACTCTGAGCACATACAAATGAAGTTCAGTGACCCTCAAAGGTCAAAATCAGGAAAACTGGGAGGCAAAATGAATATTTTTTTGAGGGGATCTTGAAGAATAAGCCAGGTGGGGGGGGGGGAGATTGTTCCAAAGAGGCAAGAAAGAAAAAGTAGTCAAACTGAAGTAGCAGGAAAATACCATTTTATAATCGATGGGTCTAAAATGATGGTGATTATTTCCAATGGAAATGGTACTTGACAGGAAGAAGCAAGAGGGTAAAGTGAGATGTGACCTGGATGCAGTGAAGGTAAACTGGGAAGAAGCTGAATCACAAGGCAAAGGCATCAGAATCATTTCATATGTGACAAGGAGTCACAGTGAGCGATGGATAAAAGAGGTATAGTTCCTTGGTCCGAAGTGTGACTATCGATGCAAGGTTTTGAAACCCTTAATCACAGATAGAACTGAGAACAAAATAGGCAAAGAAGCTATACAGGACGGTCCTCCATTAGTCCATGAAGAAGAGCTATGATGGGGGCGTTAAGTATTAAAATGTGTGAGTACAAAGGCAAAAAGGTAAACACAGACCTCGGGCAAACATGAAGCTAGTGATGTCCAGAGCCAACATCTGTTCAGCCAAGAAACAGACAACTTTACCAGTGACCTGTGAAGCCAGGAAAAGATAGCAATGTTTTATACATAAGGCCAATGCTTTATACATAGAAACAGGGATCAGAACTAGGTGGTGGGGGCAGAATCTAACTTTAGCCATCTGTACAATTATTGGTGGATACCTAGCCCGCTTGAATAAATTCTCAATTCTGACATATGTACTTATCTTAGTTATGGTTTCTGTTGCTGTGATAACACACCATGACCCAAAAGTAAGTTAGGAAAGAGAGAGTTTATTTGACTTACACTTTCATGCCAGTGTTCATCCTTGAAGGAAGTTAGAACAGAAACTCAAACAGGGCAGGAACGTGAAGGCAGGAGCTGATGCAGAGGCCATGGAAGAGTGCTGCTTACTGGCTTGCTCCTCATGGGCTGTTCAGTTCATTCTTATAGAACCCAGGACCATTATCTCAAGGATGGAACCAGCCACAATGGGCTAGATCCTTCTCCATCAATCACTAATTAAGAAAATATACTACAGGCTTGCCTACAATCAAATCCTATAGAGGAATTTTCTTAATTGAAATTCTCTCCTCTCAGATGACTTTAGCTTGTGTCAAGTTGACATAAAACTATCTAGCACATTACTTAACCATAGCTAATAACCCATGGAGAGCAACATCTGAGGCTGTGTTCCAAACTACATATTGTAGATGATTCCATAGATAATTGAAAGCCTATAAATGGGATAGTGGATGGTAGCTATAAACAATGTTATATGAGAACTGCTACTACAAGCTCAAATTGCCTAAAATCTAATACTACTGAAACACATGAGATACTATATACAACACTGGAATCATGTGTATGCATGCTTGTGTGTGTGTATGTGTGTGTGTGTGTATGTTTTTCCCTTGATCTAAAAATAAAAAAGGATATTATATTCTAGTTATCTTCATAAATTTTTATGAGAGCTACACTTAGATTTCATAGGAATTTCTGGAACCTACTGGAATTTACTTAAAGAGCGGTTAGCCAACACTGGGCTTATAGACTCCTGCCTTTTACTTTTGACTCCTGCAACAAGTAGGACAAGCCTTTAGAAGAAAAGTGAGAGAATCAAATAGCAGCTAAGCTACCAGTGTATAAGAAGCAGCTTATATTTTTAAGGTAATATATCTTACTTAAGAGTGTCTTGTTATTTTAGATATTGACTGAACAGTATATCCATGAAGAAAAAAGATAAACAAAAACTGGAGGAGGGACATAATCTACTCTTGGCTGTTTGTCCTATTGTTGGTGCCTACCTAGCCCATGGGAACAACTCCAACCTAAGCAAAGAGACACAGCTCATAGCAGCATGGAAAGCCAGGAAGGCAAAGGCGCCTCATATTCTGACATGAAAAATCTCTTCCCATACTTCAAGCTTTTCTTTCAATGTAATGCTCAGATTTTCTTCAAAGTGATTCAGTGAAAGGTTCATATAAGCACAAGAGAGGAAGAAGAAGATTGTTCTAGATGTGTGTTGAAACAATGTGGCAGCCATACAGGTATTCATCAAATTATATCCCACTGTATATGCTCAGGTTTCCATAACAAAGTAGTTTCTTTTTCATTGAAAAAGTCCTGAGCTGTAATGGTGCTTTGCTCTGAAGGAAGAAGGAAAATCTTCTGGGAAATTCAGCATTTCTTAGAATTACTGTTTTCTGAGACAGTCATGAATATGTCTACCCTCAAAGGGATCTTCTGAGGTTAGATGGAGTGAAAACCTTTAACTCCTACATTCTCAAAAAGGATTCCGATGAAGTAACAAGAAGGCTGCACAAAGGAAAGCAATCCCAAAAGAAAATCGGGAACAGCATGCCTGCTTTCCTAAATTAGGGAAGGGTGCTGAAATTCTGCAAAACAAAAATCAGCAAGCTCATACTGAAGCCCAACCTGAGCAAAAGCTCAGGGGATGTCTCAGTGCAAGCAGAAGCCACTTTCTTCTCATACTGAGCCTTGGGGAATCCTTGACTCTGAATTTTCTGTAGTGATAGAGTAGAACACCTTGCTAAGTGATTAAAAACCAGTACAGCACACTGTGTCTGATATGCTAAGAGGAGAGGTATGGACTCCAGAGGGACGCTCTCCTAAGAAGCTGAACAAAGCTTTGAGAAGGACTGAGGTAGACACACATAGCCCACAGAAACTGGGTTTATAGTCACCCTTTGAAATAACAAAATTTTGTGAAAAGCAAGCCTACACAAAGCACAGGAAGCCTGTGATGAGAAGATGGTAACAAGAAAAAGGCTCTTGAGATGTTCAAACTTAGAGCAGGGTAACGACAAACTGGAGACATGATTCCAAATGATGTAAAGATAAGTTAAGAAATAAAGGGTAATCTTTAAGTTATAAATAGTAAGTGGAGAGAGATTTGGGAGAAGAAAAGAGCCAGAGAAAGATAGTAGATGAAACACACACACACACATGCATCACACACACACACATACATAAATACATGCATATGCATATACATAAACACACATATACAAACAGATATATATAATATACACATATATACACTCACACACATACATATACATACACACATATATACACACACATACACATATGTATACATATACACATGCATATGTATACTTATATATACATGTAACTATATACACACACATATATATGTATATGTATGTATATATATACATATATATATATCACATACTGCATACATATTAAAATCACAGAGAACTCAAAGTTAAAACAATGATCCCAGAAATGACAACTACAGAGGAAGTCATGCATAGAAGGTACTAGTGAGTAATCTCCCAACACATAGAGCAAAATGGCAGATAAGAAACCCAGTCTGAGACACCAAGTTCCCAAAGGAAAAACTAAAAAATACAAAATACAGAAAATAGTTTTTAGAAAATAAAAATAAAACATTTTCCAATACTAAAATAAAAGTCCTCATTGAAAGAGTCTCCCGAACTTAAATTAAAAAAAAAAAAAAAATTCTCAACTATAACCCATGAAGTTGAAAAATTATAACTACATAATGTGAAAACAATGATTTATCTGAATGAATTTGGCAGAAAAAATATAATCTTATGTCACACCATAAGGAATCAAGAAACATTGCTTATATTTGATGTATCAAGAAATAAATGATGAAGTTGTTATTTGAAATCATGCAGAGAAACCATAGATCTAAAAGTTTAAAAAGTTACAGGATTGAAGAGAGAGAAAGACACAGGGCAGTGTTCCAGCATGCTTGAGTTCATATCTTCCATGACAGGTGGCCATAAAACACTGCCTGAAATCAATAAATCACAAGCCTGAAGTATAAAAACACAGTACTCAGAGTTATACAGAAAGGTATCAGAAGAACTAGAAACAACAATAGGAATCTTTCAAAGGGACAAAGATGCTCTCCTCAGGCTTACCTTAGTCATGTCCATCAGTGATCTGCTCTGACCTTTGACCCAGGTACCAACACTACTACAGTTAGTGTCTGGACCCAGAACTGTGAAGGCACCATGAGACATGCCTGCCCTAAGGAACAGGACTTAGCATGTGGGTGAGAGTACTGAGAAGAAGCAGAAGAGACTCTCTGTGGTTTTACATGAAGGCTTTATATTAAAGCAGGTATATTCCTGAAGAATAATAGACATTTTCAACTTACAGTGAAAAGCTCTTACTACTGAATATCTGAGTTCATGAGTCTTTCGAAATAGTGGAACACAGTATAGAACATAGCTTGCATCGAGCATAGTCAAAATGATACATGTCAATATTGCTGTGATTAAAGAAAATGCCAGGCCCCAGGACAGCAGTGATTAGAACTAAGTCACAACAGGCAAGGCTCTCACAGTAGGGTCTAGGATGGCCAGTGGTTATGTATTGATATCATGAATAGCTCAGGAAGATATTTGCTAGAGCAGAGCATTCTAGGTCATTTCATTAATAATTTGCATGTACTAAATGCATAAAATAAATTACATTTAGAAAATAACATGTATATTTTAACTAATAGCAAACATCACCATAAAGAGCATAAATCTATAAAACATGCTGTGGCAGCCTATTAGGGAGCAGAGAAAAATATACATATGTAAATGGAAACCAGTTATCAATTAAAATAACTGATCTCCTATTACTAAGAAGAAAAAAAATACATGCATATTCAAATAAGCATAAACTTTAATAAAATTATATACCACATTCAAGAGACAACAATTAGCAGCCTGTAAAAAAACGCATGCTGAATTACTGAGACATATCTGAAGTAAGACTGCTAGCCTTGAACAATAAATGCTTTAGAGGCACAATCTAAAATGTTAGTGGGAAGAGGAAAACATAGTAATATTAATGTCAACATACTTGATTTTCCAACACTACAGCTATTGATTATTTCCTCCGGCACATTAGCTGGAAACAACCATTTGTCTGATATAATTTTATTTCAGTTATTATTCCCAGCAGCTACTTTTTCAAATAGCAAGTGCAAAAATCAACCCGATTTGAAAAGTTATGGAAAGGTTTCTTCTAGTAGAAGAAAAAAAAAAAAAAAAAAAGCCTCAAAATAGAAATTCATATGAGAAGTTCCATTTGGTCAAGCAAAGCCAGAGATTTAAGAAATTCATCCTTCAGAATTGGGTCAGTATTGGAGCATCTCTGAGTCCAACTGAGATGGTAACCTCAAGTCCACAAAAGTAGCTCCTGGCAACCATGAAAGATGGCGTGCTGAGAATTATGAGAGACTCCTGAAAAGGTATTCCATTGTCCAGGACCACTAGCATTCACTGGCATCCAAGACATCTTTGGGAAGATAGATATTTTATATGAAATACTGACTGATGAGGGTAGAAGAGAAGACAGATGTAGATATGCCATTATTCTGTCATCAGGACATCAGAGCCTTACTGATCCACAGGCCCTAACTACCTAGCTCTGTCTTTCCTTCTCCCTAGCTGTAGACTCTCCAATGGCCAATGGCCAGACGTAAAAACTGGCAAGATCATTCTTCTAGGTGGACGTCCTTCATTTTCAATGAGAAACTGAGAACTGCGCAGTTTTGAGAACATGCTATTTTACAGCTTTTTGAGGATTCACATCCTTGTGCCTATTAATGAGAATGTCGGTCTCCTCTCCGGTAATGCCTGCTTACTGCCAGGCAGCCCACACTGCTTATTTGCTACTGATTTTAATAACAGAATCACACCATAATGAAACCCTTTAACATATGGTAATTTAATTGTGGAAGCCCTGTCTGTTTCAACAAAAGCTTTCCATAAGTAGCTTTAAAGATTAAGTTATGGGAGGCAACTCTCCTGCCATCTCCCAGTGGATGTGTATTACATTGCATTACATCCCTGCCATTCTCCACTGGCACAAAGGCAGTCTCGGATCTCCTTAACTCAGCTCTGAAATTAAAATTTAGGTTTATAAACCCATGAATCATTCTGCACAGTTGAGGGAGTCAGCTTTCAACCAACTCTAGACCTTAATAATCTAGCTGTGTTGAGAATCACAGAAAAGGGAATAAGAGCGTCTTCAAACAGATATAATGATAGGCATAATAATTATGCAGTCACAATAGCCAAAATGTATTAGGCTTCAAATGTTTGTTAGAAACTATTACCGAGTAATCAACTTTATCCCTCAAAGTCTCTGGAGCGAAAGCCATCATTGTCCCAGACTCTCAAGGAATGACATGGGTACCATCTTCATTTTCTAGGGCTGCCGTGTTAAGAGTGCCCAAGCTGGGAGAGTCGACAACAAAAATTTCCTGGTTTTGTTCTGGACCCTAGAAGCCTGAGATCAAGGTACTGATGAAGCTGTTTCCTTCTCAGAGCTGGGAGGGTGAATCTGTTTATTGCTTCCTTCCGGCTTCTAGGGCTTTGCTGGCAATATTTGGTGCTCCTTGGATTGTAAACACATCACCTAGATCCCTGACTGTATCTTCACCCGGCGCTCTCCTTGTGTGCCTGTCTGTGTCGCAGTTTCTACTTTTTATAAGAACATTAGTCATGTTGGACCTCTGTCTACATTAATGATCTGAACTTAATTAATTACACTTACAGCAGCCCCATTTCCAACTGAGGCCAAAATTGTAGGCTTGGGTTACAAGTTTGATATATCATATTTAGCAGATATGATTTAAACACAAGAGTAGTTTTGATGATAGGATTCTTACCAGGTCCATGATAATTTGTTTCCTATCTATACTCTAGACCAGTGGTTTTCAACTTCCCTAATGCTGTGACCCTTTAATACAGTTCCTCGTGTTGTGGTGACCCCCAACCATAACACTTTTTTCTTGCTATGTCTTAACTGTTATTTGCTACTGTCATGAATCATAATATAAATATCTGTACTTTCTGATGAACTTAGGCAACTCCTATGACAGGGTAGTTCTAACCCTAAGAGGGGTCATGACTACAGGTTGAGAACCACTACTCTAGACCTGCTAATGCCAGATGAAGAGTCCCTGCGGTTCTGAGTGATCCAGCCTAACACATAGAAACTCTGCTTTGCTTGTAGTAGCCAGAGAGTGGCAATCTTTGAAACTCAGGCAGAGGTTGATAACTTCTGAAAGATTCTGGAATTCCAAAAGCTAACAAACACGGATTTTGTTATATGTTATCCCTATTGTAGAATGGAATGGAGGCTTGCATTGTACATCATGCTTGGGCTTTTACCTACGCTTGCAGAATATCAGACAGGCTCATTCACAGGAAGTCTCGCTACAGGTACAGTGTGTCTAGGGAGCTCCTTAAGATTCAACATGAACTACAAAGCATAATGTCTAACTTAATCTGTGGATAATAAATTGACTATTCCACTCGTGTGTGGGCTAGACTTAGAGGGTAGAGAAGAGGAGAGAAGCAAATAAGTACAGAAGAAAAAGAAGAACTAAAAGGACGGAGAATGGGATGCATTTAACACCAGTTCCAATATTGTAGTCATCCAGCAATTGTATGCTTCTTGATATGAATAGTGAGACTTCATTCTTCCCTCATTTGCAGAGATCTAAATGAAATAAGTGAATGTTTAGCTAATACCTTCCAAGACAAATAGCCTCTCAAGCAGACTGCAAAGTATCACCTTCATTAGCCACCTCCACACCATCACAGTCGTCATACCCTCCATTGGGAGAAAAGAAAACTATAATGTTTTTGTTGTTTCCAATGTAGCAACGGCAGCCTGGAGCAGTGTTACCTTGTGCTGCTCTTTGAAATTACCAGGACTAGTTATAGCAATCATTTTAAGAAAAGAGCGGCATTGTTCTTAATTATTGTTCAGTCTTTTACCCATGTAGCATGACATACCATAAGTCTTTATCAGTAACCACCACCATCCCTGAAAAGGAAATTATCAGAGTTTAATAGAACTCTTTCAGAAGTGATGAAATTGGTTCTTAAAGATTTAGCATGCTAAATTGTTTGCTCAAGATCATCCAAAACACTGTGATCCTTGGAAAGGCTTAGAGTTATTGATTCCCAGGCCACTTTAGGAAACACTGACTGGGGTCCTCTATCACTGCTGTCAGGATTCAGTATGCCTGCCTTCAGCTTTGTGACATGCTTTTCTACTGTGTACCATGAGCTCAGTTCCATGATATAATTTTTAAGAACAGATTGTTTAAATGGTTGATACCTATAATTGGGCAGAGCACATTACCTTATTAATTAGGTGAACCCAGTGTAATTTATTAATGCAGGAGCACTGGGTGTTTCCTTTACTTATAATTGCTCTAGGCATAACCAGGGAATCAAAATTGGAGGGGCTGAAGATTTACTAGCCCTGCCTAGGGAGATAGAATATAATAATCCCTTCTTGCTTACTCAAACCAATCTTCTATGTTGACTGGGAAGGGCAGAAGCTGACGCAGCATCCAGTTCTACCTGAACACCAACCCCCTCAAACTCCTACCTCAGCCCCAACAGACTCAAGGACTCAAGGAAGATGTGATGTTAGAAGTAATTGCTTTGCAGCTCTAATTGACTTCAGAGGGGTCCTGGGAGGTGGAGGTGAAGCGAGGTTCCTTGCAACTTACGTTTAGCACACTGGGAAAAGACGACTAAGTGGATTCCGATCCTAAAATCCAAGCAACATTTTTTGTAATCTTTAGTGTTTTTTAATTGAAGAGGAGACTATTGATCGCAAAATCTCTACCCAAAGGATTAGAGTGGGAGAGCTGGTGCTTGCCTTACCTCTCTGACAGTCGAAGAAGACTCAAGATGAATATAAGACAGAAAGATGGGTTGAAAGAGCAGCCCAGAGTCCTGAAGAGCTTCTGGGAGAGCAAAGCAAAGTGGGCATGGAAAGAGGCAGGGGAAACGTTGGTTGGCTAATTTATATAGAGTTTTGGGTTGTTTGATTGACTAAATTGAAATTTATTTCCCACACTGCAACTTTGTCAGTGTCTCTGCTTTCTATATTTACTGACCTGGGGGAATATCTGTTTTTAATTCTAGGAAATGAATTTAGACCACACCAATATCTGTTTGACCTAAAACATTTTTCTAGCTTCTCTGTGTGATTGTTTCTAGAAGGCCTTTGAAGATATGCCCTTGAGGTTCTCAGCATGTGAAACAGTCTATTTGCATAGTGAAACAATAACTTCCTAAACATTTTTGAGTGACTGCGTAGGCTAAGCCTTCTATTGAGCACTCACATTTATAGGCATTACAAGGTCTACACTGGAAAAAGGTTAAAGGTTGGGGATTTATAATCAAGTAGATAAAACCAAATTCACATCTTAGGTCTATACCTTGATGTCTGTATGAATTTGAGCAAATAATAACCTAAAGCATAAGCATTATCTCTTACAATTTGGAAAGAATAACAAGAACTAAAAATGATGTGGCACCGTGGCTTAATAAATTATAAATGTAAACTAGGGTTTTAGCGATGGCTTCTATGTCAGAAGCCGACATGGGTGGCCAATGCACAGTACAGATTGAAGGACAGACTAAAGGACAGTGATGACATTTGTGTACCTAAAATCTGACTTTGTCTGCAAATGTTGCAGGTTTCCGTCATTTCTCCAGCACATTTTGGGAATGTCATTGACCCCCAGTAATTAAAATAAAGCAATTTTTTAGGACGCACATGAAAAGCAAGCTGTACATATGCTATATATGTGTGTGGAAGCCTAGGTCCAGCCTATGAATAGTCTTTGCTTGGTGGTTCAGACTCTGAGAGCCCCCAGGGTCCAGATAAATTGACTCTGTTGGTTTTCCTGTGGAGTTCCTATCCCCTTCAGGCTGCAATCATTCCTCTTATTCTTAAGTGTTTCCAAGCTCCATCTACTGTTGGCTGTGGGTGTCTGTATCTGTCTGAGTTGACTGCTGGGTAAAGCCTCTCAGAGGATAACATGCTCCTGTCTGCAAGCATAACACAGTTTCATTAATAGTGTCTGGGATTGGTGCTTACCCATGGGTCTGAAGAACAGGGGCTACCCTAAAAGCTGTTGCCTGTCTGCAGGATATGTTTGTTCTTCTAGCTGAGCTGCCTTGTCTGGCCTCAGTGGGAGAGGAAACACCTAGCCTTACAGAGACTTAAAGTGCCAGGGTAGGGGAAACCCAAGGGGAACCTCTACCCTTTCAGAGAAGACAGAAAGCTGGGACAGGGAGGAGGGAAGAATTGTGGAGGGGGTAACCTGCAGTGAAGCAGTGAGCAGGATATAAAGTGAATAAGTAAAATTTATAAGTTAAAAAGAAGAAAAAGGAAATGAAGCAATAAATTTTAGTAGAGGGAGTAATTGTTAAAGTTGTGTGAATGGCTCCTAGCTAGTTGCTGAAGTTTTTCTAAGAGTGGCTACTTACCTGTGAGTTCTAAGGAGCATAGGAAGCCTCTGACAGTCTTGGGTGCTAGATTGCAGCACTAACATTTTCTAATATTTCTAATGCTAGTCTTGTCCTAATTGCTCTCTCAATACTCTCTGTGCTTGGATGTTATACACTCTTTTTGCTGGGGTGTTATAAATACTACATTCATCAATTCCACAGAATTTCATCAGCCTCTGCTATAAAGCCAAAGAGCACAGCAGGGCTGTGGTCCTTGGAAGAATGACAGGCAGACTCACTTCTAATGATTGGGGATAATGTCAGGGATGCCTCAAAGAAAATGGTACATCTTCTGTAGACCAAGCTTATTTTCTTGGTTCTTTGTCCACTACGCATTCCTTAATCCTCAAACATTCCATCTGTGGCATCTAGCCTCCCCCCAATTCTCAAAACTCATAATTTTAATATATTCTATTACTAGTTGAAAAAGAGGCTTCATGGATCTATCAACCTGACTTGAGTTCTATCTTAGTCCATTCTTTCTTTTGGCTGTCCTGGTGCTATTGTGATGGTTCTTTGTTCCTTTGAATAACTTTTAAGGGAACTTTGAATATCATAATTTAAGATCCAAAGAAGAACGTTAAACAGACCAGCATGGTCCTGAAGTCAGGTTCTGGGTGATGGAAACTATTGTTGCTCTAAGTTCTTCAACAAAGGGGTAAAAACAGATGAGGAATCAGAGAAAATCAGAACAGTAGAGGCTGTAGGTCTTTTTCCAGAGAGAATTTTCTCCAAGCTTTGTCTTAATCCATATGTCAAAAATGATTTAGAAGAATTATCAAAGGGAGCCTCATCTCAATTTATGTACAGTATTTTCTAGTGTTCGCCAGAGACGGCTTTCCAAAGCCATTACAAAATTCATGTTGTTGGAATTTGTTTGATAGTTTCTAAACCAGTTATAGCTCATAAGATTCCACAACTTCTTAAATCTTTTATCCCTTGCTTAATTATGCTGCTGTCTCCTCCTCTGGAGCGGCTCAGTCTTGTGATGCATGGGTGTGCTCTGGAGACACAACTACAGAGTACTGAGAGGCTTCAGAGATTAAGCAGCAAGTGGGAGACAATGAGATTTCAGATGAGATTGGAAATTAGATAGAAAGCTGGTAAGAGAAAGTTGATGAAAAGAAGGCCGGAGCCAATGAAGGGGATCTCGCAAAGAGGAGTTTGGGAAACACAGAAGAGATATTTAAGTAGGTGCAGAAGCAAGAAACTGAAATAAAAAAAAAAAATCCGAAGTTCTCCAGTCTTGTCTCCTAAATTGCCTTCCAACTTTGTAATTTTTTTTTCAAAGCAAGTTAATATGCAAACCCTTCTGTCCTCTTATTTACTGAAAACATTTCTATTGAATACCTGCCATGTGCCAATCAGTTCTGAGTGTTAGAAATACAGCAATGACTAAAATAGATGATATTTTACTCTCGTGGTACTTAGAATTCTGGAGTAAAAGCAAACAATAATAAATAAATGTGAAGAAGAATAATGACAGGCGCTGTGAGGAGAAACAAGGCAGGATGTGGGGTATCAATGTGATAGACGGTGCTAATTTCAATAAGATGCACTGGTGGAGGAACTGACACCTAAGCAGGGGCCTCACATAAGAAAACGTGGAATTTCCCAAGCAGAAGGGTGGACAGAGCTCATGAGCTCTGAGAAGAAACTCTATTGCAGGCTGGAACAGGAAGCGCTAATGAAAATCAAACTAGGAGAGGTTCAAGAGGAGATCAAAGGTCTCCAGAAGCTGGGCATTTGGATCCTATAAGTTGCTGGTAAGATGATGATTACAGTCATAATTGGTGCTGAGAACAATGTCCTAGGTGTGGCAGCTTTCCTTGATTTTTGCAGTTAAGGAAAGAACATTAATATGAATACAGAGTTTCTTTGCTCCAACTTGTAGAGGTAGTTTTGATGCTGTCCTGTTTCCTAATTGGTTTTTGATCTGTCAATAAAGAAGCCATGGGCCAATTGCTGGGCAGAAGGAATAGATGGGACTTCCAGGTCCCTGGAGGAAAAGAGACAGACACAAGGGAGGAGAGAAGAGTTTGCCAGGTTTCAGAGAGAGAAAAACCAAGCAGCCATGTGAGATCTTGGAAGGAAAGGCAGCTTGTGGCTACTCCTAGGATCGTGGGTCAGGAGTATTTAGCAGGGAGAAGTGCAGAGATACAAATATTGATAAGGGCACACTTTTCCAGGTGGGAGATAGTAGTGCCCAGCAATTGTGTCAGAAAGTAAGTTGAAAATAAGCAACCTGTGTGTGTGCCTTTTATCCATGAATTCAAGGAAAGCTGGGTGAGGGATGTTAGTGCAGCCTGTTCCCAGAGTTTAGGAGGGGTATCAAAAGCTACGTTCAACACCAAAATACTAGGGTTTGCAGAAAGGAAGAGGTAGTAATTAAGAATGTGACCAGATGAATTTGAACCAAAAGGTAAAATTTAGGAATACACTGTAACTCAAAAGGAAACATGACTCTTTATACCTGCACTGTTGCCAAAATTATGCATATTCTTCCATTATTAAACTACTCATTTAAATCCCACCCCCCAGTTTGCCTACAGTCCTCTGAAAGTTCTATGAACTCTCAAAATCTCACTTCTCTATACTTCTCACTATTCTATGAGTCTGGCCAGGCTATGCATTCTTCTTGTATAAAAGCAAAACCCCATAGTCCACCCTCAAAATCTACCCAATCTATAAATGGCTGGAGTGCATGAAAGGGCCAGGCCTGCAGATCCAAAGCTGCAGGATCTCCATGAGACAGGGCATGTTCAACAGCAGAAGAGTCCCAGTGATGTTCTCTTATTGACAGTGTAACAGAAGCCAGAGGTTCAAACCAAACCAATGACTCATTGCAATGAACATTTGCAAGTAAGGTTGTGTAGACAAAAGGGTATACTGTAAGACACACTGACACACTACAACTTCCACATGAGATTTGGGTTTTTTTTTTTTTCCTTTTGGGGTAAGATTGCAAGGGTGGAGGGCAGACACAAAGGGACAGGATGAGTGGGGTTGAAGTGCATGATGTGAAATTCACAAAGAATCAATAAAGAGTTAAATAACAACAGCAGCAGCAATAATAATATCAATACTTCACTGGGTAGTTGTTATAAACAACACAGAAAAGCTGTAAGAACTGGCATCAAGACTGTTGTAGTGGAGGAGACTGAACTCAGCTACCCTAAAACAAAAGGCAGAAAAAATTTTTAAGCACAGGGATGAACCCTCAGAGGTAGTGGAAGCTCATAGCAGGTATGTTGGTCTATGTTAGCAAAGTTAGGGTCAGCAATGTTAGCTACTAAAGAAAAGTAGGCTCCTACCTTGCCCTAGGGAGTAGAAGAGAGGGGGCCCTGTCTTTCTTAATTACATTTCAAAGGAATGGCTCTAATACCACAAGTCTTATAAGATTTACATTCCAAAGGGGAAGGAAGAGTTGCAAACAACCTAGGAAAAGACTGCAGATCAGTTAAGTTTGAGGTTGTCTTGGTCATTCATAGCCAGTAAGCTTCATAGCCCACAAACAGACACACTCAGTAAGGACTCCCCTCCTCAAGACAACATAAAGACTCAGTAAGAGGAAGGCTGGGTCACCAAGGGCTCTTATGAGGTATGCCTCCCACACCATATTCCATTAAAACTGTGCCCATTGTCAGTGCTGAAGTCTGCCCTGCCCACAGCAGGACTATTCCTCAGAGAGGGCATTCAGCTACATCCTCTGGCTCAAGAATCTACAATCACATTGCAGATCATGACTGGATTAAGTAATGTTAAAGAGATTCTTGTATTTGGTTTTCTTCTGAGGTGTAATAGCTATATAATTCATCCCTGCTCCCTCTTTGTGACTGTATTGTACTTTCTTAGTCGTTCGCACTCCAGTTCTCTTACTTACCCTATTGTATTTTTTTTTATTTTAGAGCAGTTTCTAGTTCAAAAAAAAAAAAAAAAAACCTTGTGTTGGTTGTACCAGCAGCACCCAGATCCACCCCCTTCCCACACAACACATATTAACATCTTACAGTATTGTGGCACATTTGCCAACTAATGACTGATTACCAACTGATGTACAAACTGATGTTGGTATAGTATTATTATTGTTATCCCACTCCAGATTTCTTCACGTTTACCTTGCGTCATTTCTCTGTTGTAGGATCTCATGTGACTTAGTCATTTCAGGCTGCTGTAACAAAATCCCACAGAACAGAGATTTAAATAGCACAAGTGTGTTTCTCACAGTTTTGGAAGCTCAGAGTCAGTTCATGATGGATGTCATGATTGTTGGTTGTCACATGCTAGGATCACTCATCTTGTCTCCTAGGGACACTGTATGAACCTGCCCAATTCCTACCTCATTTTCCCTAATTCCTACCTCCTGATAATACCAACCAGAACACTACACTTTTTGTTTCCTTTTAATTTGTTTCTATGATCCAGAAGAATATCATAAAATAACCTCAAACAGTTCTCTGTTAGTGATGTACCAAATAGGATGGATCGCACAAGTTCTGGAGGCAAGAAGACAACTGCAGGAGTAGTAATCCGAGCCTGCATGTCACCAATATGAGCTAATCCTGACTGATGCTTATAGAGGCAGAAAGAACAGGTACAATTAGAATCTTGACAGACAAGCCCACTAGGGAATGTCAAATGGTCAGAAGTAATCAGGAAAGGTGGGAACAGTGACTCCAGAAACAAAGCAGGAGGACTGCCCCAAATACAAGGCCAGCATGTGTTATATAGGAGCTCCGGATCAGCCTAAACTACCTAACAAGATCCCATCTTAAAATGAAAATAAGGTACTGGTGAAGATTATAAAAGCCGAAGAGGTGTTATTAAATGTTAACTCAGCATCTCCTTCCTCAAATGCAGAGTGAACAACGTGAGTTTCTATTGTGAAGTTAAGACGCATAATTGAATCTGGGAAACAATAGATGTGTATTCCGAACTGTTAAGTTTGAGGGAAAGGTACAACTAGTTTGGCGTGTCAGTAATAAAACCTTCTGTGTCTCACCCGTGGCAAGATTGCAAAGTTCTATATAATTTAACTTTCTCATCTTAACTTTGGATCGTTTGTCCTGTCTAAATCTCCCTGAAATTTTTCACATCAAAGAATCCACTGAAGGGGCAACCACTCATTTCTGTGAGAACTGAAGACCGCTCTTTGCCACAACGGATCATTCATGGCTTAACTTGGAGACGGCCACACTAGAGGTTGGATTTCAGCACAGTCGGAAAGCATTCCTATCAAAGACAGAAGGCAACAAATGCTCATGTCACTGTTAACATTTCCTGAGGTGAATTTAAAATCATATGTATTCTCAAAGTTAATCCTTCCTTATGATTTGGGGTTGGGGGAGGCATTGAAGAGAAATTTTTCCTTTAAGAATCATAGCCTTTCTATTCATGAACCAGAAGGTCATAATCTCTAGTCATAATCTCTAGGATTTTTGAGATAGGACTTAGAAATGAAGATGACTGAAAAGGTAAGGAAGAGTTAGACCTCTGAGGTTAATGAATTGTGGTCAGGACCACAGACCTAATATAGGATTTAGTTGATTATTATATAATATAAAAGGTGACACTGGCTGCCTCTTCCCTGGGGAGTAGATCTGAATACTTACTTTGATCTTTAAAGCAGTGTTGTATCTAAAGCCATAATAGCATGGAACAATTGAGAATGTCTTCCTGGTGTTTTTCCCTCCCATCAATGTTGCTATCCTAGTCACCTGTATGTAGAAACACTCGCATTTGTAATTATCCTGCTCCTTCTGCTTAATTTAGTTGGATGAATCAAGCTATGTGACATCACAATTTCATCAAAATGAAAAGAAATGTCAAGCTGTGGGTTGTAACATCACTGAATGAGTCAGACAGCAGCATGAGAAGGCTTAATTTACAAATAACTTTTCTTTATATCAAAAAGAGAACAGAGAAAAAAATGAAAATAAACAGGAAATGTAAAGGCTATTGTGAAAGGATTTTGAATCAGCATCAGGTCTATCTGTTGTTTACTTGAAGATTCTGCAAATTTATATAGGTTTGCTGAAGAAATCTTACATATGAGAACTGTAAACTAATAAAATAATAAAAACAGAACAGATTTTTGAAGTCATAAAATCAAAATCTGTGATTTTATTTGTGAAAAAAAGGAGAAGTCCTAGAAGGCTTCCTAACCATCCCAGGAGCACACAGTCAACAGACCCAGACCAGAATCCAACTCTCCTGCTGGCCTACCCAACCCTTGTTTTCAAACTTGCTTTATCTGCATATGCAAGTTCCTCAAGCTTACTAACGAGCCTGAGTCACCCTGGTGACTTGGCAGAAGGGCTAATAAAACCTGGACTAAATAAAGGGCAAATTGTTGTTCTGGGTCCTTTAAGATAAAGACATTTTCACAGCTGCTCCCTCCACATGTTCTGTAATCAATTTTCATAGCTTTAAATTTGCATATCTGTATGATAGCCCTTTACAGAAAATGCATGATGTCTACAAGTGACTTGGGTGGTTGTCTCAAAAGAATAGTTCAGCTCACTTGACCTACATTTCCCAGAATTAAACTGTTCCTTTTTCGACCTGGATGTTGATGAATTTGTTTTAATGTTCAAACCAATCTTTACAAAGGACTGCAGTGATGTTCTCTGTAAAATATGCAAATCTTCAGGTGCTTGGGGAGGCTCTCATCACAACACCTCAGTGCCCAGTATTCATTGGGGGGACAGGAAGGGATACCAATACTTGGATGATTCTATGTACTCTAATATATTTCTTTTCCTTCTATACAGATAAAATAGATAATGATGGATAGATACCCTATTACTGTTTTCCTGATATATGGTAATGTCAATACTTCTGCTACTGAAGACAGACACCACAAAATAAGCTTCAGCTTCTCCCTTTCTGTGCTTTTGCACTAGATAAGTAACCAACCCTCTGTCCCACAGTAAATTTCATTCTTCCCAGCATAAGCACATGGTAGATTAATCCAAGACTCATTTCTCCATACAGATTCTGAGTCAACCTCTACAGGCACAGACAGAAGAAGCTCCAAATGTTCATAAGCAGCTAAATACTAAGTGTTTGCTTTAGGCACTTGGGAACACAGTTCTTTCATTAGAGACATATAGCGTATACTGTGTATGGGGCTAACTTCTCAGGTCTAGGTTACTTTCTAACTTGTCTTCTCCATTCACAGCTTTAAAATGTCCCAAAATCCAGGCTTTTAATTAAAAATCCCATTTTCCCCAGGTTAACACTTCTTCCAGCTTCCCTTCTAAATTCTAGCTTGCCCTGCTCAATCTATTCTCAAACTAACTTTCTGAGATAATTCATTTTTCTCTCTTACCCTATCAACCTACCTTTCATTTGCATCAGTAGTAAAACTTTACTAACTTGTAATTCCTCTGTCATTGTTAGCATTTTGTCTAAGCTCCACCCCACAGTAACCTGGCAACAGTCAGGTATGCCTGGCTCACTATAAAAGGAGCTAATTACTCCCTCAGCTCTCATTGCCTTCCTGCTCCTGCTCTGTCCTCTCATCCCTTTCCCCCTTCACCTGCTCATGGCTGGGCTCTACTTCTCTATTCCTTTTCTCTTCTTCTTCTTCTTCTTCTTCTTCTTCTTCTTCTTCTTCTTCTTCTTCTTCTTCTTCTTCTTCTTCTTCCTCCTCCTCCTCCTCCTCCTCCTCCTCCTCTCTTCCTCTTCCTCTTCCTCTTCCTCTTCTTCTTCTCCTAAAAGATAATTTTTGAAATAGGCCGTAACTAATAATAATAACAGAGCCCTTTCCCTAACCTAAATAGTTAAAAGTGTTGCCAGCAGGTTTGGGCCCATCTAATTAGTTACAGAGGAGGGGGAGTTACAAGACAAAGGCCTGTTAAGAACATCCCAGAAACTGACTGGCCAAGGGAAGAACTACACCCTGCCCCCATGGTACGGCCTGCTATTGTTCAAAAAAGTAAAACAATCAATCCCGTGTGCCCTCTCGAAAGTTCGCTTTTTCCCCACCCCACCCATATATAAGTGCTAGACCCCTAAGCCATGAGGTCAGTCCCTCTATCCCCTATGTGAGATATGGGGATATGGGCTGGCCCAGAGCTCTGATTTAATAAACCACCTCATGTACTTTACAGCAAGATGGTCTCTCGTGTGTCCTTTGGGTGCGTGCTATCCTGTGACTTAAGTGGACCTCCCTTCTGGGGAGTACGGGACCTTTCACTTCTTCTTCTTTCTCTTTCTCTCTCTCTCTCTCTCTCTCTCTCTCTCTCTCTCTCTCTCTCTCTCTTTCTCTGCCTTTCCATGCCTCTACTAACCTCGTAACTCCCTTCTCCATGCCCTGAATAAACCCTACTCTATACTATTCCTTTGTGTGGCTGGTCCTTTAGGGGGAAGGAATGCCTCAGTGTGGGCTGGCCAAGGCACCCCCTTCCTTCATACCTCACTACACCTACACCAGACATATCCTGTTAGTTCTTTTAAGAAGTCCGACCGCAGCCCAGAACATATCACTCCAGACCACATGGTTTCAAGGGGGAGGAGGTTTATTCAGGAGATAGGGCAAAGGTGGGGAGAAGAAGATGGAAGGATAAGAGAGAAATAGAGGCCAGCCATGACCACGTGGAGAGGGGGGGAGGAGACAGAAAGGCAAGAAGGTAAGAGAGAGAGAGTAAGAAATTAAGAGATTAAGAGTGAGAGAGTGAGGAGGGGTCAAGCAGCCCCTTTTATGGTGCACCAGGCCTACCTGGTGGTTGCCAGGTAACTGTGGGGAGGAGCATACCTGGTTGTTTCCAGGTAACTGTGGAGGTGGAGTTTAGACAGAATACTAACATATCCCCTCCTCTCTTTATCTTTTTATAAACACATCAATCATTTACTGTTTCAGTTCCTTGTCTGTATAACTGTATAGGTTTCATATTCCTCATCAGTAGTTAATGGTAACTCTCAGAAGTAGAAAGCCTCAAGTGCTGGATCATAAAAGTTACCAAGAAGCTACAGAAGTAGCAAGGGCAGCATTGGAAGCTGTAAATGAAACTGCATGTATCTGGGGAACAGACTCTGGTTAGGAGCTTCTATGCTTCCCACGTGTTCTAAAATGTCAAAACCTTAGAACTTGTTGATTTGCTCTATAAATGAGTGGCATACAGTTCTGTCTCCCCACCCTCAGAAAAACAAAACCATGTGAAGGCCAAAATTTAAGAAACTATTATCTTTGAAGACAGAATTGATATCTAATACCGTTTCAGTGGTCAGAAAACATCTACAGTAAATACTCAGAGACAAGTGAGATGCGTCGGGAAGTTATTGGTCGTCGTTATTGCTGCTCAACAGATGTTGCCTATTTTCTGCTGAGCACATAATTGGATTCTATTTTCTGCTACGTCCAATACGGCACATGCCCATGTATCTTTAATAGGATGTTAGTTCTCTCAAAGGCAAGTTCTAGGAACTAAAATATGGGTATACAACTTCTTTCCCCCTTCTATGGATACTGACTATGCTTTAAAGGATGGCTCTGTAAGAATGACAGTGCAGGTAAACCAGCCCATCTTTGTGGTGTCAGCAAGAAATGAACCTCATTGGTCTATGTCACCTAGATTCTGACAAGTACAAATGTACTTTAAGTGAATGAGAAAAGCATATCAATACAAATGTATTATTATTTTCCTTTAAAGTGAAGCTAGGAAATAGACTCACGGGAAAGTCAGAAATAGAAGGCCCACCTTACATAAGAGAGACTTTATTTAATATATTTTTACAAGAGAAGATCTGACTGGATATTGGCAGATCAATTAGCACTACAAGAGGGGTGAATACTCAGGACAGAGGGGAAGAAATTACACCATAATATATGAGATTTGTTTGATCTATTCAGCAGGAGATGTTATCTAGGCATCTCTCTCTCAGAGACTGAGAAAACTGAATAAAAAGGAAAATAGCTTTATTCACTGAAATGAATAAGCTTGGAGACATAACACAGACTCAACCATACAGAGATTTGAATTGCGCTGGGTTCCCATCTAAACAAAGAAATCCTGAATCCATCCCTTTATGGCATCAAAACATATATTTTTAACTTTACAGAATGAAAACATGTTGATGCTGTTAAAGGTCCCTTTGCAACCCAAACTTCAAAGTAGGGCTAGAAATATTCACTGTGGAGCAGGGGAGGAAAGAGAAAACCAAAGAGAAACTGTCGTTGTCCCTTTCCTTCTGAAAGTGCCACCTTGCCCGTGGGTGTGTGGGTGTGTGGTCACAGCCACTGACTGCCCCTATCATGCATTTCATGACAGCAGCCTGCAAAGGGTGGATGCTTATCCTTTACAGCCAAGCTGTTAGCAGGGTAGCTCTAGACAAATGACTGCCTCAGGTATATCCTTAAAGGCAAATTTGCTCATGTAGAAGAATGCTGTCTAGGACCCCAACATTAGCTTCTTTTCTGCTTTTAAGTATTCATGAATATATAATGCAAATTTTGTTGAAACTTTAACAATGATTTCATTGTTATGAATTGCTCAAATATCCTCGTGTACTTTTCACCAGAATAAGCTTAGCTCAATGATGAGATGAATGGATTGCTAAAGCCCAACAACACAGTTAATGAAATTGTCATCGGTCTGAGCAGTGAGTGTCAGCTCTATCTCCATGCTCTGTGGTTAGCATTCGAAAGGCAAGTGCAAAGGGAGTCTGTTCTATTTGAAGTGCCAAGCAGTGGTCTGCCCAGCCAGAGCACACACATCAATCCAGACTCCTGGGGAGACAAATGAAAATTCAAGCAAGTATTCAATCATCATGAGAAAGCATAGCCTGAGAAGGTGAGTGGCAGGAGAGGCTGGGGTTCCAGACACAGTTCTATGACTGAGCAGCCATGTGACTTTGAAAAGGTTATACAGTTTTTCTGGGTCGACTTTCTTTTCAGAAAAATAAGGCATTGAACTAGAAGATTCCTAAAGTCCCCCTTCCTTCATAACCATGTGTGATGCTACCATGAGTGAGCCTGTAAGGGAGAAACATCCAAATGACTACTACTCTAGATTTAACTGAGGGCCCTGTCCTAGAGGAGTTCATAACATTCGAGTAAGCAAAAGGCTTATCTCTTATTCTGTGGGATGATTAAGATCTGGAAAAAAAATAAAAACTAGAATCAAATGTTAGAGTGACTATCCAAGGGTTATTTGGCTTTGTTGAGTAACATGGCTTCAGACATAACTGTTGTCATTACAGTCTTCTCAAGGCGAGGACCTCAAAGCATGTACTATTAAATGGTACTACCCATGCCTGTCTGTTCTTCAGTTTCGACTGATTCTAAGATGATTAAAATCCATGAGCATAATTCTGATATTTCTTCAAACTCTAACTCCTCTTGGCACCTTAGCCATCTCTGTTCTGTCTTCCGATGGCTCGGGAACTTTTGATTCAGATTGTAAACTCGCCTTAAATAACGGTAGCTACATGGAGATCAATCCTGGAGGCAATTCTTCTTAGCGTTCTGATGGCCAATCGCTCTCAAGTGTTATAGCAGCATGAGTGTGGACTGCTGTAAATTAAGAGGCAGACCTTCTGCTCTAACCTGATAATATACCAAGGAAATAGACCACTGGATGTAAAGTTTATCATTGACAGGCAGTACCCCTGACTGCCCTTCAAAGTGGAGTTTATCCTCTTAGCCTTTCCCTCTTCTAACTTCTCATGGCTCATTTTTATAATTTCTAGTAAACCTCGTCCAAAACACTGAGAGTAGCTTTTCTCTCCCACCTTCTGTGTAACACACTTGAACCCCCCATCTAGCTTCTGTCTTATACCTCAAAAGATTATGTAATTTTTATGACCTGAGGCAATGCCTCCAAGTTTCTGGGTTGAGTAAGCCATTGCACATTGCCAAAGCCTTCAGTTAAAAACACAAGCAAACAGAAAATTAACAATGTAATTTAGCCAAAACAAAGAACCAGGTGTGTGGAAGAGATTTTAAACATCATTCTCATTTTGGCAAATAAAAAAACCACTTACAACTAAAATAGCCTGTTTATCTTCACAACTAGGTTATTGAAGAGGATGCGAACGAAATGTGTATTTTGAGAACCTTTTAGAAACCAGGACAGTTTAATCTTTATACCAATCTTAAGAGATGGTCATGATTGTCATAACTTTATAGATTAATGATTGAGGAAGGCAAATATCTTTCAAATCACCTGGTAGTAGAAACAGTGGATCAAGCTGCCTCATAAAACTATTACTATCTTCCTAAGTCTGTGGCATAAGCAGTCTGAGTCAGATCACCTGGTTTACCTCCTAAAATGTAGGTTAAGGGGTTTCATCCAGTATTGAAGAAACAGCATCTCCAGGAGGGGTTCCTGGTTGACAATCTCTCAGCAGGAGACTCATATACACTAATGTTTATTTAGCAGCTTCCTGTAGCACTCTGGCACTCTCCAAAGTCAAAGGCTGTGCCTCATAAATCTTCTATATATTCCTGGAAGCATCAAACACAAAATTGGGCACCTGGAAGGTGACTAATTAAACCCATGTAGAAACAGAATCATTCAGATCCAACCGGTTTCATCAACTGAGAAACAGTGTTTATGTAAAGGTTAAGGAAGCAAGAGCCAGCCTACCACAAATCTGAGGCTGCAGAACCAAGGGCAAGGGGGTGGGGGATCTGTGAGAACTCAAGGAAATCCCTGCTCCCAATGGGGCTTTCTCGCTTTGATTCCTTCCACCTGCTTGGGGCATGGGAGTATTTTGCTTTCTAAGCCCAAATCTGAGCTTAAAGCTCCCTCAAATATTCTAATAAAAAATTCTTAAATGCTACACAGGTGTACAAAGGCAATATTTAGAGAAAATGCAAAGAAAACCAAAACAAGTCATCTCTAGAATTCATATCCCACGACCCTTTGGCCTTGATACTTCATAATACACAGAATTTACTGAGCTCAAGTCTCTTCCTTTCTCAAAGACACCAATGTGATACTCATTGGTATCACATCAAAGGAACATGCCTTCTTCCTGTTCCTGGTTTCTCCATAAAGTGTTAAAACTAAGTTTTTGCAAAATAAAACTTCTTTATGCAGATAACAGGAAAGTTATAATATAGTTTAATTAAAGAGGAAATGCCAGAATGCTACAGAAAGCACTTTCTTCTCCAAGAAAGAATGTGCTACAGTTAAGAAAAGAATGCAACCGCCCATTTTTGGTCCATCCCCAGAAACCGAGAAGCCTTCATGAGGGATACACTGACTTTCTCTAGTGAATAGACTTGAAGTGCACATGTCAGCCTAGCCTTAGAAATATATTCAATTAAAATTCGCCCTGATTATTTATTGATTTTGCATTTTCCTGCCCTGCCACCATTCAGGCAATTTTCAAAACCATTCTCAAAATACCTCTTCAGCTTCCGAGGAAATGGCTGACACAAACCAAGAATTCCCAAACAAGAGCTGAAATACAAAGCTAATTATTTCAGGCATGCCTCTGCTTCTACAGCAGGTCTTTATGGGTTCAGGAGACTTCATGGGCTTGTTACAGAGGCCAGATTTCAATTTGGGTAATTAGACTTTGCCCGACCCTTGAGAGTTAGCCTGACATAGTTTTCTTGCTTTTCTGCCTGGGTCTTTCTATACTTTTAAACATGCTTAGTTCCTCTGCATTCTACTAACCCCTTTCAAGGAGCTGGTTCTCAAGGCATATTCCTGGGTATCTCTCATCAATAGGTTCAGAAACAACTGTCTTGACTCCTTCAGGACCATTGCTAATGTTCCCTGCCCTAAAAACCCCTTTTCAGTTTGCTCCCCAGTAGAGTTCCTTGTGGCACTTTTTTGGTACCTTATCTGACTCTTATTAGCACAGTGATTTTGTTCTAGCCTACATCATAGTTGTTTGTGGGCAGGTCTCTTGTCCCAGTGGAAGGCAACCAATCCCTTTACTCTCTTAATCTCTTACCCTCTCTCTTATCCTCTTGCCTCTCTGTTCCCTCCCCCACCTTCCTCTCTCTCCACGTGGTCATGGCCGGCCTCTACTTCTCTTCTCTCTTATCCTTCCACCTTCTTCTCCCCACCTTTGCCCTGTCTCCTGAATAAACCTTCTCCCCCTTGGAAAAAAAAAAAAAAAAAAAAAAAAAAAGGATTACAAATACCTCTTACTTTTCTCAACAGCCCCATAACCAACCTGTAGGAAAAGTCAGAAAAAATAAATAAATAAATAAATATGATAATACTTAAAACTTGTGTATCAGGTAATGCAAACAACATGACTTCATTAATCTCAAAAATAACATTAAATCCTGAAAATAACAACCATCCTATTTGTAGCTGAAAAACAAAAAACAAAAAACAAAAAACAAAACAAAACAAAAAAAGCCCTGAATATTAAGTGAGATGCATCAGGCTCTTCAAAGTTGCAGTGCTGGGAAGTCTAGAGCAGAGATGGCTTGCCAGGGTGCTGAAGCCCCAGTACTCATTTCAGAGCCCAATACCACTTCCATAGCCTTAGCCAGAGCCTCTCCTGTCGTGTACAGTTAAGGTTCATGAATGAGGAAGTAAAACTTCTATATAACCCCTCTTGCCGTTGTCTTCACTAATGGCCATTTATGCTGCTTGGGGTCCCTTCTTGTAGGCTCCACCCAACAGCTATCACAGCTTTGACGAAGTCCTATTTATCTCCACACCGACAGCAACAAAACACTCTTCATTTGCTTTTTCTTTACTGCAACACTGGGAAATAAAAGTAGCAGACCAATTTTCCCCCACTTTGGCATCCTATGAATTGATTCTTTCACCTAGTTTTAGACTTTCCGAAGGAAAACACAATCTAAGTCAGAATAAACAATAGAGAATTCATTGTGCGAGAAATTATGTATACTCTTACAACCAGCATGGGATCTGCCCAGTCATGAATATGAATGAGCCTCCCAAACATAACTCTTACCACTATTGTAGGTACAATGTTCTACTGAAAGAGAACTGTCTCTCCAATCCCTAACACTAGCCTCTGTTGCTGTAATGTCTTCTGTCCCAACCAGATTAACGTGCCTCTCCATTTTTAGCCATCTAGCATTTGAGGAGTAACGGCCTAACTATAGTCATATTTATAAACATAAGGGTGGGATATTGTCCAATAAGAGAGTACTTGCCTGGCATGCACAAGACCCTAGATTTCATTGCCAGTGCTGCCATAAAAAGTATAAAAATGCAACTTTATTTTGCCTATAATTATAGCAGGAAAGAAAATAGCATGTACCCAAAAGGTGAGAGCCAAGAGTTCACCATAAGGCGTAGCAGGATGGGCATTAATTTCTGAATTTGACTAGAAGTCACCTTAGAGCTTTTGTTCCGACGTATCTGAAGACTGGTGACATGGTTTAAATTCTTTACTTCTTTTGAATTCATACCCCTTACTACCTAGGGCTTTTGTTGATCTTTGGATTCTTTTCCCTTCTTATCATAAAATCCACTCTCGAAGTAAAAAAGTCCAAGGGCCTCTGTGATTGAGTAAGCAATGTAAACAACAGAAAGAGACTCTCAGAAGCTGCCTGCTGGTGCTGGCCGTCCCCTGAGACTCCTCTCTGCACCTGTACATGGTAGACAAAGAAGAGGCTGACCATTCCAGTCCACGTTGGAAAGAAAACCGAATGTGACAGAAGGGTCCCAGAGTGCCCTTGATTGCTACATGGCTTTCTTCAGATATTACTTGCATTGATTTTTTTTAAAAATTATTACAGATTTCAGTTTTTCTTTCTGGAAAGCATAACATCCATATACATTTGGACACATTAAAAGAATAACCCAAGCCAAGTGTTTCTAAAATCCCTTTCCCTTATTCTCTTTTCATTGTTTCTGTAAGTATGGAATTTTGAGATCATTTATTGGTGGTGGGTTTTTTTTTTTTTTTTTTTTTTTTTTTTTTTTTTTTTTTATCAGCCATGGAAGAAAAACCTGCTGGAGTAGTGAGGTAGAAGGAAAGGAATGCACCAATCCCTGATCACCTGAGATGAGTGAGCAAGGGACAAAGGAAGCAATCTGATGCCAGATTCTGACTCAGAAGAAGAGAAAGGCTAATTCCAGGGTGAGCAAAACATTTGCATCTGGAATAGCCTGCTGCTGCTCCCTTCTGCCTTTGATGTTAGTGGCTGGATGGAATTTTTTGGGCAGTGGGCTTGACATAAAGACTATCATTTATCCCTCAGTTAACATTTAGAAGTGTGAAAGGCCTCGGTTGAACAATTATAGTTGCATGTAAAGCAAGAAATTAAATTTATGCCCACCACCAAAATTGGCATTGGGGATTAGCATATTAATGGCACAGATGTTGTTATGAATATATGGCAGATATTATATATTTGACCAAAGAAAGGACTATGTATCAATTTAATTGTACAATAAATTACATATGTTTATGTGTCTATTCATAACAATTCTCAGATGAGTTGACTAATTTTGATAAATTAGTTCAAATTAGGAGTTGATTTACATCAAGTAGAAGCTCTAAGTGTTTACATCAAATGATACCTGATGGAAGAGTCTACAGAGCTCATCTTCTGGATTTTGTGATAACTTTCAGAGCCTTCTTTCCCAAACTCTTTTTAACCCCATTGCAGAACACGAGATGAGTCTCACAATTTCAGGTAAGTGTGTATGTGACCTTGTTGTTTAAAAGTCAAGTCTGTCGAATTTGAATTTCTCCACCTAACTTTTGATTGATGGACTGGCTAGTGGACAAATATACAAAGTAGAACTCCCAAATTCATTCATATATATATATCAACATGGAATGCAGGGAAGGTGGTGACATGTGCACTTGGAGGATATGAGAGGTGATTCTTTCTCCCCAGTTACTCAGTGAAGTAGCAGAGATTTCATAACTCTGGGAGCTTTAAAGGGTGAAAAGTGAGGGCACCTCCCACGGTGGAGCTGCCTGGAAGAAAAGTTTAGATAAAGCTGGAAGATAGCTTTAGAAAGCCATCATCAAAGTTTGACCTATGCTGTTCTCTTTAGAGGGTAGTCCTTAGACTATATTGTCTGCACAGATTATGTGGCATCGCACTGAAATTCAGGATCTGACTCAGTCAGCAAGGAACAGGGGCAAATCCCAGCCAATCAATAAGCTACATACGATGCCATGATCGATCAACTAGTTAAGGCAATACTTTATTTGCTCTGACAATTACAGCCTTGAAAAGATGTGTTCATGGCGGGGATGAGTGAATCTGTCAAAGAGATATAAAGTTCTTCAGGAACCCCTAAATATTCACATAGACTTGGTCTTTGTCTAACTCTGTCACTTAACAGCTCAGTTTCTTTATTTAAAGAGCCAATTTCCCCAACTTTAAAATAGGCATGATGCAATGTAATTTATAGGGATGGTAATAACATTAGATGAGCTGAGGAGCCTAGTGCTCTTTCAATAGACTGCATAAAATATGCTGTGGGATATAGGTGAAGCTCCTCCCTGTGACCTCAGCCACACGTTGGTCACAGGAGACACTCTCAAAGGTCCAGGGTTAAACTGGCTTCTGTAAAGGAAGTTCCAAATGTCCATGACCCTCTCAGCACAAAGGCTTTGATGATCCTGAGATGCACTGATCCAGGGAGCCCAAAGTCAGTTGTATTTAAAAGCCACTTCTATGAACACACCCATTAGTCTCTGACCAACAATTTGGAATCAAAAGCAACAACTCATAACACAAAAAACAGTTCAATAATAAAGCCCTTGTGTTCATAAAAATGTTTCTATCAATATCTTTTGAAAGTTTGCTTTGTTTTGTTCTTAATGCTAATACCTTTTCCTACTTAGGTGGTCTTTCAAGTCATTTGAGAGCCTAAGTTCTATTATCTCATTGGAGCCTCAACAGACCCCTAGAAGTAAGAGTCATAATCCTCGATCACAGCCAGAGAAATGGTTTTGTGATTTACCTGTAATAGTTAAACCAGAGAGGCTCCAGGCAGGCTGTCCATTCTATGCTCTGATGCTTCTGTGAGCGAGATGTGACTCATTTGAATCCAACGAATATTTAAACACCTTCTGCATGAACAAGCCCTGCAGAGGAAGCAAAAGAGAATGCTGTAGATTTCATAATATACAAAAAATACTTGCTTACATCTGTTGCAAGTCTTTCATTTTACAGATCAGATCACTAAGGTCAACAACACATAATGATTTGCCCAAGCCTCCCCGCTAACTCTTGCCTGAAGAGAAAAAGTCCATTGGAACATTCTATTCATTCTGAGTAGCCATCTTTAATGGTCCCTGTACCCAGGTACCCAAGGTTATCATGCTTGTTCCACATTCCTTCAGACTTGACATGATTACCATTAATTAATCTAGGGTGACAGTCTTATATTTGATCCACAAGACTTGAGGATTATTAGTAGAAAGAAGTAATCTTCCAGTTGTCTTTGCCTTCTTTAAATCTGGCACCATTCTGTGACTCTGTGTGAACATGGAAAGACTATCAGTAGGTAATGTGCTAAGACCAGCAAGCACTGGTGTTGAAACATTTCAAATCTTTCAAACATGGAAAGAGTCATCCACCATCTTCCAGATAATGAATGAGGTGAGACCTGGCTATTCTCAGTCCCTCTGTCGTCATTTCTTTAATCGGAGCTTAATGGAATGAATTGCTAGGAAAACGGGGAAAAAGAAAACATTAAATACAAAAGGCCAACTTGCTAGCCTATATTTTTAGTTCAAGTGACAGTTTTTAAATTACAAAGGTAAAAAAAAAAAAAAAAACTTTTGTTAAATCGGGTTTTAAATATGCAATTTATCAAACTAGTACATTTTTATGATACTTAAACTACTGTTTTAATCGTGAAAGGTAGAAATACCAAGTGCTGGTATTATTCTTCATTTCTGCCACACCTCTGATTGCATGGAGGGGCTGTTTTGTTAGGATAGAAATCTGGACTGCTCTCAGCAAAACTCTGAGAAATACATATTTTCATTCAGGTCACCACACTGCTAGATCACTTTCTAACCCCAGAGCTCTTATCATGTCACAGGAAAAGCGAAAATTATTCCAGGAGCAATTACAGAATTTCATGGCTGAAGGGAGCCCAGAGGTCTAAAGGGTACTTACTGTCTCTAGACTGAAGCCCAAAGGACACAGACTTCCCGTGTGCCTTCTATGCCCAGAGCCTAGCCTAGATTCTAACTCTCTTCAGGACAGTGGATGAATTTGTATCATGTTATAATTTCCCCATTTCAAACAAACAGCCCCATAAAACCCAAAAACCAACTGTTTGGGTTTGTGTGAGTGTATACCTTTCAGAAAGCTAATACTTTCTGGGTTTATATCCCCCCCCCCCCCCGGGATCAGTTATCCTCTACCAACCAGAGGTAATGACTTGCAGAGTGATCTTGAAGATTTGTAGAAAGAAAACCAGCATCCTGACACCTTTGTTTCTTTTTCTCAAGAAAAGAATTATATCACACAGTGTTATTGAGGGATGTGATGTGTAGGAATGAAGTCAGAGGAACCATAATTGTGGGCCCTGCAATGATATTCTGGTCTAGACAACAATGGTACCATAAGATTCTAATGGCACTAGAAAGTTCCTATTGCCCATTGATGATATAGCTACTGTAAGTTCACGGCACAAAGCACTGCTACCATGTTTACAGTGATACTGGTAGACTCAAATAATTATAGTGTCTACTATTCACGCAAAGGTGTGACACATATGATTATATATACAGTGCAAAATGCTTGGTAATGATGACAAAGAACTATGTTACTGGTTTACTGCACTAGTATTTATCTTTATCTTAGAGTACTCCCAGTTATTCAAGCTAAAGTTTACTGTGAAGCAGTTTATTATGTTACACAGGCAGTAACCTCATACATCTAGGGTTCACCATGCTCTTGACTGCATCAGGATGCCACATTGGGTGACTGAAGCTGTATCATCTAGGTCTGTGTAAATCCAGGCTGCAACATTAACCTCACTAAGAAATCAATGGGCAACAATTAATACCTGAGCACATATTGTGTGTTCAAACAATATTCAATATTCGACTTTTAATCTTATCTGAAAGGGAGAAAAATACAGTGGAACCTCCCCTGTAGAAACAACTCTGCCCCATGATTATCTTAAAAACAACTGCATAATTCTTCCTTAAGCAAAAAGGAGAAGAAACTCTGATTTCAAAGGCCCTTTCTTTACAGCTGTACAATCTGCCTCTGTACATAAATAGCTATGGCTGATACGAAGTGAGCTGGAACAGCCATCAAGCAGGGAGAACAGCATCCAGTTGGATTCTTAGGCCACGTTCTGCCTCAGATCTTCTATGGACCCCTGACCAGTCTATCTACCCACCAACTTTCTGCAGGCCACCATGCTTACCTCTCAAATGGATGCTCCAGTAAGTTTTGCATTTGTGTGGAGTTCGCTTAATGCAATCTGCAGAACCTAATACCCTAACCTGGTGTCCATTTCTACTTGTCCTCTAGGGACTGCTACCCTAAGCCTCTGACCAGATTTAGCCCAGAGTGACAACAAAAAGTGCTGGATAATATCACTGCATCCCTCTGCCCCAAATTCAAATGTTTACTTTCCTAAAAATGGACTAACACCAGTAATTCATTATTAATGAAATAAAAATTATATTCACATTTGCTAATTATTTTTACTCATTTATGTTTAAAAAAAGAGGAGAGATGAGGGAGACTGAGCTTTAAACCCTATAATTTGGTGACCAATTAGTCTTTGATTTACCGTGATGTGCTTAGAACGTTTTTTTTTTTTTTAATATTAAAAAAGGCTTGCAGCTGAAAATTTACATTTAAAAAGTAATTAATGCCAATTCAATGAAGAAATCTTCGGTTTCCGACAGAATTACATTGAACTTCAAGCCCTTCATAAGTCTAGCAAGGCTTGATCATCAGTTAAGAGACACTTCATTAGTGTTCTGCTCAACAACATGCGCAGGGTGCCCTACCCCAAGTGAACTTGTATTAGACCCCTTCTCATCTTCTACCTAACTCTATGACCTTCACTCCTTATATCCACGCAGAAGAACTTGACTCCTGGTTGCCTCAGAAGAGCTAGTCCTTCTCATTCCATGTAGGGAGCTCTCAGGGCTAAGCCCATTAGGATCAGGACAACTAACTTAGCATCAACTGATCACCTCCTGAAATTTCCCCACCAACTGAAATTCTCCCATCTCCTTTCTCGCCCCCTCCCAGGCTCTCTGAGCTTCCATAGGCAAATTAGTCTCCTAAGGTGAATGGATGGCTCCTTCCATTGACCACCACGAGTCCCTCTTTAGTTAGGAGGATGAAGTGGTTTTACTTCCCATTCTTACTCTGTTGTGTAAGAGCCTCACATGGTATCACTTAAGACATCCCATAATTTTTTAATGGCCTCTTTGTCGATTTCTTCCCCTTTTAAAATTTATTTTTGATAATTTTGATAATTTCATATGTGAATACAACAAAATGTGATCAAATCTACACCTCACTTACTTCCTCTAACTCCCCTATGTGCTTCCCAACACACCTCTATCCTAGCTTCATATATATGTGTGTGTGTGTATATATATATATATATATATATATATATATATATATATATATCCCTCTGAGTCTAGTGAATGTTACCTATATGAGCACCAGTGTGGGAAACCCCTGCTAATTAAGATCGAAATTCACCATGACTGAATAGCCTCTGGGTTCGGTGCAATTATGAGACACTCCGTTTATTAGCTTACCTTCTCCATCTCTGACCTTGTCTGGGTAATTCTAAGCCCCCACATATATAACTCTACCTAAGGAATGTCACGTAGCCTCAGTTAGATTGCAAGATCAATTTCCTTTCTCCTGATAAAATGTGTTTAGCTAACACCTGAGATTCCTGAAATGCTTCCCCATGCTAAGGAAGCATTTCAAGTACCCTAAGCCCCCAGCCAAAGACCTTTGCCCATCCTGGATGTTCCTACCCTCAGTCTCCCAAAACTTTCCAAGCCTCCATTCACCCTAGGGAAAGCTGATCTGCCTCCTGATATCAGTTCCTGCTGTGATCACTCACCATTTGTACTAAGGGGGGGTGAGGGGGGGCGGCTCTGAAATCCCTGTTCCAAGGCTCTGCTTCCTTTGCCACTAATCCTTGTGAATGACACAAAAGGGCAGGGAGACCCAAGGAGTCTCCCCTTCTGGCTTTTATATTGGCAAAACCTAAAGCAAAATTCAATTTTCTGAAAGATTTTATGAAAATAAAAATAATTTGGGATGAGATAGGTGTTAAGTGTTTCCAGACAGTGTAAAATATCACTGATTCACAACTTCCTATTCCATCCCCATATTGTTCAGCCATGAGCACTCCTTTGCCTCCTAGAGATTACACAACTGTGGTCCCCACTGGGAAGGTATAAGGTGATGGTCAGGGATCACTAACGCATGTGGTATATAATACACTTGAAAATAAATGCCAAACCTTACAGATGCTTCCTATGTGTCTTTGATCAATACCAAAAATCCAAAATGAATAAATTAATTTAATCATTGATTAACTCCATTCACTACGGGTTTATTCAACGTCCTGTGCTAAGACTGTAGAGGTATATATACATACACCATTTCCATTTATTAAATAGCCATTCTGTGTCAGGCATTTTACATACATAATACTCAATCTTCCCAACAAAGACTCTCTTACTATACCAATTTTATTGCCAAGAAATGTGGCATTGAAAGAAACTCTATGTCTACTCTCATTAGCAAGTAAGTGTCAAAGCTCAAGTTCAAACCAGTGCTATGAAACTATAAACTATACTTTAAAAGAGAATTGAAAATGTGATATATCCAGCATTGCAGAGTTTATACTTAAAAATGGAACTTGTATTCAGTAACCTTTGTATTTACCATTTGTGTTTAAAGTTTGGAAGCTTAGGCTATGTTAGGTTATCTGCAGACATCAAGGAGGTGATGCTGAAAGATTCCATGGTTCCAACGTCTGCAGACATCAGGCATGGTTCAAGACCTGAGATCTGTAGAATCTCATCATTTCTGGACTCATTTATTGCCATGTCAACATACTCCTTTTCAGTCTAACAGTCTGAGGATATAGAAAATCAACAATAAGCCCTTCATGTCTAAGTAACTCTAGTCCTTAAGCCTGTCTCATGTTGAATTTATATATATATATATATATAACAGGACTTCTCCATCAATTTATTCTATTAAGTCTGATCAATATCAACTTCCCAACCTTTACCTGGGAATACCTGCTCAGCATGACGACAGGATGACAGGATGGTGAACCAAGGTCTATTTTAGTCTATTTTTGAGCCATCTTCCCTGAAGCTGAAGCTTTTTGCCCGAGGCTCAGGATACCTGGAGCCTTTTCACATGTGAACAGACCTTCTGATCTTACCTAGCTCAGACATATCAAATCCTTGAACTTCTTCGTGGTTCTACCTCAATGATTGAGACAGTCTAGATCCACCAATGGGTGTGTGACATTTGACACTGTCCTTGGGCATTCTATCAGCTCTCTTTAAATTGACCCAGTAACCTAAAATGCTTCTCCTCCAGAGTCAATCCCCAACTGTCCACAAGGTACTTCCCAAGCCACCTCACTTATTTGACTTTTCAACTTTTCTCATAATGTATGGCAGTGTTCATCTGAAAAGGTTTTAGATCCTCCATCACTATTTGAGATACCTCTCACAATGAAATGGAAGGGAAATAGCCTTTCCCCTCTTGAAGTAATCTATCATTCATAAAATAGCTGGCTATTAGTGATAGCCTTATGAATGCCCTGAGAACCCAATCATTTTACCTGATCAGTCTAATTTAATGCTAAGTGGTCCTCTGGCATATCTTGGAGTATCCAAGTTCCTAGTGGTTTTATTTCAGTGATTGATGCCAGTATGTAAGTACACCAAGAGGCCACCCAAGAACACTTCAGGTGAGGAGGTCTCAAGCAACAGGACTCTGTGTCAAGGGTGGAAATGTAGAAATAACCAGGGAGCAGACACCAAGCCTCTGCAGGATATAAGGATAAGAGCAGCACTGTCCACAGCATAGCTTTGGCTCTATGGAAAGCACAAACTGTTGAAACAATGATATCTTTAGCCATCTCATCCTCTGCTAACATAAATCACCTGCAAAGCAACACACGCCATCAAAATCTGATTCTTCAACCTCTGTCAGCCTCAAAGACAGGAGCCTGATTACTGAGGCTGACTTTTAGCTGTGTGCTGCACTTGCTTCATTCAGCCTTACCCCTAAGACGTAGGCTGCCTCCCACACAGCCCACCTAATGAGTGATACTAACAGCACTGTTAATATGCCACATCATTAATTGCTCAATCTAAATTAATCAGATATCCTAACATTTCTCTGTTTTTTTTTTTCCAAAGGCTCTTGTTAGAATAGGCTTTTAAAAAATTGGGTCTCTGTTAATGAGTGTAATAATAATATTCTATTTCTATATACTGCCTGACACATACTAACTAAACTCAGAAGCGTACAATGTCCACACAGACAAAGCGGGTATAGAGCTGAACACTTGCCTTAGCTATATTTACTATATATATATTTAACCTGCTTCAACTAGACCTAAGCTACATTTTTCCACAAATAACAATTTAAGATTTATAGCAACTTTGACTGGAAATGCTTGCCTTGTTTCACTTTTATCTGAGCACCCCAGAATGATAATGCCAAAGAAACACAGTCTTTTTAAAGATGTCCCTTTGTTGCCTCTGTGCCAGTTGGAATCATATCTATTGCAAGCTTTCTTCTCCCAAGAAGATGCTGACAGTGAGAATCCAAAGACAGGGATTACTTTGCAGACTTAGATAATACCTGATACTGGATTCAGAAATAGGCCAAACAGCCAGCCAAGTGGCATATACCCATAATCCCAAGCACTCATTAGGGAAGCTAAAGGAGGAGGGTCACTGCAAGTTCAAGGCTAACCTGGTCTAAGTAATACATTCCAGGTTACTCATAGCTACATAGCAAGGTCCTATCAAAAACAACAACAACAACAAATTACAGAAAAACAAAAAACCAAACAGGCAGAATAGCTGATCTTCTGCTCAGTGATGTGGAGAAAGCCAAGTGAGATTTTCCAGCCAGCATAGTCTTTGTCACCATTAATATGGGCCCCAAGTTACATAAGAACTGTGTTTACATCATGAAATGTGTTGGTCTTTGTGACATAGAAAGAAATGAAGAAAAGTGAATGCGGGCAACCCGAAGATCTGTCTTCCGAACTGTGTGATACTGACTGACAAGCTGTTTTGCTATGCTGGTGGTACTCAACTTCTCATACACAGAAAGCAGTAGCCCAAACTTCAAGTCAAAACACTCACAAGCAAATTGCACTTGCAAATTCCATCGCCAAGTCCATTAACATGATGAGTAATTCTTACTTGATAGATCTTTTGTTTTATGGCTATTAAATTACCATTATTACAAATCACTCAAGACAAGGCAAGAGGTCAATGTTTAAGGAGGGACTGGGAATATGGGACAAGGGGCATATTTATCCCTAAGTGTGTTAAGCTTTTCTCTAAGAATGCACAGCTTTTTTCCCCACATGTCATCCTTCTTGCAGTGTTCAGACCAGATTCCTAGAGCTCCTGCCTGCAAATGACATTGGACTTGCGCGTACTTGTGTCCAAGTTCAAGACAGCAGGACAGGACTACTACCCAGTTCTAGAGAAGAACCAGATGTATGCCAGGAACTTCAATATTGGCATCAAAACTCCTCCTTTTCTGGTTAAAAACAAACTCCCTTCCCTGGGAGTTGCCTTCTGAGACTAATGTAAGTACTCGCCCTCTCCTTTGACAATAGGAGTAAAAAGCGATTGAATCAGGGGGTCATTTCCCCAATTTTAGGTGAACTATAAATGAACTCTAAGGCCTTTGAGTTTACTCATTCTTTGTACTACTATATCTCACTGTTATCCAGAGGAGAAAATCTCCTGCAGAGCCCAGGACTATCCTTGTTCCGGGGTCTCCAGCAATGCCCTCTCACAGTTATCCCAGATGGGACAAACTCTTAAAGAGAACAGAAATAGCCTTGTTCCTAGGTCCCCAGCATCACCACAGTTAACTGATGCAGGCAAACTGTTCTCTCAGCCTGTACTCTAGGAACACCAAGTTGTGAACTCAGAAGCAGCTAATGAGATGAGGTTCTACAGAACCACTGAGCACGTTCTGAGATCTCCAGGGATGAAAGCAGTTAAGAAATTTGATTTTTTTTTTTCTTTTGTAGATTTCCAACTCAGAAAGTAATTCACTAGAGTTTTCCAGTCTAAAAAAACTTAAAATTTGAAGCAGGAGATGCTCAGAGGTAACGAAATCACACCAACAGGAGTCCCTCAAGTAGCATGCAGCTAGTGAATGCCACAGGCTCACTTAAACCAACTGATTGGAAAATTGAAATATTTTCCAGACACTTCAAGCAAACCCACAGAGCATCAATTCCAATAGATTTGTTTGGCTACACTGGGGCTTATAGGATTATTAGGACCCCTGCAGATAATGAGCTTCGTGCTTCACAAGTTAGTGACGACCGAAGCATTTTCTGAGACCTGTTTTATTTCTTTGATCAGAAAATGTCTTTGGAGGTAACTCAAGCCAGATACCATAAAGAAGGAATCTGCAAAACTGAGTACAGAATGCCATATGTTGTAGAATGAGCCAGTGATTTGCAAGAACCAAAGTACAATTCCAATCCAGTTATTAGACCAATTAAAAGCCAGTTACATGATGACTTATAAGAAAGAATGAATGAAAAGAAGGGAAAATGGATGGATGGAGGGAGGGAAGGAAGGAGGGAGAGAGACAACCCAAAATGCTATGTCGCTGGATGAGTAAGGAAACCTCACATACACGGATGGGCATTTGAAAAGTCAGGAAAGGAAACGAATCTCTAACATACCCTTCCCAGAAACAAGCCGCTGTGGCAAATGCCACAGACCATCCCCTCCTCCCGCTCTTGCCTTTTGCAAAGATTTCTGATGCTAAAATCCCAAGGGAAAATCCAGCAACACTTTTTAAATAAAACTGAAATCCGGTGGCTCAGCCCAGACCTAAGCCCTGCTTCCCGACGACGTTTACATACGCAGAATGGCCTTGGACTCTGGATGTGACTCAAGGCAAGAAAGAAGGGAAGACACAGCCAGCCAAGTGGCCTGTGCTCTGGATCTCATGGGTGACCTGGCACAGGCTTCATTTCCTGCTTTCTTCACAGAGTGATTTAGCCTTCCCTCTTCCCAAAGGCTTGGGAGCAGAGATAAAGATTATCTCTTTTCCTGCCCATTTCTCCTTCAGTTCTGAGCTATATATCTGGGGTCTGAGACGTGTGTGCCCTCGTCCTGGATATTGAATTCTGGCCTCACCTTATATATCACTCACTTGCTGCGTTTCCTCGCCATTTTTCCTTCTCTTTTCTTCCCTTCTTACCCTCTCATCCATTTTAGAGAGGCTGCCAGGCCATTTTCAGACAGGAAAACAATGAATCTAACTGGAGCTCAGAGCCTACTCTCACAGAATATTTAAATGAGATAAATGATGCTGATGTGAACGCCGGCTCCCTGACATATTGGAGTACAGAGAGTCACGTAGAGCTGTCACTCAGAAGAACGATTCCAAGCTGCCATTCTGCTGTCCTGCCATCCCGCCACCCCAGGCACCGACCACAAAAGTGTAGTCCCCCGCAGGAGGTCAGACAGCAAGCCCCTGTATACTGCCTCGGGCCAAAACCAACTGAAAAGCAGGTATTCCCTTCGAATAAACTCCCAGAAATGAACCCGAGGCTGGAGGTGAAGAATATGGCACTGTAATAGCATCTCTCACGCAACAGACGTGATTTCTTTTCCTATTGTTTGCCAATGCAACAGCCAGAGAGGCTGCATGGGGTACGTGATCCCTCTAAATTGGACTATTGTGTTCGAGCTGTCATTTTTCATTCTTTAAACTAGGATCCCTTCAGGTAATCAGTAACCTTGAAAAGAACTGAACTCTCCAGCACAGGTCTGCAGAAAGTCCTCTGAGAGACTAGAAAAGTTGGTGAAAAAAAATATAAACATCAGTGCCCACGCTAACTCCTCTGGCTCCTTGGAGTCCCTTGCTATCTCCTTCTATCTTCGCCTTGAACATTTCACAAAGTTTAGACGGGTTTAGGTTATCACTCAAACACTCTGACTCAAACTCGGGGAAATTGTTCCTGTAATGGAGTTCTCAATTTATTGGTCAATTTCACCTTGATTTTGTGTCACTGTTGGTTTTGCTAGCTCTTCGCCTTGTAGTACATGCTCTTAAAAATGTGATACATTTTCAAATATTTTAAATATCACAGATAATTTGATTCATTTCATAATCTCCTCCTGGAAAAATAAATAAAAATACATTATATTTTTTTTTAAAAAAATGAGAGAGACATTGTTCACCAGCCTTGTCTTTTTCATAAATAGCTAAAATCTGCCACCTTCTGGATTTTCAACAAAGATTTAAGACAAGCTGGGCTACCGTTTTTTGAGCAAGCCTTAATATTCTTCAGCTATGCAGTGACACTGCCATCTTGTGGCTATTTCTTAGACTACGCCCTCCACTGAAACAGGAAAAGGGAGAAAATATTCATTTAAAACTGTTTACTCAAAATAGCAAAAATTAAAAAGAAATTTGCATGAAATGTCCTACAGTTTATTCCAAGAGATATAATTTGTGAAATAAAAGAACATACGGGAACATTTGTGTTCACATTGACACAACCTCCTGTAGGGGAAAATGTGTTTTTATTTCCGAAGGCAATAAAAATTAGACAATGCCCACATTAGCATCGTGACAACCTCATCCTCCATCTAAAATGAGATGAGAACTGTAGCTGTTTCTTGGTGGTTTAATCCCCTTGGTTTGAGGAATAGGCTAAATCACATTGGTTGCCTAATAATCTAATGCTGAAATGAAAATAAGATCAATACATTTCCACCGTTAGGATTTCTAGGCTCTGCAGTCTAAGCCATCCTAAGGATTTCTTCTGTGCCCGAGGAGAATCCATTTTGAAGAACATGGGCAACTGAGCCTCACGGTCATTACCTCGTCTGCAGGAGTCTAGCTGTTGCGAATGAAGAGCAGAGTGGCCCCTGCTAATCACATTTCCAGGATGCAAGTTCATTGCTTTCTTTTTGTGGGTGTTTTGAAATCTCCCCAGCATTTCGCTCTGGGAAGATGAAGGGTCTTGGGTCATCCTTTCCCACCTCCCCAGGGTCAGCAGCACTCCAGCAATGTGCTGGAGTTCCAGAGTTGTCAGGAATTTGACAAACTATCCCAGCCGCTGTAAATCAGTTTTGCGCTGAAAACACAGCAAAGTCTATGCTGCATATTTGCAATCTGGTACCAGATTCTGTCTCAGAAGATCAAAATCAGTTTAAAGCAGGCACATTCCCCTCATCCTGCATGCTTTCTGTCTCCTTCACCCAGGGCAGCTACCTCACCTCAGTGTGCAAGCTGGAGCCCTGAACTAATTACCACCTTTGTTCTTCCCAGTGATCATGTGATGCTGGCACAGAGTGACTCACGTTTGTGTGTGACAAGGCAGCCTGTGGCCACTGTGGACCCCACACCAGCAGCCTTTGGGGGAAGAATCCTTGCGTTAGATACTATTTCATCTTCTATTGTTTAATACTGTGCTTACTCCTGTGCTGTTTGTTTTGTGCCTGGGAGGATTAGTGTTAAATGTAAATACCAAACTGACCACCCCAGTGTAAGGAACACTGCATCTGAAGCCAGACTCAAGCTATGCGGCATTTAAAAACTAGGAGTGGCAAAGCATTGGTCTGGCCCAATGTGCAATTCATTTGGGACCTAACAAAGGATTTTAGCAGTGCTTCTGACTGGGATATGATTAGGCAAACCCTCTCCAGGCTGCTATTGATCACAGCGCTAGAGGTATTAATTCTCTTTCTCCTTTCTCAGTATGTCCCAAAGGGGAGCTACCCTACAGCCACCCTGGGATCAGATCTGAAGTGGAATAGTCAGGAGATGAGGAAGGGCACTGTGGCTAGACCAGCAGCCCCAGGGCTTTGGTGACCTTTTGACTACTCACAGATGAGGTTTCTGGCAAGTTTCTACCTGCTGGAGTTCTCCCCAAGAGACTCTGACTTTCCAGCCCCTGAGGCCATAAGTAAATCCTCATGGATCCTTTCTCTCCCCACGTCCAAATAGAAAAGTAAAACAGGTGTGGAACATTCTAGCATTTTGCCAAATAAATAACCAGTCATTGCTACGCTAGTTACCAACTGCTGGCTAAATCTCAATTGCAGTAAGAGATAGTGGGGACTCAGGAAGAATGAGTGTATTCCGTAGACAGGATTTTATGGGACCAGATATTCACAGGAGGCAGACTGGTGGCACAGACAGAAGATGGGGGCTTAGAGGGCAATTTTACTGAGAATATGCATGATGGTGAGAGTCAAGAATCGCTTGTGTGTTATAAACACACACACATGCACACACAGTTCCACATTTTATTATTCCAGTTACTTGTGATTAACTGAGTCCAAAGCTACTCAATGGAAAAATCGCATAGATAAGTCACCCATGATTTCTTTCTGTGATAAAACAAAACAAACAGCAACAACAAAAATACCTTCACCCTACTCTACGTAGTAAATTATCCCTTGGTTCAGTGTATCCATACTGTATGCTACCTGCCCATTAATCACTGTGGATTATCAATTCAACTGGCATGGTATCCCAGCACTTATTTTCAAGTAATCCTTACATAGTAACCTACCACTGTGTCACAGTGCTAAAAGAAGGGTAGGCATGGTACAGTGTGAGGTATTTTGAGAGAGAAGGAAAGAGAGACCACATTCACTTAACTTATATATGCTGTTAGAATTGTTCTACCTTACTGTTGTTGTTAACCCTTTATTATGCCCAGTTTATGAATTAAAAACAAATATTCTCTGATATGTCTTCTATGTTAGTATTACATATAGAATGATTATAGTTAGCTAAACATCAAGAACTAAAACCATTTCCTGGATTCAAAGAGCTCTCAGACTACAAAGCAAAAGACTGTTGATTCAAAGAATTACACACCTCCCTGGTGGGTGGAAAGAACCAGGTAAGAGTGGGAAGACAAAGCAATTCATTTTTCTGAGAAGAGTCAGAGAAAACACACACAGAGAAGATGCCAGTAGGGTCTCAGATAATAAAAAAGAGGGGCAGGAGGGAATATAACTGTTCAGAAAGATGACTGGAGCAGAGGGGATGGCAGCTGAGACCTTGTGTGGGACCAGAACATGGAGGCTGATTGCCTCCTGAGTGAAGGTGAATTTCAGGAGCTGCAGGTGTCAGGCAGTCTCTCCCAAGTGGACACAAGGTGCCCTAGCAAGCAGTGTCAGAAGAAGACACTGGCTGAATCCTTCAAGAAATGAGGTCTTTTAGAGACAAGCTTTGGCAGTAGTGATAAGAAGCAGTCCAAGTGGACATGAAAGAGACTAGCTAGAGACATGAAAACCAGGTAAAAGGCTACTTCAGTGTTCAAGTGAACAACAATGAGGTCCTCCACTTCAGACAGAGAATTAGAAACAATAGTAAGGTCTGAAGTAGAATGGAAAGAATCAGGTTGGAGATGAGACTCATGACAAGATGACTTGTATAGGTGATATAGCAGTGGGGACCAGTCTCCTGGGTTGTAGAGCAGAGGACTAAGAAAGGGGATGCAAGATGCCAGTAGGATGGGATGGTAGGATGGGATAAATTGGTCATTACCAGCACACACACATACACCACACACACCACATACACACACCACATACACACACCACATATACACACATACCACATACACACACCCACACCACACCACACCACATACATACAGAGAGAGAGAGAGACACAGAGAGAGAGAGAGAGAGAGAGAGAGAGAGAGACACCGACTGAGAGAGAGGACAAGGTAGAGTGTCTGCAAGTGCACAGAGGAGTGGAGGTACTTACCATAGCACAAGTTAGATACTTCATGACCAGGAAAAAAAATTTAAGGCCCCCTGAATGCTTTTTTTCTATATACCAAGAGTGCTTTTATTCTAGATACCAGGAGCCAGTGTTATTTCAGAGTTCCTTCCTGTCTTCCAGGATGACATTGATGCTGGACATTACCAGGACTTGGTTCAGCTGAGTTGCTCAAGGACCATCTTACACATATACTAAGGTTCTGTCTCTCCTTAGTGCCTGCTATCTCTCCAGAAGCCTCCAATGCTGGATCTTTGTGATGAAGGAGCACCAGTGAGCTCCAAAACTGTTCTCACACTTGGCACTTCTACTCCAGACCACGAATCACAGCCTGCTGAATGCAGGCACAGCTTTGGTTGCTTTAGACAGACAGTCTCACAAGAACACTAGAAAGCCACTGTATCTCCATCCCTATTTTAGAGGTGAGAGAGTGATGCCTTGGCTTATTAAGGAGGGGTATGCTTTCGTCAGACTCAGGACCCCACGCTTACAACCCTCCTATCAGACAACACGCTATCACTGAGTTTCTGTCATGTACCAAGCAGAGCTCCAGATGCTAGGAATTGAGAGATGAACAAAGCAGACAAAGAGCCTGCCCCTCCTGGAGGGAGATCGCATTCTATGTGAGACTTATAAGCCACACACACAGTCGCAGACATAAGCAGATAAGATCATCTCCAGTAATGATAAGGCCCCTTTCCAAATACCTCCTTGTACAGCTTTTGGGCTCTGTGAGGGTGAGCTGCAAAAATCTGCGATCAGCAACACAAACCCTTGATTGTTAAGAAGGCAGCACACCCACACAGCAGGTCTGTCTGCTGTGTTTGTGCTGCACCTTCCCACCAAGTACTTGAAATGTGTTAAATAATCATTGCCATTGCACTGCAAGTACATTTCTCTTTTATTTTAATCCTATTATAGAATTTTTTGATGGCAACCTGCCGTTAGAGTACATCTAACTATGTTAAAGCTCCCCAGGCCCTGAGCATGAAAGAACCTCTTCAGAACACACGCTAGGACAGGTGTACCTTGTTAGCATAGAAATGAAAATAAGAAGCACTGCTCTGGGGCAAGAAGGAGGGGCATGGGCATTCTAATGTCATTGCTTAGGAGGAGATCTCTCATTGATCTCTGGCCTCATGGTTCAGGGGCAGCAGACTGATGTGGGGAAGGGCTTCTTTCCTGTGTCTGGTGCTCCATGCTTAAGAACTGCAAACTAGAGCATAACATGCAACCCTTTAGCAGAGGTCAGCTCTGCCAATCTAGTGCTCCAGACGCTTCTTCGGCCGAGGGTGTCCATGCTCAGTGTAGCCTACTAGTCGCACTGTAACCTTGGCGATGTGGAAGTAGGTACCATTCAAGTGCACAGGGGAAACACCTTTCTCCACCTGTGATCACTCATATGTAGAGCAGTCTGGCCCAGCACACGTGAAAACTTCCTCGAACATGTCGGGTTTGTTTGCTTGAAACAATGTTGTGGTTACGGAGTGCCACAAGATCTTGTATTTTAGTGAATCAGTCCACTCTAAGTTAAGTGACAAGACGGGATAATGGGCAAAACTGGCAGTAAAAACTAGAAAATATGCAAGGCATCTCAGCCCCCTAAACCAAGAGAATATATCATGAATGCTGCCAACAGAGCTAATAGTTGAAATCCACTTTGATAATATATACCTGCTCTTGTTTATGGTCATGACAGTGGTGATGGCAATGGCAATAATTAGCCACCCTGTGTATCTTCCAAACTGCCAGTTCCTAAAAAAAAAAAATATTGTAAGTAGGTTCTCTTATAATGATCATGTGTCTTTTTTTAAAAAATCTTCCTGACCTACAGAACAAGAAACAATGTTATATCTCAATGTATGTTCAAGAGTTAACATAAAGAGTAGATAGTCTTATTAATAACACCTTCTAAATGATGCTTCTGTATTCATCTCCTAAGAAAAAGAATGGTAACGGGGAGATAAAAGAAGGCTATTTTAAAGGAAGTTTAAACAATGTGAGGGTAGGAAGAAGGGGGATGGACCTCACTGTGAGGCATCTTTGCTGATGTGGAAGTATGAGATACAAGTCACCCCTCCTTTTGATACTATAGAAAACTATACTGGGTAAATTTTCAATGAGGGGGTGATATTTAAAATACTGTATTTAAGTACTAGCCATTTAATTACTAGCCATGCCTGAAACCATCTGAGCAGACTCCTGTAGCGATGTGTTTACCATGAGCTTAACATCATGAACTTAACATAACCAACATAACATAACCCTTTGACACTCCCCTGTGGAAAGGAGCGTCAGTGCCGCTTCACTCAAAACCTATTCCCATTAAGTATGTTTTATGGATGTCAACTATCCTAGGAATACATGCTAGGATCTTAGAGAGAAATGACATAGCACTGTCCTCACGGAGCCTAGAGTCTAGCAAAGAATGTAAAACAAAGATAAAACATAATACAGAATGGATACTAATGAATGCCTTATGAGGGGTCTGTACAAAGAGTTGCCTCTGTTGTCGTGGGACACAGGAAAAGTGTCACAGAAGAAGCTGTATTTCGAATAAGACTTGAAGAGCCAATGGCATTTAGAGAGTCAGAAAAGAGGAACTCCAGGGGTGAGAACAACAGCGATACCTCGAAAGCAAGAAAGCGTGGCGAAGAGTAACGCTTCAGCTCATCTGTATCACAGAATTGTGGCTCTGTGGAAGAGAGACAGCTAGGGAAGCAGATAGTAGTCAGATCATAACAAGCCACAAATGCCAGAGGAAGGAAATTGGATTGGATCCTGTAGGCATTGGAACACATTCAAACATTATTTCAGCAGGAAAGTAGCATGAATAGAGAGTCCTCATCAATTAACCTGACATTACTTTAACCTTAGCAGGTAATGGTAGTAGCAAGCTGGCCTCTGGGTGCCAAGCTCAGCTTCGAAGGTCAGGTACTGGGTTGTGTGTGCCTCTTGCACCTGAGCCTGGAGAAATAACTACTTATTCAGACTGTCAGTCACTGGTTTGCTGGAGGCACCCTCTGTGCAGGGATAGTAAAGAGTGCTTCCCTTACTCAGTACTTAACAGCGGGATCTTGCTCTGCCCCACAGCTGTCATCTGGGACTAAGATGACAAAAAGCCTTGGGAAATAGAGGAGCAGACTTTGGGCACCCCCACTTTTGCTGTATGTTTCTGTGAGAGCCGCTGATAGAGCTAGTGGTCAGTGTTGTTTTTTCTGCATGAGATAAAACAAACAAACAAACAAACAAAAAAAACGACGACAAAAAAACAGGTCTGTTGATTTTTTGTTTTATGGCTGATCGATGGGGTCAGAGTGAGGGTTTGAGACATGCCGAGTGGGAAGAACTGTGATGCTTTTGATGGCTTCATTTTGTCGTTGTTGAGTCTCCTTCTGGGAAGAAAGAAGGTCAAGGTGACTTGCTCTTTCAGACTCCCTGGCTCAGGCAATGTCACAGAAGAGGCAATGCTGGGGGCTGTTCCAGCTAAGCCCAAGCAAGGAGAGGTGACATTTAAGGGCTTTTGAAGAAACGCTGCATCTTTTTGGCTAAGGGACCCCAACTGCACCTGCATTTCTGCAGGCTCTTCACTTGCTTTTTATATCCTCCCAAGCTGCATGTGAATTTGCTGAAAGGTGGAAAAAATATGCATCGCCCTTAGGCATTAGAGAAGACTGCAAGGGCAGGGAGGAATCTGCTGAGAATTCAGGAGACTCAGGTGCCCAGTGACCAGGCATGTGAAACTCTACCCAAAATGGTGGTGCATTCAGTCAAGCCTCCCTCTCTTTATTACTGCAACACTACCGCAAATAATAGCTCCCAGTCATTCAACACACTCAGCACTGAGTGCACTACTTGTATGTGAGATGCTTAACTTTTATAAGACCACTAAGGAAGTCACGGTTGCAGAAGAAACTGAAGTACCCAAGGGGCAAATAGCTGGCACAATGTTGTGTACAAATGTGTAACAGAAAAGCTTTGAGCCCCAAATCTTACATTCTTAACTATTTCTTGTAGTTTGGCTTCTTTGTCTTACTTTGCCCACTGTACAGTGTTACCATGAGGACCTAGGCTAAAATCCCCAGAAGCCACATAGAATCCAAACAGGTAGTACATGTCTGTAACCCTAGGGCTCTCTTTTGGCAAGTTGAGTGCTGGAAAGCAGAGAATCTCTGCAAAGTCCCAGGCCAGTTAGCCTCATATACAACAGTGAAAGAGACACCCTACCTCGAACAACATGGAAGGCAAGGGCTAAAACCTTCAGGCCTCTACAGGCATACTGGGGCATGGACATACCTACAATCACACATAAACATGTTCTCTCTCTCTCTCTCTCTCTCTCTCTCTCTCTCTCTCTCTCTCTCTCTCTCTCTCTGAAAATATATCCGGGTATTGCAATGCAACCGTAGACAGGAGAATTCCTGAGGCTTACTAACCAGCCAGCTTAGCCTACATAGAGAGCTCCAGGCCATTGATAGACCCTATCTCTGGCTTCTACATTTACATACACATATGTCGGCACATATGTGTGCGCGTGCACATGCACACATACGCAAGCTATACAATATGGTAGGCAGACACTGTCTACCATAAAAGGCTATACAAATAGAAAATATCTCTGCTTTGATGTTCTCTCTGGTTAGGAACATGGTGGAGTAAGATGTGGATACACATTCAAAATCCAAAAAAAGGAAAAAAAGAAAAATAAAACAAGCACAAGTATAGAAAGAGCAACCTTTTATTATATCATACAGCACCCATCAGGGAAGCAGAGAAACAAAGGGGCTGCTCTGAGATCCACAGAAAACATTCTACTAGGAAGGGAGGTTAAATGGCCTTTTCCAAAAAGCTGAGAGGAGAGGGAGAGAGAGAGAGAGAGAGAGAGAGAGAGAGAGAGAGAGAGAGAGAGACAGAGAGAGACAGAGAGAGAGAGATATGCAGAGATATAGCTGCTCAGTTCAGTTGTGCAGGAGATGCAGTTCCCAACCCAGCAATCCCTTCTCTTCTACTGATTTAAGCTTTTCCTCCAATATTCAGCTCTCCACAGTTTGCCTGTAAAACCAGAACCGCGTGGCCATCATTAAAAATACTATGACTAGAGGCTGCAATGAGACACTGATTGTTCCATCAAGCAACAGATTTCATAAACAAATGCAGTTCACTCTGCCTGCTGCCTGACATCGAGGTCTGACGAACACTGCTGAAAGCAATTTATCTGCAAACATTCTACTTCCAGTTTCAGATTCCAGAGAGCTCCACTTAAGTCACGACAAAATAGATATGTAAGGAGCTTGCTACAGGCATTCAGGAGTTAACAAGCCCCCCTCATCTTCCACCCCCATCTATTCTCAGAGAACCTCTGAGGGTCCCTATTACTGTTAAACTTCCATGGCTACAAAGTCGCCAGTGCAACCAACCGGAGCTGTGGCCTCCCGAGAAATGACAGATTTAAAGGAAGAAATACCGTGCACTTGCTGGAGGCGAGTTATTTTAATATAATGCCAAGATGACAGCTCTCCACATTTAATCATCAAACTCCTGATTTTTCGATACAACATTAGAATCTCTCACAATTGGGGGGGGGAATGTTTCTTTTCCACCCATGCCTGACAGTTGCATATTTGCAAAGAAATGTCTGTAAACTTTTTCAATTATTTTTAATAAAGCATAAATTATTATTTACATAAGCCCCTCTTTTCCTTCCGCCACCACCCATGAGGAAGAGAAGCAGTTGCTTTTGTTCTTTGGCAAGGCCTCTGTGGCTTTCTCATCTTCTTTATCTCTCAGAAGGCTGCTTCTGTCTTTGTCACTTGTATTATGACCATTTCCTTTCTTAATAGTGTCTGTAATCAGTACCTGTCAGAGAAGCTGTACATTTGATTATCTATGCCTCAAGTGGGCTGACACAGCTTGGCTGGCTCCCAGTCATGAGCACAAACACATCTCAAGGTTTGGAAGTCATTAAAATGGACATTTGCATAAGGGTCCCCTAAGATACTGTTCTCATTTGTCTTTCTCTGTAACAGATCAGAGGCTGACAAATAAAGTTACTTCACATCTCAATTAAAGACATATGCCAGGCATGGTAGCACAAACCTTTAATTCCAGAACCCGGAAGGCAGAGGCAGGTGGATCTCTATGAGTTTATTCCCAGCCTAGTTTACATAGACAGTTCCAGGATAGCCAGGGCTACAATCTGTAGCCTTGTAGCTGATTAGAGACCATGTCTCTAAAAGCAAATGAACAAACAAAAACAACCAAGCAAGAAGGGACAGGATCTCTGACTGAAAACAGAACTGCATAAGCAAAGGCAATAGATATGGAGGGAAGATACACAGTGCAATGTCACACTGCCTGTATCCACACCCAACACACAAGGTACCCCATTTCCTCCTTGAGGAAACTTTCAAAAAGGGTCTGCTCTCTTGATGCCCAATGGATGGATATAAAATTAAATAATGTTTGTGTCATTCTTAAAAGAAGTTAAGATCATAATGGAGTAAATGGATGAGTTAACAGATAATTTGGGAATTTGAGCACAATGTGAAAGGCAACACAGTCCAGGAAAGTTCTGAGTGTGTGAGGATTTATATATGCTTGGCACAGTGAGTGGCACTATTTGGAGATCTATTTGGAGTCCTAACTGCCTGGAAGCCAGTCTTTTAGCAGCCTTCAGTTGAAGATGCAGAACTCTTCTCTCTTCCTGCACCATGCTTACCTGGATGCTGCCATATTCCCACCTTGATGATAACGGACTGAACCTCTGAACCTGTAAACCAGCCCCAATTAAATGTTGCCCTTATAAGAGTTGCCTTGGCCATGGTGTCTGTTCCCAACAGTAAAACCCTAACTAAGACAGAATGGCACGGGAATATTTCCATGAGTGAATCACACTAGAGTTAAAGAGAGACTTGGCGATGAAAAATCTGGGTGCTTAGGCAAAGAAGTGACAAGGGTCTCTGCCAACATACAGAACTGTACAAGCAAAGGCAATAGGCATGCAAAAAATACAGAAGGTCTCAAGATCAGTCTCTGTTGAGATAAAGTGAGAACAGGTCCATGAATGGAAGAAGTATCAGTGAGTAAACTGAATGTCTGACAAGCCATGTATTTTATTTCACCAATGTATAAACTAGATGTAATGGTACATGCCTTTAATTCAAGCACTTGTGAGGTGAAGGTAAGAGAATCATAAAGTCAAGGTCATCTTCAACCACAGAGTAAACCTAAAACCTGGGACATATGAGAGACATCTTTTGAAAACATAATAATAAAATTTAAAGGAAGATGAGTCAGAATATAGATGGCTTTAGTATACCTCTAGCTACTGTAGGTATGCTCCAAAGTATGATGATGTTATAGAGAGCCCATTAGAGGGGACCACTGAGATATAGTTTATAGCAAATTGGAAGGTTTTTGTTTGTCTGTTTGTTGTTTTGCTTGTTTGTTTTTCCAGTTGGCAGGGACTGCATTCAGGCTTTTGGAACCTATGTACAAAGCCAACCGTTTAGAGTAAGAGGTTTTTGAAGTCAAAAACACATCCTGGTATCTCCTTCAGCAGCTGCAGGGGGAGTTTTTACACACACACACACACACACACACACACATACACACACACAAAATGGTTTAACAGAAGTCAAGATAAGCAGTTATCTGAAGGGGGTTCTGGGTTAGCTGGGGATGAGGAATCTGCACAAGCAGGCAATTTAACAGAAGCTATAATAAACTACCTGGGGCATCTTGACTTCAAGTTCCTAGAATAGACTTGGGTAATTTTCCACGGTGCTTCTCATCAAGGAGCTCAAATTCCAGTCAAACCTAAAATGGCCTCAGCAAGGATACAAGATGGAGGAACCTCTCTGATATCTTTGCACTTTGCACTGCACTTTGCTCTTGGAAGAGAAATTGGACAAACTAGCCTATTCCAAGATGCCTGTTAAATAATTCCTCATCTGCCTATTAGCACTTGGTCCATCTTTATGCACAGCCTTCTCTATTGAGTTTTCCCTAGGTATACCTTATTAACTGGAGTACGGGTCTAGTGAGAACCAGACCATCATTAATAGCCCTTCCGTCACCTGAAAGAAAAAAAAAGTGCTGATATGCATTCTCCTTGGAACATGATGAATCACAGCCAAAGAGCCAGTATAGGTGTGCCTCAAGAGCCATCACCTCCTTCGCATCTAATTTGCACCTATTTCTGAGGTGCAAAGCTAGGGCTGGAGAACTGGTACTCTTGATAACAGCCAGAGGCATTTTGCAGACCTGCATTGGCTTTGGGATAAATAAGTAGTGCTTCTCTCCAGTAATCTGTGTTCCAAACATCACATACCAGAGACAACAAATAAAGAAAGGTCCTGTCTTACCTAGGAAAAGCCTGGAGAGACCAGCACCCAGGATCAATGGATGCATGTGTCTGACACAGGATACTTCTGCCAGCACCACGGACAGAGTCCATGGGCTGGCTCCCTTGTGCTGCTCTCCTGGAATGTCTCAGCTGACTGCTTCTTTGTAAAGGTAAAGTATTGTTTCCAGCAAAACCCAAGCTTGTTTCTTAGCCAAGTGTGTGATCCAATTTTGCAGCCACTAGCACCTGTGCTATCTTTGCAACCTTGCTTCCTTCTCTTTCAATGTGCTAAATTGAGATACAAATGCAGCTAAAACGGATTCAAATTCTTTTTACAAGCTATACACTTGAAAAGGAAAAAAGAAAAAAATCTCTTGAAAATACTATTTATTCTACCACTGTTCAGTGTAACCACCACCATGCCTTCTCTCTGCAGGTCCCAAATGAAAAATTTTGAGGGCTATTGAACACACTGCAAGTTTTCAGAGCAGATCGGTGGAAAGTTACTTAGCACAGTTGTCTCTGTAATTGTGACACATTAGAGAAGTGTATGATGTTCTGAGGCCCTCAGCCTAGCACTTGCCTGGGTGGTGGGTTAGCCCGGGGGTTAGGATTCTGTACCACAAACCATTAACACCAACAGGGAGATGACTGTCTGACAGCCACATCCCCAGCTGGGTTCTGTAGCTTAATCCTATTTGGTTTAATGGATTTGTTTCCTGAATCAGATGGTCAGGAATAGAAAGGGGATAAAACCAGTACCACAGTGATGCCTTTGAACTGACCTGGTGCCCCTATCGAGTACCCTGTCTTCCTCCTAAACATGTGTGTGTGTGTGTGTGTGTGTGTGTGTGTGTGTGTGTGTGTGTACATGTGTGCATGTGTGTGTGTGCATGACACACATGCCTCTGAAGAGCTTCATTTCAGAGTTCAAAATCCTCCAGGGTCCTTAGCCCATACACAGCTAGTTTCCTCTCTACCATCTTCATTACATCTTCATTAACTCCTTCAGGCACACCCACTTGTGTACTTTAACATTATGATCCAAATTCCTTAAAGGCTCTGGGCATAAAATAGACTTAAGAATTTTTAACAAATACATTTTTCCATTTACCTTTTCATTTAGCTACACGTATACAAATGGCCTTATGCCTTTTAAATTTGCTCACTGGATGGCATGGGATAGAATGACAAAATGATACAACATTAACATAACGCAACATTATCTGTGTTCTGGAAGATAATGAACGTACAGTTGGTCACTGCCTCTTGCTTCAAAACAGCCCTTCAAAGTTACCTGTGATTATTATGTTCATTGTGCAGATACCAACTGAGGCAGATAAAGAAAATTATTAAGTAGGCATTAAGGAATGCCAGGCCATGTATATTACTATAATAACATGACTGGGACTTAACAATGTTGTACCACCAGATGACTGCTTTTAGAACTGAACCTGGAAAAATGATACGACAGACTTAGTAGAAAATGGGACTTCGACATGTCTTCCCTTTCTTTCTGCCACCACTCCAGTTACACAACTCATAAGCCACGTGGTATCAGGTGAACTGCTTATGGCAATTTGGTATCTTTCTTCTGGCAGTTTTAGATTTCATTACCACAATACATAAATAAAAGGATTAGGCCAATATTTTTCTGATTATTCCTACCCAAAAAGGATACAAAGTAAGGTCTCGTATTACCAAAATGCTAAGATGGCTTGTTTGTGAATAAAAATTATTGATAAAGAAAGCCTTATAGAACCGACTAATAGAATAATTTAAGTATAAATTATTCTCCCTTAGTTTAGAAAATTATGACTCAAGACTATCATTTTGTGTTTTTACTCTTTGACAACTTCATACATGTAATATACTGAGCTCTTGGTCCTTTCTAATGCACCTCCATTACTATTCTCAATCATCACACCCAGAAACTCTTCTTCTCAACCATTGCTCCTCCCACTTTATTATGGCTTTAAAACTCACCGAGTTTAATTTTGATTTCTTGCATGAGCAGGAGTAGGGTGTTATTTTACTAGAACAAGAGCAACTTATCAGTGTCAACCATTAATGTTTATAGTTTCTCAGTGAAAATGGCACCCCAGTGTGTGCTGAGATGGTGCTGGGGCCAGTCTAGCACAGATCTTATACAAGCAACCACAGCTGTGGTGAGTTCACGAGTATAATGGCAGTGTGGGTCCAGAACACAATGCTTCACTGGACTCCTCAGTCTTTGACTCTCACGCTTTTTTCTCCCTTTGTCATGTGTTCTCTTGGTCTTCAAATGGGTGGCACAGATGGCCCTTTCATGGCCATGTCAGTCATATGGTCTCCACACTTCTACCAGTTGTGTGGCTCTATAGTAAGCAGTGGCCACTATAAAAAGATGAAGACTTTATAGCAGCACAGGCTATGGTTATAAATGTAAGTGAGTGTTTAGAAGACAGGTTGACAGATGTACATTTAGCAAAATAACAGTAGTAGATTCTCTCTTACACCTTTGACCTTTCCAGGCATAGGCACCTGATCAGGTGTACATTGCAGGACATGATATCTTGCTTATAAAACAATCCTCAAATCTAATCTTGAAGAAGTTAGTTACTCCCCTACCCCTTACCCTGTATAATACTCATGGCCACTGCTTTACCAGTGACTCGCCTTTCCAGACATGCCATTATTGCAACATTAAAGCCCCATTTGCTAGCTGGATAGGATCATTCATGAGTTTTTCTTCCCCAGCACTTTGCTTGTCACCTACTGGCATCATGAAAGCTAGCCGGCAGGGAGGAGACTTCTAGCTCAGATCCAGCCTGATTTCTCAATGTCCTGTAACTCAAGTAATCTTCATCGATAGAGTCTTGTGATCTAGAGGAACACCTCTTAAAATAGAATGTGCTACCTAGCAAAGTAATGAGCCCTTATCACTAGTTATATTCAAGCAATTGTAGATAGCCAGCTGTGAGGATCATTGTAACGGGGATTAATGCAGGGGTTGAGGAGTCCATGAGATCAGTGATTTTCAAACCGCTTTTAGCAGCCGAACATAAAAAAGCAATAGCAAAGCTACACGAGGTGAAAAAAGGCCGGATGCTTAGATTTATCTACAAGGCCCTAAGGGATCCTTGTGAAGTCTGAAGTCTGCTTAAACTGTTTATTATTATAAACTGACCAGTACATCTTTTCGTCATAAAATTATTTTTTGAGGTTATAAAATAATTACATAGTTTCCCCTCTAAACCATCCAGGGTACACTCTCTTCTTCTCTTTCAAACTCGTGTCCTGCTTTTTTTTTATTAACTGTTTTTACAAACATGTAAAAATATCTAAATACAGTGTGTTCAGTCTATATAATGTTATGTATATGTATGTTTTCAGCGCTGACTGTTTGGTGTTGCATAACCAACTGATAATGTTATTCCTATGAAGACTGTTTCTCCTGATCTCTGTTGTGGGTTAACCTGATGCTGTTTGTAGTCTGATGTTAATTCTGCTTTCTCAGGAGGGGAAGCCATCTCAAGGGGATCTCATGTGAACCTTCTCCGCATTTTAACTGATCAATAAAGGCTAGAGCCTGTGATTGGGCAGTGGAGGGGAGAGGTGGAACTGGAGGTTTCAGAGTGGGGGCAGGGACAGAGGAAAAAGAGGACAAGAGTCAAAGGAGAGAGGATGGAAGAAGAAGGGGAGGAGGAAGTCATGATGTCAGGAGAAACCACAAATAGCAATAGGTCTTATAGCTGGGGAATGAGTGTGGTGTTAGGTCTGCCCAATCTAGACTTATAGCTTATAATAACTGGATTGTATATTTCTTTATGGGCTCATTGGGGTTGGAAATTACAACAGATTTTAGCATTCCTTAGTTGCCTATAGTCTTTGTGTAGGGTTGATGCCTCCTGAGCTTTTCCCTGTTCATGTTAACATGTTAACATGGTGTCAGCCTTGTTCAGCTCACATTTTAGGTAGACATGTTGGTGAGACACTATGGATGTAATTGTATAGTGTTTGAGAGAGTAAGCTTAGAGGAATATACCCTGTGATTTACAGTGACATATATTTGGTAGCCTAATTAAGGTGAATCAGAACTGATCAAGTTATAGCCACAGTGGTTATCTTGGAAACAAGGGAGAAGGTGAGGAATGGTGTTGGAGAAAGAACTTAATAAATGCTGCCATATTGTAACTTCTACACAGGGGTGGAGGAGCAGTCCGTTTCTAAGAACTACAGCTTGAGTCCAAGCAAACCCAAGCTTTACATCCAGAGGCCTAAATAGGCCAGCAGTTTAAAAAGTTGAGAAATGGAATGTAGAGGACATTTTTTGGCAATAAATATCTACAACTAAATTTTGTAGTGTGCACTCCATAGGAAATTGATGGCCTGGAGTCCTGCTGCTCATAACACCAGGCAACAATAAAGTGAAAGAGAACAGCGGTGAGCATTATAGCAGGAGATCCATGGAAACTCATGTTTCAGGTTTAGATTGTGTACAGCTACCAGCAGATAGACTAAGATTCTTCTGTGCCTTTTAAATTAGCCCTTTCTTATACAGGGGGCTTCTCCTTCTTCTCAAGTCAGGCAACATTGTGAATTGTGTAGTTCCAAGACGTCAACTTAAACTACATAATCTAGTGAGTTTAAATCATAATAAATGGAACAGTGCAGAATTCAGTGCATGTGAATATATGTACATATCACAGGATCATGGAAAAGGCAGCCAAACATATAAGCCAATTATTCTGCCACGAGCTTTGAGAAGTTATTCTCAAGAAATCTCAGCCCAAAACTGGGTCACAAGGAGAGTGACTGCCACAACAATTTACTTCTGTACCCTGTAGACTCCGTTACAGCTGTGCAGCAAAAGAAATGAGTCCCAGATGAAAGCTGCACACGTATGCACTTGATTAGTAGCACATTGCCATGGGAAGAGCCCCAGCTGCAAGGAAGTCTGGCAAATGTGATTATTAGAGCAATCATGTCTTCTCTAGGACAAGAAGACAGTTGGAAAAGAGGGGACAGAGTGGATACAAAATAAGCTAATCCTTGGAGTATGTAACTGAAATAAAACAAAATAAGAAAGCAAAGAAGGCACAGTTCTCTTAGCCACACTTATATAAAGTATCCACTTGTCAGATAGTGGCAAGGGGTGAGAAGTACAACAGGGTGGTGTTAGTGACTGCATCCAGTTGGTTATTGGTCAACTTTTGACCATAAACTAAGTAGTTTTCTATAGAATGCAGGAGAATTAATTGTCATCTGATTTCTTTTCTACCATTATAGGGCTCTTAATTGACGGTATGGTATCCTTTCACATGCAGACATGGTAGTGAATTTGGCAAGAAAGGGGCTTTGGAGCCTGAAAGTCCATGATCTGAGTCACAACTTCAGAACATAGAGAAGCCTTCTGGACTTTGGATTTCCTCTTCTGTTAAAATGGAAGTGCTGTTGCTAACCATACCAGGACTTTGTGATTGCTGACTAGGATCATGACAATTGTTTACAAACTGTTTGGAAAGAACAAGTCTTCAATAATTGGCAGTTTCCCACCACTGTTGCTTCATGGTAATGTGGATTCCTAAATAGTTGAATAGTTTTGTGACGCCATGTAAATCAGCATCCCGGGGAAATGATACCTCTATTAAACCTCTCCCCAGATGAATGGGTTCCTAGTTGAAAAACAATCTCATTGTCCAAGGTGAAAACCTTAAGATAGTTTAAGATCTTTAGATAACAGATTGCAAGTAACTTTTTCATAGTATTCACAAGAGTTCAAGTGTAAACCACTGTCAGATCTTATGCTTCACAAACACAAGGCCTTTGGTTTGATATCTGGTATAATAAATAATTAATAATAACAATAGTAGTAGTAATAATTAATAATAAATTTCAAAGTAGCCTCATTAAAATTTAGTAGTGACCCCAACAAAAGCTTAGTCCCCAGGGGAAAACACAGTAGGACAAAGTAGAATTGCAAGAGGTTGTACTATGAACTTGAACTCATGCAAGATCAAAGGAGAAAACAAAAGTTAGGGCAAGCAAAGCATTCAGACACTAGTGCACACTTGAACCCTGAGACAGAAAAGCAGAAGGGAAGAGAGCTGAGGAGAGAGCAACACAAACGATGGTACAGCCCTGACATGCCTTGATCCACAAAAAGCCAGAGTAGAGGTTTCTTGTTAGAAGGATACTTCCTGTTGAGAGTAACTAGCCTTTGGTAAATTTGGAGCCTGCTGTTCCTCCTTCAATTGAAGCCACCTAAAAAGCTGGTCTCAGTTTTGCAAGTTAAGGTTGATTCTATTGTCACCAATAAACCAAGAAACTGGTCCAATGACCATATCCCTAGCAACTGAAGTCTCTTGAAGGATAATCCAAGTATCCCTCATCCATGCTGGAAAAACTTAAGAGCAACTGAGAACTATTCAGACACCCCTCAGACAAACACTAACTTACTCAAGCTCTGTCACATAAGAACTGAAGGTTGAGAGTTATTTGGTTGTATTCCTATCTAATAAATACTATGTTTACTCTGTTTTAGGCTCGTGTCTAAGAACTGACTATGACATTATTATGTCATATGTTTTATCTCATATATGAAATTGGTGTGTGTGTGTGTGTGTGTGTGTGTGTGTGTGTGTACACATATGTGACATACATGCAGAGGATGGGAGCCAGCAGGAAAGGAAATTAGAAAGGGTACTAGAAAGTGCCTACAATGACTTGGATGAACTGGATGAACGTGTCACAATGAGACTTGCTGTTCTGTACACTAACTGAAATTTGAGAACAATTATGAACAATCCCTGCTCTTGTGAAGCTTACATTTTGTAATGAGGAATCAGAAAAGCAAATGAGAAGTTATGACAAGTGATGTGGTAAGCAGGGCTTAACCACCCACATCCTGGCAAGTGTGTTCAATTACATAACTTTAAATTGGGTGAGAAAGCCTTCTGGAAGAGGGGATTATCCACGCAAAAATATCAACATGCATATTCTTGGAGAGGCTTGTTTGAAGCATAAGCAACAGCTAGCATAAATTTCTAAAATGAGAATAAATGTAGATGAGAATCTAAAGATTATGAACTCAAGAAGACAAAGGAGCTTACATCAAAGCCAAATGCAACATCTAGACTGTTAGCTTCAATGACAAGGCTCTGCAAATTCATCTCTTAGAACACAAAAAGTTGCCTGTCAATTAGCTAAAGGACATATTCTTTTGAATACCAAAAAATGATATTATAAATATTTGGAGTGAGAGACACATTTTGAGCATGGCAATATACTCCACGCCCCTTTCTCTTTATATTGGTTTTCATAATAGATGTTCCGGTGAATAAAAGGAGTCATAACATAACAAAGGAGTCATAAGAGAAGCCACTGATGAATGAAGACTTGCACATCCGAATCACAGCATCTCCAAGAAGCTCTGATTGAAAAAAGTAGAGCCTCTGGAGTAAGGAAGAAAAGGTCAAGTGTGTACAGGTATGCAGCCTAGATGGGAAGGAAAATACCTCTTGTAATCACTACAAGAATGGGGTTGGAGCCAGCTTTTGAAATGTAGAAACCCTGCTGACATAAAAGTCAGGAAAATCTATCTTGGTGGCTACTGTAGCCAATTTGAAGTTGTTCATAACTAAGTCAATCCAGCTAATAATGACACTTCTCTTTTCAACAGCAGTGGCCCAGATTTCTTTTCAACCCTTTTCCAAGATGTAAGAATCTTAACTCCAGTGTGCTCAGGCTCCCCATCACAAAGGATTATGAATTCTGATCCCCTTACAATTTGAAACTTCAGTGAAGTCTTCTCAGTTGTCGCCCCTTTAACCCAGCACAAATTTGATGCCTTTCAGATTAACTTTGGTGATAAATCTGATTTCAAAGAACATTGAACCCAAGTACTTGCTAATGTATTTCAGTACTTTTACTAATAGCTTTAGAGAGCTTATTAATTTATGTTTCACTGTATATTAAGATATCCTCCTTCAGTTCACCTGCCTCATTGTGAGAACATTTTTCATATTTCAGATCAGGGCACCATACACTAGAACTAAATGGATGATATCATTTTAAATATTATGCAGATACCCACGCAGGTCAGGTATTTTAATATTTTCTCATCTCTAATTTATTTCTGTACTTGTTGAATGTGGCTTCTCCTGTGTCCTTTTAAGTACCTTCTTAGTTTTAATGACATTTTAGAAAATTATTTGAGTTTGTTCTGTGTGAAGTTTTTGTATAATAGGAAAAGGCTATGAGGTAATGAAGTAGAAATTATTCTGCTATGGTATTTCTAACACAATAAAGCCCAGAACCCTGCCACCCACATGCTCACTCACTTTGGACAAACCAGTTTAGCCCCCATGGGAAATGGGACTGTGGATGTCCATCTCGCCATCAGTAACTCAATAACGCCCTCCCCCCCCACACACAAATTCCATTTCTCCATCTCCTTTGTGCTTCCAGCAACTTCTGCATCTGTTCTGCCTCCAGGTACTCTTGGTCTCCTATGTTTCCAGCTCCTCTCCCATCATTATCTCCCTGATGGTCTCTTTCCCACCTCTCTCCTCTGCCTTCCTTCATATTTCGCTCTTCATCTTAACCCCAGCTACCATTCTTTATCTAGTCTTCCCACCACAACTATCTACCTTGAAAATCTGCAGTCAGCTCAGTAGCAATATTTCAGATGCCAAGATTTTCTTGGCTGGACAACTGAAATTCACTGACTGGATCAAATCATGCATACAGGGTATGAGACAGAGAACCTTTGTCCAATTTCTTTCTAGGCATTTTGGTTTCTATTTAATTGACAAAATCAAAGGAAAGAAAAATAATACATTGGTATTAGTGCTTCTGCAACAAAGGATAAAACAAAGTCAGGAAACAGTACAGCAAGCATTGGATAACTTTGAAACTATTTAGGGACAAGTTTAGCAAGTAAGTTGAAGGGTCTCCAAAGAGTTCTGCAAAATTCTAATGTAAGAAATGCAACTTCATAAGGTCTGTCTTCTTTTCTGTGTCTTTTCATCTCTTCCTATGTGTCGCTACCCACGTCCGACCCGTGGAATAAGGCAATGGCAACCATGTTCTTCTTCAAGCTATCCCTGTACAGTGCGCTTCCTCACTCTCTTTTCCTCTCTCCTCCCCCAGCTCCCGTGGCCCCTTATAAGCATTGCCTTCAACCTATCAGCAGCTGCCACGAAGTCACTGGTGATTGGCCCTTCTCAATGATGCGAGGTGGGGTGATCAGGTAACCACACCTCTCAGCGCATACAACTCCATATATGGAGTTGTCTTTTCTCTCAAGCAATGCCTATGCCAAACGCCACCTTGTAATGGCGAGAGCTGAGCTGCTTCCCACACCTATGTCTCTCTCTCCATACACTCTCCCTCTTCTCCCCCTTTCTCTTTCTGCACACATACACACATACATACACATTCAATAAGGAGGGAACACAAGCTGACTATATTGCTCCATTTCCAATCACAGACCACAAGACAGACTTGGCACTTTGAGAGTAAAACGTGGCCACCAGCCAAATTCCCTGGCACAGGCAATGGATGTTCTTATGGGGCATGCACAGTCAGCAGTACCAAGCTCAAGGAATCTCAGTGAAAATACTAAAGCAGACATACAGGAGCAACTTATCCTGAGTCTAGTTAAGACACAAGGCTGCAGGAAAGTGGAACTCCAGATATTTCTACAAGAGACTTAGGCAAAGGGGTCTGTGGAATGTGGAATGCTGACTGATGTGAAACATTCTTAGTACTAACACGACCCCATTACACTCACCAATGCTTGAGACCTGAGAAAGTCTCATGCCAACCACATCTCTATATTTTAATGTGGATAATAACCTGTGTTCCAGATCCCTGAAGCTCTTTGCTGGAGCAGTTCTTTGATCTTGTCTCTTTCTATTCCTTCTCTGAGTGAGTGTTTGCTCTTCAATTTACAAGACTTACTTCTATTAACTCCTCCATTAAGCCTTTCTCCATCCTCATCTTCACACTTTCAAATGGTATCTTGTCACAGCCAGACATTCTCCTTGCAGTACCTGGAGTATGTGATAAATATATCACAATTCCTGATTATATTGTCAGTTGTGCTTTGTGTGGGGGAAGAAGGAGAGTCTTTCGCTAGGTTGAAAGACACTGGATAGGTTTTATTATATGCAGACAGGATAAAGTGACACTTGACCCCCTAATCCTTCTGATTTTCTATCCTCTTCCTAAACATAGACCAGGTTAGGCCCTTTCTCTTTGCTTTTATACTGTCTCTAGGCTTACTTTATGTGTACACCAATGATTCTAATCTTTTATTTTGGATCTGCCTGTACACATCCAAACCTGCTAATGAAAAATGGGAAAGATGAAAACAACCCAAGTGGAAATGGACAGTGAAGAGGGAATTAACATGCAGTGGATATATACATTGGAGTCTTGCTTTACATTAAAAAATAAAGAAAACTTTAGCACACGCTAGATTGTGGACAAATGGTGAGAAGATTTTACCAAGTGAAACAAACCAGTCATGAAAAGCATACTGTTCAATTCCATGTGTATGAGGTAGCTGGTAGAGTCAGCCTCACAGGGACAAAGTGAAGAAAGAAGATGATCGAATAGGGTAGTGGGCTCAGTCTCAGCTTCGCCAAATGAAGAGATCTGATAGTGATTAAGATAATGTACTTGGCAGTACTGAGAGCCGTACTTAACAATAGTTGTCACAACACATTAAAAACAAAAGCAGACGAGATCAAGCGCGTTCAGGGTGGTATGGCCGTAGACAATTCCAAACTTATAAAGCCTATGATTAACATTTTTTTTAAAAAAATGTATAAATGCAAAAAGGAAAAGGGGGCATGGGATAGGGGTTTTCTAAGGGGGGGAATGGGGAAAGGGGATGGCATCTGAAATGTAAATAAAATATCTAATAAAAAAAAAAAGCAGATATATGAGTTACCAAAAAGAGAGTACAGGTGTAAAACCTAACTCTGAAACTCCAGTCATTGTCAAGAGAAAGGTGAAGAAGTAAGAAGTCGAAACCCCAATGCCCTACTGTGGTCTGCTGTCTCCTAGAGCCTATTATTAGGGAATACACTACCTTTTACTCTTTTCTATATGGTCTTGAGTGAGGAAACTAACTGTTGCATTGCTCCATTATCTTCACCAGGAGGAAAAGCATGGACTAGTCTCCTGGCAGGAGCATCTCTCACTACACTCTATCCTCAGGCCCCCAGTGTCCCCCCAACCCCTGTGGATAACTTATGTCACTCTTACCTGGGACTTGATAACTTCACTATCAGTTGAGTTAAAAGGTTTGGCCAAGGGCAAGTGTGCTTCTGTGGAAAAAGTTTTGCATCTCAACAAGGGCAGGTACGACGCACACTGCAGGGAAGAGGAACTCAATGGTACCCAGTGTGCTTTATTTTTCTACTTAAGAATCAGTCACTTTGGCACCATGTGCTCAATATGTTTTTTGTTCATTCTTCTTAAGACAAGTGATTCAAGAAGAACATTTCCTTGTCTTGCTTTCAGTAATTAACTAGACTGTATCATGATCAAGCCACTTAACCTATATGGATCTCCATTTCTCACACTTAAATAAGATGGGCTGGAGTCAAAGGCATCTAGTTTCCTTCCAAACCATAAACTCATGGTTTTATGCTGAATTATAGTATTTCCACTCCTTTCTTGCCACCTACTCACCTTTTACCATCATGCACAATACAATTTGATATACTTTTCCTCCTTTCAATGTTTGAAAATTTCAAGTAAACTATGTCATTAAATGGGCTCTTTTTGCATTATGAAGCCTATATTTTTAAAATCTAACACATACTCTCTCTTCTACACACCTATATATTTTCCTTCAATTTAAATTGTAAAGAAAAACACAAAATTATCTCCTTGCTCTGTTCCTCATATTCAACAGTCACCAACTACCTCATTACTCTGGAAACTTCCTTCAAGAAAACTGAAGAGAGTGATAAGATGAAGTGTTTTCTTTCTAAATTCACTTTAAGCATGAAAGAAAATAAATTGCACAAAGACAGCCTTTCACTTATGGAAGCTTCTGTTTTGAACATCTTGCAACAGGAAAAAAAAATTAGAACTAAAACTCTCTAGAAAGGAATAAAAGCAGTCTATCTCTTAGCAATAGAGTCTAGTGGGAAACAAGATGTGATCAGATGAGTTGAGTCAAGACTTCTTACCTTTTTCCTGTTTAAAGATAAAGGATGTAGCCATTGGGGCTAGGTTTTACAGCTCTGAATTTTCAAACATTATGGTTTTCTGTAAGTAGTCTCCATCTGTGGCAAAGAAAAGTTTCCTTGGTGGGGGATGACAATTATACTTATCTGTGGGTATAAGAACAAATGTTTATAGGTTGTTATTAGGGATTCAGGTGCTATGCTCATAAAGTCTCAATAGCATGGCTTCCAAAAGGTGAGCTGAAAAATGGACATACTAAAGTGGATGGGGAAAAGCCCATAAGGCCTCATTCCTACACAGAGCTAGCTATAGACAACTGAGAAAAGCTGGGAGTGGGGGAAGTCATTTTCCCAAGGAAAGAGCACACCAATTGATTGTTCAGTACCAAACAGTCATGAAAACACACACACACACAAGTAATAGTATACAGACTGTACAGATTATATTGAGGAATAGATGCATATGTGTATGCAATAACAACTAATGAAAAAAAGAGGCCATGAATTTGAAGAAGAGGGAGGGGTATATGGGAAAGCTTAAAGGGAGGAAAGAGAAGTGAGAAATGATATAATAAAATAAAATAAAACAGATGGCAGTGAGCAGAGTTGGCATTCATCTTCTGCATACAGGAACAGCCCAATCTGCTGCTCCTGGCTGTTCCTCTGATGATGGGCTGGGTAGCTTTTCTGATGGGTCAGACACTGTTCTAAATGATCAGAGAGTTTTTCTGGTTGATTGGCAGCCAAGCCACCCAGTTATTATACATTGTATCATTGCTTTTCCTATTACTAAACAATAGAAACTCCATAGCTTCTGATTTGCTTACTCACGAAACCAACAGAATGGTACATAATAAGAAGGAAAAAGATGAAAGGGCCATGGAGTGGGTGCTGGATGGGGAGTTCACATTCACCACACAGTGGGGACTGTGGGAATTACTACTCTGTGTGAAGTTTAAACCTGCCACATATGAATTACAGAACTCAAATTTTGTTTATTGTTTTATTCTGTACCCGAATTATAGGTTTGTACCACCACAACCAGCTGTAAGTTAAACTTTTTGAACATGTTTAAAAATGAAATATCAGTGATGGGGTTCTCTAAACAAGAACTCAAGAATGATAATACCAGATGACATCCCAAAGTCATGATGGGGAGATATCTAGATAGAGCTTTAGACAAATTATGACTGCAGAGGGAGGGAGAATTAGTATTTCCCAGGCATGTATCCCCTGATTGTTTAACCAATGCCATAGGGCCAGTCCTAAAAACATATACATATGAGCAACACTAAATAGAACTATCACGTTGTACCTATACTTTGTATATATTTGTTGTATATGCATTTGGGAGCAAGTGGAATATGGGAAGGGTTAGAAGAAGAGGAATTAATTGTTACTAAAATTCCTTAGGAGCAGCACCTGGAATTGTCTCCTCAGCTTAAAGGCCTGCGAACTAGAAAAACAAATACTCAAACACACACACACACACACACACACACACACACACACACACACACACACACACACACTTTGGTAACACCAGCATACTGCAAGTGCAATGATATTGTCCTTTAAGAGGTGGTGATTTGAGTATGAGATGGGACACAGGGAAAGAAACCACACAGAACTCACTGACCCAAGCACTTTTGAAAAACAATTGGTCACGGACCTCCTGATCAGTTCTGGAAGTTACTTTCTTCAGCTTGTATTTCTACTCTCTGAAATGTCATGTCACTTTGTGTTCCTTGGAGATTGACTCCAAACTTTATCTTTTACAAGAAATGGTCTGTCCATACATGCAGCTAAGTGGGAGTCTCAGCCTGGTGTTTGCTCATAAATGATCAGGGATATGGAGGCCTCTTCCTGTACAATCACATTGGTCCCACTCAGTCCAAGCTTTCGGTGCTCTGGGGATACAATTCTCTCAGAGGATCTGTCGGATTCCTAGGAACAGTAGTAGACTCACTCCATTAGACAAAACTTTTACTATCTTTAAAAGCTCTTTTAAAAGGTTTCTAGTTTTTTTTTTTTTATAAAAGAAAAAAACACTAAAAGTGTTTGTAAGACACTTAGATGGAAAGTAGACATAATCCCTCATTCTTAGCCAAGAGGTTACCTTCAGTTAACAATCACTCTGAAAGGAAAAACTAATTTCTCCAGGAGAGGCTCACTGGTATCAAACCACACTTAAGGACAGGCCAGAAACAGATGGCCAAAGCAAAAACAAACTAAAAAATATTTTTGGAGATTGTTGTTTGCTTCATATTGCTTTGCTTGTTCCTTTTATTTTTTACACCATTTTTTTTACTTGTATATTATGGTTTCTGATTTTCAGTTTTTATGTTTTCAAATTTAAAAAAAAATTGTGTGTGTATGTACATATGTGTATGTCTGTGTGTCTGCATGTGTGTCTGCATGTGTCTGTGTGTCTGTATGTATATGTGTCTGCATGTGTATATGTTCCTCTTCTCTTTCTCTTTTTTCCTTCTCTGTATTAGTTTCATTTTTACTCTTGTTTGTCTTTTTATTTGCTTGTTTTCTTTTTAAGAGAAGGAGAGAGAAAAAGGAAGGTATAAAGTTGGCAAGGTGGTGAGGATCTGGGAGGAGATGGGGGAAAGGGAACTGTGATCAGAATATAAATAACTTTATTTTCAAGAAAAAAAACACTTAATCCATTTTTAAAAACTGAAATGTCTGTAAGGCACATCCTTAAATCTTCCTGAAATATTAATGATGCATCTTCCAGGTGCACCCCGAGATAATCGTTGCTCTGAACTTGGGCGTTACATCAACAGCTTTTTCGATGTGTTAAGTCTGAAGATGGCTGATAGCTTGTTCTTACTCTTAGTAAGCCCTTGGTCTTTCGTGTTTTCTAACATCTGCTGCAAATTAGGAAATGTTTCTCCTATTTCTCTTATGTGTTGAAGGTGTGATCCCTAGCTGGTGATGCTGTTGACAGACATTTAGATTATGAGAGCACTAACCTCATCAGTACACAAACCATCAAGGAGATCCTAGCTGAATGGACTGTTAGTAGAAGGGGCCAAGAAGGAGGGGTAGGTCACTGGGTGCATAGAAGCCCTGAGAGGATATTTCTTTCCTTTAAAAACAAAACAATATTAATTAATTCAACATCCTGACCAATGTCTCTCCTCCCTCCTTTCCACTCAGTCCTCCTCCACCACTTCCCTCACCAATCCACTCTTCCTCGAATTCTCTTCACAAAAGGGGACGCTTCCTATGGCTACCAAACAGTCCAGGCATATCAAGTAGCAGTAAGGCTAGGTGCATCCTCTCCTATTGAGGCTAGACAAGGCAGCCCCGTATGAGGAAAGGGTCCCAAAGGCAGACAACAGAGTCAGATACAGCCTCTGCTCTCATTGTTAGGAATCCCACATAAAGACCAAACTACACAAGTGCAATATATGTGCAGATGACCTAGGTCAGGCCCACGCAGGTTCTCTGGTTGGCATTTCAGTCTCTGTGAGCCCGTATGGGCCCAGGTTATTTGACTTTGTGGGGTTTTTTTTGTGGCGTCCTTGAGCCCTCTGACTCCTACAATCCTTTCTCCCCCCTCTTCCACAGAATTCCCCAAGCTCTGCGTAATGTTTGGCTCCAGGTATCTGTGTCTGTTTCCATCAGTTGCTGGGTGAAGTCTCTTTGATGACAACTATGCTAGGTTTCTATCTACAAGTAAAGTAGAATATCATTAGCAGTGGCAGGGATAGGCTCACTCTCATGCCATGAGTCTCAAGCTGGACCAGCCACTGGTTGGCTACTCCCTCAATTTCTGATCCATTTTTACACCAGCACATCTTGTATGCAGGAAAAAGTTGTAGGTCTTGTAGGTCAAGGGTTTTGTGACTGGGTTGGTGCCCCAATCACTCCATTTTGAGTCTTTGCTGGTTATAGGAGATGGCCAGCTTAGGCTCCATATCTCCTATTGCTAGGAATCTTAGATAGGATCACCCACATAGATTCCTGAGAGTTTCCATTGTTCTCCACTCCTAGCTCATCCCGGAGATGTGCTTCCCCCCCCCATTCCACATGTTTTTCCCAGTACTCTCTCTTTCCATCCTCCCCACACCTGATTCTTCCTGTTCCCATATCTACCCCCACCCATCTAGTCCCCTCACCATCATTCACGTACAATATCTATTCTATTTCAGAAAGGGCATTTTTTCTTTCTTCTTTCCTCCTTCATCTCTTGGTCTCTTCTTCCTCCTCCTTCTCGTCTCTCTCTCCCTTCTCTTGCTCTCTTCTTTCATCCTCTCCCTTCATAGAAATCTATTGTCTAAGATCTTAAAGGTCTAGTACACAAGACTTTATTCTCTTCTGATACAGTAGTCTCAGATCAGTTGTTCTTCATACATGTCAGCTTCTTGAAGGAGTTTGTTCAGAGTGGGTGAGCCAAAAGCCCAGCTAAACAGTGAGGTTCCTAGTACATGGGCCTCAGAAGTCACTCAGCATCCAAGCTAGTGAACTTCAGTGAAGGATATGACCACCTAGACTGAAGAAGAAAGATTAATAAGGGAACAAACATTAAGAAGCATAAGTCATGGGATGGAAATTTTTGGAAATTAGTATAGTAAAACTTAGAAAAGACAGAAAACTCTGAAAAGCAGTCAAGGAAAACGGAACATGGTACTTTCACAGGACAATAGGACTGATGCTGACTTTTCAAAAACAAAATAATGATAGTCAGAAGATGAGGGAATGACATCTTTAAATAGCATTCCCCCAAAATAAAATAAAATAAAATAAAAATTTTCAAACATCTTTAAAAAGTAAGTTCAAGACAAGTACTTAAAAGAGAAATATTTAGCATGACATGATACCACAGCTATACCATTGAAATTAAGATGCTAATATACTTACAAGACTCCCTACATATTCCTAGGAAAATGAAGAGTCAAAAATAAGTAGATAAAAGCCAGACGTACACCTCCATGACAGAATCCCTGCCTAGTCTCTTTTAGACTCTAGGTTCAATCTGCAGCACAGCAATAATCAAGTAACCTGGGCCATCAAAAAGAACACTGAGACAGTGAGAAAGGGTAGGTCTTGTTAATGTGGCAAAGAATGGGTCTGAATTCTTTTCCAGTGTTTTGTAGAAGGTAGATTTTGCTGAGCAATAAAATTACATAATTACCTGAAGAGACTTTTAAAGGAGATGCTGAAGGTGTGACCTGATTTCTCCTTATGCATATAGTAAAACGAAAGAGGAGATACACATATGGAATAAATTGCTAAGCAAAAACAAAGAACGAGGGCCTGAGAGTTTTAGAAAATGTTGTTATCTGGACATTTTACAAAGAGATAGACAGGCAGACAGACAGACAGACAGATTTAGTTAGAATTTTATTGCTGTGAAAAGACACCTTGACCAAGGCAACTCCTGTAAAAGAAAATGTTTAATTGGGGCCGGCTTACAATTTCAGAGGCTCAGTCCATTATCATCATGTCAGGAAGCATGGCAGCCTATAGGCAGACATGGTGCTGGAGAAGGAGCTGTGAATTCTACATCTTGATGTAAAGGCAGCCAGAAGGAGACTCTCTTCCACAGGCAACCAGGAGGTTTGGGATCACAGTGGCCAAACTTGAGCACATATATGAGACCTCAAAGCCCTGTCTCACAGTGACTTCCTTTAACAAGGCTACACCTTCTCCAATAAAGCCACACCTCTAATAGTGCTACTTCCCATGGCTCAAGCATATTCAAACTACCACAATAGATAAATGAATAAATGAATAAACATATAATACACATCTATAGAAAATGCCCAGGTATGATGAATAATCTCTTGAAAAAGAGATTAACTGTGTGTTTTAGTGACTATTTTAGCAGAAACCCACAATGGATTTGAGAGTACATCAGCAGAAACATTGCCAGCCTAGACAGAGATGGAACAAACTGCATGAAGGCTGCCACGGGATGGATTCTACCAGATGAAGAAATACAGCTATTCAGCTAGGAAAATATCCTTCAAGAAAAATGATAGATATCCATGAAGGCAATTTAGGCCCAAAGTACATAAGCCTCAGGGGCAAGCATATACCCTCCTTGGTTTCCACAGATCGGGTTACTAACATTCAATGCCTTGAGGTGGAAGATGCTACCTAGCATCTGGGGTGGGGCTGTGACTTGGAACAATAGAAGTGATAGTACCATCTCAATCAGACTGTAAGGCAAACGGCCAAGCCAAATAAGATTATTCTTTAGCCTTATGGGCTTAATAGAATTTTCTAGATAGGTTTAGGATTTGGTTGGGATCTAGCACAACCTTTTCTAGGCTTTCTCACTTTTGGAAAGGAAATGTCCATCTGCTGTCAATTCCACTGTAGTGTATTGGAAACACATCATTTGTTTGATTTCACATGTTCACAGCTACTGAGGAATGAGGAATTTTGTCTTCTGCTAAGTCATGTGTCAGTGAAAATTTGGACATAAAACTGATGCTCAAATTAGTTGACTTCAGAGATGTGGAAAGAATCTGAATATATGCTAAGTGGGAAGAACATGAATTTCAAAACAAATGATCTATGTCCATTTCTACATACAAGCAACCAAAGTTGTCAATCATATCATAAAATGGATAAATATTTATATACCCAAGCAGAAGAATGGTATACAAATTAGCACAACTCTGCCACTACATACATCATTGGATCTCATAAGTATAACTGATAAGAGAAGTTATTCATAAAGAGCATGTGACAGATTCTCCTATATAAAACACAAAACATGCCAATTTAGTTATTAGGACCTTTGAAAATAAATACCCTTTAGTGGGACCGTGTTTGGAAAGGACCCGGGGAGATCTCAGCATATTTGTGAATTTCCTTTTCTTGAGCTGGCTGCTCATTTTATGGAATTTTTTGTTTGTGGGCATTCTTGAAGCTATAGTCATTATGTGTTTGTCTTATGTATTTTATTTACTGTTAAAAATTTTATTTTTTTAAAGACTTGTTTGTGTGTGTGTGTGTGTGTGTGTGTGTGTGTGTGTGTAAGTATTTGCCTGAATGCCTGAATGTAACTGCCTCAAGTATGAGCTTGGTACCCATGGAGGGCAGAAAAAAGTGTCAGATTCTCTGGAACTGAAATTACAAGCAATTGTGAGGATCCATATGGATTTTAGGAACCAAACCTGGGTCCTATACAAGAGCAGCAACTACTTTTTTTTACCACTGAGTTATCTCTACAGCTTCAAAATTCCACTTCTAAATGAAGAATAAATAATTTTTTTTCAAAAAATTCAGTACAGGAAACTTATAGCCAGAAAATCTAACATAAATGAATTTAGGAATGTCACTTCTTTGAGCAGAATAATTATGAAGGTTCAGGAAAATACTGAAGTAACAGAAGACAAACAGGTGGACCAAACTAAATAAAATTTGACTATAAAAATAGTAAGAACATTATGCATGAAGGCTAGAGCACATGTAGAATTAAAACAAAAGACATGAACAAGGACAACACAAACAGATATGCTAACATGGACGGGGGTAGCTCCTGGGGCCCCAACTCTACACAAAGGACTACAGAAACCTAAGGAATGCTGAGAGTGGCAGAAAATAGTCTTTTCCATATACCAGCCCCCAATTGGTTATCCAATACTGTGGTGGTTTGAATGTGCCTGGAATCCATGTTTCTCCTCTCTGCCTTCTGAACAAGATGCAGAACTCTCATCTACTTCTGTTCCATGCCTGCCTGGATGCTGCCATATGCCTGCATGGTGATAATGGACTGAACCTCTGAATCTGTAAGCCAGCCCCAATTAAATATTGTTCTTATAAGAGTTGCCTTAGTCATGGTGTCTGTTCACAGCAGTGAAACCCTAAGACATATACCAGCTGGTCAGCCCTAAATTTTTATACATATAAATAATATTTTATAGTCTGAGTAGGATATATATATACATGCATATGTACATGTATATGCATATATGTGTGTATATATATCTTGTGTGCATGTATACATACATATATATTCATATATATCACCATACATACACACATACATATGTATACATATATACATATATATCAACAATTAAAGAGAAAGAAGCCATAAATTTGAGAGAAATCAAGGATGTGTGCAACATGGAAAGGGTCAAATAGAGGAAAAAAAAACAAAGTAAAATGTAATTATATTTTAATTTTAAAAATTATTTTTAAAATGCTTGACAATAGATCAAAAATATGTAAGTAGTTCATCTAAACTCTTGCATACTGTCACACGTTCCAGAAAGTGGTAAAAAGTTTTAATTTATGTGTGGATTCTCAAATGTCTACTACATATAGCTGTCTCTAGGCAATAAAGGAGAAAATAAAATAATAAAAAAACTTAACTAGTTCAAAGAAAGGCATAAACGAATAAACAAGAGATATAGAAAACAGGATATTTACATATTAAATAGCAGTTACATAAATACAGGGAATATCATTGAGCTAATTTTTAAATGTATTTTGAAACTAACTCAATACATGAACTGAATTTTAATATGAAATGTATACTAATATATATACTAAATTTATATAAAGTATATATAAGTATCAAGTATGCATATAGTATAAAGTACATATACAAAATATATGTACATATACTTTAAATAGCATTCATATCAAATATACTAAGATACATAAATATATTATGATTTTTTAAAAATGAGCTCTGCCGGTACATTCCTATGTGAATATGCTTCATATCAGTTAGTAAGCTGCAAACTTAAACAGAAGCTGGTAAGATGGTGGCTCAGGATAAAAACACTGGCTATGCAAGAATGATGACCTGAATTTGAACCCAGAACCAGCAGGAAAGAACCAATTCCAAAAGTTGCCCTCTTACCTACATACATACTGTTCTGGTACATACATGTTACACACAAACACACACACACATACATATACACTATATCACACACTAACATCATCATCATTATAATTTTAACACAAATGGCTAAGATGCCAATGTTCAGGCTATGTGTTGTCTATAAATTAAATTTTCAAATAAAAATTAAAAGATATATATTGAAACATTACATTAGAAGAGTCAATCTACCAGAGAAATAAAACAGCCTGTCAGAAAAAGAAAGCAAACTCTGAGCTAGAATTTATAAAATACAGTCCCAAAACACATAAGAGCTGAAAGAACACACAAGAGAGATGATTAAGAAGGTCCCTAGGATCAGCACAATGTGAATTCACTAAGTCTTGCTAGTTCCCCACATGCTGGTCCTCAGACAGAGGCCCAGGATTTTGGGAGAATAATTCATTCCAAGCATATAGGTCCATACTGTGTTAACTTGGCATACAGACACCATCTCAGGTATCCAGAAGAATGAATGGCCTCCATGCCTATCAGCTAATCTCTCAAAGGTAAAAGTGGAAAGGTGAAAATGCATAATCCAGTTTGCCAGAGGGATTATAGATATGTATGTATGCTTGATAGCGTGTTTGTTGTCTTCTTTGTTCTCAACAATGCATTAAAATCAAGACAGGCTGAAATCCACAGATATAGCCCCAGTCACTAGAAGCTTGAAGTAAAGAATGATCCACTTTCAATTTGCGCAGACAACAGAGAATTTGGATACACCCTCACTCTATCCCATCTAAAGCATAAAGAGAAAAGGGAAATGAAGGCATGTTAAATAAAGTCATGGTATACCTTTCCAATCCCAAACCACCCAAGTCCTTTTCCATCAGTGACAGGGAAAATCCATCTTTTTACCACCTGCTGCGGGCTGTCATTTGTTGGGCACTCACCAAGCAGAGAGCAGATGGTTACAGAAAAGATGCCTTTTGACACACAGCTGGGTCTCCATCTGTCCCCAGACTGAGATGTCTTCTTTCCTTCTGGGAAGAACAGGTGCTTAACAAGAAGGAAAACTCAGAAAAGAGGCTACACAAGCCCAAAGACAAGTTTGGGGGATGGTAGAACATGCCTTTTATGACCCTTTTCTTCTCACAAAGAAATCCAAGTAAATACATCTACCAGCTCTCAGACTCTGGAGCATTCTTAAATAATCCCCTTCCTTCGTTTGCTTGGTCTCAGCCAAAATAGTTATGTTAAAACTTTCATGCCATGAAACTGGACTCTTTCCATTTTCTGCATTTGTTCAGTTAAATGGAGTCTGTAAGTGGGACTTTTGCAGTCAATAGTTCTGAAGTATTGTATGCTCACTATCTTGGACATGTAGATCAATCACTACCCAAGTTTACCTTGACCCTTCTGAAGGAAAGTGGATGATTGGTTGGTGATGTAACCATGTGACTGTGTGAGCTCTTAGGAATAAAATGACAGACTCTTCAGGAGGAAGTATTTCTGTGCCAATGACAGAAATGTCATACTTAAATCTATACCCGATCCCAGATTTCTTTAAATAAATATTTTTGACAAGAACCAAGCAAATGAAGAAAGGAGAGTATTTAAAAATGCTTCAGAGTCTGGGGTTAGTAAATTTCAGGTATCTGGGAAAATCATGGAAAATGGAGGCTGGCTTGGAACTAGCTTTCTGCTTAGCTGTCTACTCTGCTAACATATTTCATTAGGCACATCACAAAAGAAATCGAATTTGTGCATTTGACTTCATGCATTTGCTTACTTTAGTTTCCACACTGAAGAATCACCAATGGGTTGAAAATATTAAGTGTATGCAAGAGTGAGAGAATAAGAAATGAGAGGATAGAAAGAGACTCAGGGACAGAGACAGAAAGAATAGTCTGATAATCCACATCTTCTTAGAGTTAATTAACATAAATTACATGTATAATGATCTCTATTTAAAACTATGACACTAAAATCAATGCACATATACAGGCACACACAGAGAGACATGCACACAAATACACAGACACACATATATACACAGACACACACACAGACACACTGAGGCATGGTATCATGTTGGCATTACAGTTATCTGAGCATTTGATACATTGCCTTAACATTAGATATTGTGCACTGAGCATTTTTCAAAACAAATTTTCAGTGTCTTGGCTTTAATGACTGTTTCCCCCTTTTAGCAAGCATAAAAACAAGTCAATGGCATCTCCGTAATTGGGGGAAGAAAGACAAAGGAAAGTCAAGCATTTTATACACTGTATATTTTAAATGTAGTTTTATTTTAGAAAGTTAGTGGCTTAAAGTTTACAATATAATAAAGAAGAATAGGTTGTAAATGGGTAAAGTTGCATCAAAGAATCATTAAATTAGAAGTATAACCTTTGATGAACTTACCCTGACAGAGACTTGATGCACCAGGGTAGGGGGGGATACCCCACTCTCTCACAGAGAATAGAAGGGAAAATTGGGGGAGGGTCTCTGTGAGGGAAAACCAGGAGGAGGGGAAGCATTTGATATAATTAAATTAATTTTAAAAAAGAAGTATAACACCTGATCAGACCACTGTTTCTAATATTGTATGTAAAACTCAAAATTGAATTTGCCAACAGTCATGAAAAATTAAATTCTCTTGAGAAAGTTACAAGAAACTACATTTTGCTACAAAAGGAAAAAAAATCTTTATTGGAAGTCTCACAATATCTGTCTTATATTTGTCTCATTTTAATCAAAATCTCAACAGGGCCCTGAACAGTAGCATGCCTCAAAGGAAGTGACAATGAGAAAGGGAGAAATGGTCCCCTGTTCAGGACCATCTTGTCTACCAGGAGCTATCATGATGGATGAAGGATGCTCAGCCAGGAAACAGGTCATGGTTTCCAGACGGTGACCATGCCTTCCAGCTATCTATTTGCCCCTGCTAACCTAAACAAAGAAACTCCTAAGTGGGAGTTTATGTGCTTGGATTTCTAGACCTCTACAACATAATGGGGTGAAGAACTAACAAGTGGAAGGAAATAAAGGCTGAAGGTAAGGTTACCTATGTGCTGAGCCAGTAGGTGTGGCCTGGCATAGAAGCTCCACCACACTCTGGGTCTCTGACCTGCAGTAATAATTTTACTTCAGTTTTCTTATACACAGAAGGAACAGTCATGATAACTGCCATTAGGTATGGCTGGACACATGTAGATCCATACTACACTAGTTATTACTCCACCACATGCCTGGTCTGGGCATTCAATTAAGAAAAAAACATTCCATGCTCTTTAGAGCCTTGACTAATGCAGTAAGGAAATGCTTTAGGTTTTCTGGCTCCACATTAGAGTCCTTCCTAGCAGTCTTTCCTAGTACTTACAAATGCAGCCCAATTCATCCTGTCTCTAGCTGCTCTAACTTAAACCCGAGTGTTAAGATCCTTTGCTGTTAGTCACTTCGTGTTTTCTAAAGGTGTTGCCACATCTGCATCATGGGAGTATCTGAAGTGAGGACTGAGTGTCCTGTAGGCTTATTTAAATAACATATTCATACATGTCAAGGCAGGTAAAGTGAGATGACATGTTTTGTGAGATTATTATGATTCTTAAACAAAAAAATGCTATTTATATTACTGAATACTGATCTTTCCACATAAGCACCCTTATATATCTGTAAAGATTCCTACTGGCTTGAAATATAAACATAGGCATTGTAACCAACTGTCCCTATAAGAGAAGCACTGTAAAATGTCCTTCTATTGAGTACTACTGTGTTTCCACCTGTAATACCAGCACTCCAGAAGCTGAGGCAGGAAAATTGAGGGTCTGGTGCTAGCCTGGACTACATTGCAAGTTCCAGGACAGCCAAGACTCTGAGGAAAGACTTTGTCTTCCAGAGATACTTTTTGCATCCCATGGGAATTGAATTCTTTATTGATTACCTATTTGAAAGGTTGGCTTTAAAAATTAAAATAGATAATCCAGATTATACCACACCTTTCCGTGTACCTGAATGAGCCCAAGTGAACATGCCAAATATGCTTGTATCTCAGTGTTGACTGCAGCATTTATGCACAAGAGTCAAGTTAGGCAGTCCACCCAGAAGTGCAGCAACAGAGAAATGAATGAATAAAGTTAGGTGTATATACTCAATGAAAATGTTTTCAGCCATAAAGAAGAATGAATGGTGAGCATATGAGTGGAAACGGAATGCATATTGTCTATGGAAACAAAGGGAATGATCACTAGAAGGAGGAAGCAAGAAAGAAGGAAAGTGGGGAGGAAACAGAGACAAACATGCTTAACATACAACCAACGTACAACACACGCCTGTAAGACAGCTTCCTCAGTAAATAAAAAAGGTAAATTTGATTTTAAAAATTATAATAGTAGCCAACAAAGAGTTGGAAAATAGATGTACTGATGAAAAAGAAGTAAAAACACAGTAATATTTGGAATGGGAAACTACATGTAGATACTTTGTGATGTCACTAATGTACTACTTCAGTTAGATATCACAAAATCCAAACATAGTAAGTATTCTTATTCACAGGTTTTATGTAAAGATAGAAAGAGATGGAAGTTGGGGATGGAGTTATGACATTTCTTTTGAGAAAGAAGACACTATTTTCTCTATTTCTTCAGGTCACTTTTGAACATAAGTACTGGTGTTCAGACAAAGCACAACATTCCACGTTCTGTGTTGTGACAGGGCAGAAAACATTGCCACTTGTCAAACAGCTTACAGACCCTGTGACAATGGCAATGTGGATAGATCCTTGAGAAAAACCAGGCGCACCGTGGAAACCCATTCAGTAACACGCAGGTCAAACCATTCTCCTCAAATGTAATGTTGTGTTGTCAAGAGTTCAAGAAAGCTAGAGAGAATTGAGCCGGCCTGTACAGTGAGTTTTATTCCAATCTTCTAACACTTTATTACAAAAGGGCTTGCTCTGTATAACATCCACCAATGAGAATCAATGGCCATTAAATTAAGATGAGGTAACAGTCTGAAAGAAGAGGCAGCTGGCAGAGGCTTCCCCTTCCACTATTGCTAAATATTTCATCTTCCTCAAGCAAGTGAATCGCCCAGCCCACACCTAATTCAACCACACGGTGACTGTGTCCTGCCACCTTAAGGAATGACAGACATGTTGCCTCCGCAGCAGTAAACTGCAGGAATCAATCGCTGACATTTACTTGATGAAATACAAATTGAGATTAGCTAGCTTCACTTTCTGTTCAGCAAATTCAAGTCTGCAATCAATTTCTGTGCATGAATAGACTATGGAAATTGGTTTTAAATTGCTTTGTTTCATTCTTAGCTAATTACAGTGTACAAGTAAATTTGGAATCAATGGCTCACCTTCCCCTTACTGTATACATTTCAGTGAGTGAAACAAGTTTGTCGAAGATAAGGGCTATTACAGTTTTCCCAAATAGAGGCTGCCAAATGTTCTACGTACTTTGTGGTGTGTCAGCTGTGTAATAAGACTCTTTTATTTGTTGAAAAACTATAGAACTTCCTGTTCTATTACTAAGTAAGCTAACAGAAAGTTTCTGATTAATTTTAGAAAGCTCATAGAGAGCTATATAGTAGTTACTGCGCAGTTGAAACAGTGGAGCCAGAAAATTCAGAACTCAAAATTCATCACTCCCTGACCTACCAGTTTTAAACCTGACCAGACAATAGGGGGAAATCAGTGTTTCTATCTACCGAAATATGCATAGGTTAATGTATCATTCACAAAAATCAGAAACAGGAAAATACCTTAACACCATCAACTATTGTATGTAGAAATAAATTGTGACAAATCAATTCAGTGAAGTATTACACAGCAGTAAAAAAAAAAAAAAAAAAAAAAAAAAACCTACTGATGTGGTTCACAGCGAACAGGTAAAGCACATGGCATAATTTTGAACCAGTTTCTATACACAACATCACTGTGAGATTTTTTTTACTTCGGTGAACCTCATATTTAGAAACAAGTAGAGATGTGGCAAGATATTTGAATAGTGTTTACCCCATAAAATGGGTTGAATGTCAATATTGTATGGTTAAGGTGCACAAAATGATGTTTTTAAATGTACATATGGGGAAGCAATCGCTGAAGATGAACTAAGTTCACATCAATATTTTTTTCCTACGATGATAAAACTTAAGAGATACAGTATTAGAAACTTTTCAGTACACAGAACTGTATTAACAGCTATAGTCCCCATGCTGCCTGTTAGCTCTCTAGAACATTCTGTACATAAGTAAAACTCCATTCCTTTGTCCTATGCCTCGTTCCTTCCACCTCTCATCTCTGGAGCCAGCATTCCATTCTCTGCTTCTTTGAATTGGCTTTTCATTATACATTATGAGTGAAATTATGTGATATTTTTCTTTCTGTGTGAGAATTATTAGTACAGTACCATCTAGTTTTATCCATATTGTAAACACTGCCTTTTGATCTGATGCTGAGTAACATCCACTTACCTGAGTGTGTACAACTGTATCTGCATCTTTGGTTATAGTAATGATAAGTGTGTATGTGTGTGTATGTGCATGCATGTATGTGTGTGAGTCCCTATTTTGGCTTTGGTGAATAACATTTAAATGGAAATTAAATGGAAATGTGGGTATCTGTCTAAGATGCCTATTTTGTTTCTTTGGGATTGATGGGTGGCTGGGGTGGTGGCCATTTCTATTTTTAAATATTTGAGAAACACCACAGAGTTTTCCATAATGGCCTTGCCATTTACATTCTCCAGAGCTATTGTTAGAAAAAGCACTTCTTGTGAAGGCACCTGAGGAACCTGGTAGGTAGCTGAATATGTTCTAGTCCAGCAGTTCTCAACCTCTCTGAGAGGATCAATAGACCCTTTCACATATCATCTGCGTATCAGATATTTATATTACAATTCATAACGCTAGCAAAATAACACTTATGAAGTAGCAATAAAAATAATCTTATGGTTGGTGTCACCCCAGCATGAGAAACTGTATTAAAGAGTCACAGGATTATCAAGGTTGAGAGACATTGCTCTAGTTCTTCCTCTGGGGAATGGTTAAATGAACACACAAAGACAAAACTCTGACTATAAACCTAAAAGCTACACACTTGAACATCATCCCTAACTTTTACAACTCTAAGTCCCACTGATTATCATGTAACCTCTGACAGATTACTGTCCCTAAATCTGCTTCCTCATCTATAAATTCAGAATAATAATACAACTATCCTGTTATAGCAGTCATGAAGTATAAACACAATAACTCATGTAAAACTGTCCTTACCTAAAGCAAAAGTTTGCTAACTATTACCTGTTGTTCTTCCCTTCTGAAACTATGGACAGAAACAGGCAGCGTTTGGGAGTTATAAATTGTTTCAGGAATTATGATTAGGGCACAGAAACATGTCAGCCAGGTGTTAGGTAAAGCAAGAAGATTCGACTCTATGTTTATGAGCTCGGAAACAGCATTAGATACTTGGCTTCTAAAGAGTGTGTACTTCAGAATTCACTTACATAACGAGCGCACCCCACTCTTTGAACATGTGGGTTATGCTTCTATGCATTCAGTCAGCATTTATTCTGGAAGGAGAAACAGCTATAGGTAGAAGAAAATGAACGGGTAGACTTTTGATGCTTGCTGTTATTCTCCGAAACAAAATATTTTCACAACCATTTACACATCACGTGCCTCATATTAGGTATGTTAAAGAACAGAGATGTCCTAAATGTATGGGAAGATATGCATGAGTCTCTGCCAACGTGAAACTTCTTTCACAGAATATGAGTATCTGAAAATTTCAATATCTGTAGAACACCCTGGAACCAGTCCCTAGCATATAACAAGGAATGAATATCTACATTTTTATAATGTTGGGAAATCCAGGGCCTCATACACGCTAAGCAAACACTGTACCATTGAACTACACAGCCAGCCTCTGGTGAGTATATTCCAGAAGTTTTCTAATATTAGATATGACCCAAAAGACAGGTGCCTGCCTTACTTTTAATTCATTACTTAGGTGAAGTATAGTATATTCACACTTGCCATTAATCCGGGGCTTAGACCACTGTCTGAAAAGATGACAGGTGGCATGGTGCACTAATTTTCCAAGACAGCATGGGATCCAGACATCAACTTCTGCAGCAGTGATTTTCTATGGGAGTCCAGAGAGCAAAGGAATTCTAAGTACTCACCTGATTTTTTTTTCCTGAACACAGCTTAAGATGAATCACAGTCTTGTAGCTCCTGAATTATTGTTTGGAAGGCTGTAGAAATAAGACTAGACAGGCTTTATCATGACTACTGCTACACAGTCTGCAAGGTTATTGCATTGATTATGAGAACTATAAAGTTAAGGTTCTAGCTACCACAGTGAAGCAGGCTTTGGAAATACTCCAGCCTGGAGGGGGAAAAAAAACTTTCCCTACTGAAAATTCTTATTATAAATTTTTCAAAGATTTTTATGGTAAATGATAGAAATTTCAATCTATGTTGAAATACCTGAACTCATAAAAGGCTATAACAGGTCAGGGAAGTACAGAAGTATTAGTCAGCATTCTCTAGAGGAACAGAACCAAGAGAATATACATTTATATGCACATATTTATGTATGATTATAAGGGAGACATGCAGGATTGGAAGTGGCAGAGGTTAATAATGATCATCTGCATTTGCTAAATCCGTATAACCCAGTAGCAGCTCAGCCCACAATGCTGGAAGCCCCAGAATAAGGGGAACCAATTGTGCAGTTGAGGTCCAAGGCAGAAGACCTCAAAGCTCTCTTGAGAGTTGCTGGGATGAGTCCACCCTAGAAGACGAAAGAACCCAGAGTCAGATGTCTACCAGCACAGCAACAGGAACTGACATTCTAGCTCAGGAAGAACAGAACTACAAGCCCTAGCTGGCTGTCATTTGTCCCCATTTCATCAAGGAGTCCAGAATGTTGGATGGTACCATCCACAGGCAAAGTGAGTCCTTTCCTTTGTTGACAGTCCCTACTGGTGAGCTCAGAAATCACTTCACAGTCATACTCAAAAGTGTGCTTTATGGTCACTTGGGCATTTCTCTATGCAGTCAGGTTGACAAAATTAATCCTCACCATACACAGTTCTTCATATGCATCTGTTAGGTGAGGACAATGGAGCCACAGCCACTGTGACCAAAGAAATTAATATTTTATTAAATTTTGGTTCACTTTAAGAATTACTTAAAGCTCAAAAGCGAGGCTAGCAGTTACTGCATTGGACAGCACAGTTCTTGCCTGCCAGACATTAACTATCTTAGGTTCTTCCAGACAGTGATATTAACATTGTGCACTCACAGGTTCAAGCTCTCCCAAGCCAGACCTACAGAAAAGACACAAGTTAGAAGCTTCCACCCTACACATCTCTGTACTGCAAGCTTATCACTTCCAGATCTAATCAGATGCAGCTGAGACACACAACCCCCTCCCCCCAACCACTGCATTTGGAACTCCCCCATTGATCACTAATTAAGAAAATACCTTTCAGCTGGATCTCATAGAGGCATTTCCTCAACTGAGATTCCTTCCTCTCTGAATTGATATAAACCAGCCAATACAGAACTCTAACCTAGCTGACAAATGCTTTTAGAACCCTCTGGTTCTTGTCTCTCCTGTTTCCTGCAACCCTGGCCCCAACAAAGCTGCTCGCAATAGGGTCAGTGCCCCAAAACACATCACTAGTCATCTCCACTACATTTCTACCCACTGCTACCATCTACCAGTTGTCTACCCGTTAACCACTCAGCACCTTCTTAGATGGTTTAAGCGCCCCTACATCTCAGAGCAGTCTGTCCACAACTTTTCTGCACATACTAGCTTCACGATTCTGGTGAGGGTTTTCCAACTAATTCAGTCTCAAGTAACTCTAGAAAAAAAATTATGTGTGCCTTCAAAAGTAAATGAGCATCGAGATGGGATGTTTTATTTACATTCACAAAGGGTCTTAGAATATAAAATAAATGTTTATCCGCATCCAAGGCAATAAAGACCACTTTCAAGACTCATGAAACATCCTAGATTATATAAGGTTATCATTCACTCTGTCACTGATTTGGTATAATTTAAGGAGAGATATGTCAAAATCAGAAGTCTCATGTATGTAATTGGGCTTGCAAAACATTTGACAGAAACATAAATGTACATATTCCCCAAACGTAACTGTCTACAGGAGCTGCAACATTTCAGGATGAAGTGGCTGCTTCCGTGGGATGTCAAGGTGATCTGCACACAGAAGGGTGATTTAATTCATCATTACTTCCAGAAAGGAGGCAGTGACCGTACTGCCCTGCAGCTGTAAACTATGTGCTATACTCTTGGCAGCTCCTCACTTTGAGAAGCCTAGACTTGACAATAACATCGCTTGAGTTCTGAGTGCCCTGGCTGGAAAATCATATTTTTCAGCTTGGAAATGTGAAGGTCTAAGGTCATTGAAGGAAATCCAGTCCTGTACATAGTGTTTCATAGTGTGACATAGGAGTGGAATTGGTGGTTTGTTGGTATAGGATTCCTGCATTAATCTTTCAAGACCCATACAGGTTTTCTTTATGAATAACCTGAAATTATTTGGAAATAAAACAGAATGGTTTAAAACTCCAAAACCAGAAATGTCAAAATGCTAAGTAACAATATGCCTGAAAATAAAAACAACAAGCTGAGCTGTTAGCTTCTTTTCTTGTAGTGCTTTTCCGCCAATGACTTGCAGCGCCACCTGCTGGAAGATCCAGGAAATTAAGTAGAAATCAAATTGAAGTCAGTAAAGTGATTGGCTCTGGTCTGATTAACACAACTTTGGTTAAGGGAATGAGCAAAATCACAATCAAAACTAAAATTTCAACAAGACTCCACGTTCTAACCCCCAGAATACACCCACAAAATAACTTCAGACTATCACTAATGTGTTTGTTAATTATTCAGTATTACATATTAAGAAATACAAACAATATTTTTAAAAATCCCTTCAGTGGACTTCATGTCGTGTAGCTCCAAGCTTTTAATTCAAGTGCTGTGCCACCACCTATATGTCATCCTTTCAATAGTACCACTAAAAGTTTTATGGGAAAGGCAGCAGAGAATTCAAGTATAAACTGATCCATAAATCAGAACAACGTATTCAAACTCAAAGATAGAAACATCCTCAGGAAGTCAAATTGGTCCTAAATCTTTAAAAAGACTCGTAAAACACATGCTTTTAAGTCTATTGAAAATATGCTGCAACAGAGAAGTCAGGCTGTGGACAAACTTTGTGGGCTGGAGCTAAGCCCAGGATGGATTCTTGACCCATAAGCTGGGTCCATAACTGGGTCCTTGACCAAAAGAATCTAATCTCCATGTGCCTAGGATTTCCCAAATGCAAATAAGAGTCCATGATAATTCCTATTTTAGTTCCTTTGCTATGTATTAAGTGAGCTACTTTTTTCAAACAACCTATATAAGTTTGTGGCACACATTTATTAAATAAATGAAAAGTTGTTTCATTCATTATTAATAAGTATGGATATGAAGTAACATAAATGTGTTTCTGTTTTGATTTGGTTTTTATTTTACTTTTTATTTTTTACATACACTATCCATCCACCCAGCACTGTTTCCCCTACCTCCCCTCTCCCTTAGACCTGTTCCCCTGTTCCCCCTCCATTTCACTTAAAAAAACAACAACAATAATAACAACAAAGAACAAAGACAAAAGCAAGCCTCCCGGGGATGCTAGCCAAACAGAGAAAAATCAATTATAACAAGACTAGACACAAACCCTCATATGAAGGCTGGACAAGGCAACCTGTTAGAAGGAAAAGGGTCCTAAGCACAGACTAAAGAGTCAGAGGTACCTCCCTCTTCCACTGTTAGGGGGCCACAAGAACACCAACTACACAACCATAACATGGTATGCAGAGGCCTTGGCTCAGATCTGTAGAGGGTTCATGACTGTCTCTGTAAGCCCTAGGAACCCTGCTTAATTGATTCTGTAGACCATGTTCTTATGATGTCCTCAGTCCTTCTGGTTCCTTCAGTCCTTCCTCCCTCTCTTCTTTGGGGTTCTCCTGGCTTCACCTAGTATTTGACGACAGTTAGCCTAGGCACAGATCTGAGTAGAGCAGAATATCATTAGGCATCATTTCATCAACTTTTTTTTTGTCAATCATATTTGTGCTATGCTAGGTTTCTAGACTGCCCAAGCTATGGCTCCTGGCCACCCACTCAGTGTCAGGCATGAACTTCAAGTTGGACCAGCCATTGGTTGGCCACTTCCACAAGTTCTATACCATCATTACCCTAACACACCTTACGGGGGGGGGGGGGACAAATGTAGGTTGAAGGTATTGTGGCTGGGCTGGTGTCCCAGTTTCACTGTTGGGAGCTTTACCTGATTATAGAAAATGTCCACGTGGGCTAGAAGACTTCACTCGGGTCACTCTTGTGAGTTCCAGAGTGTCAACGCAAATGTTTTCACTGAGAACAATGTTCTCTTGGTTTGAATGCACATTCTTTTTAAAAAAATATTTATTTATATTATTTCATGAATATAAGTACACTGTGGCTGTCTTCAGATACACCAGAAGAGGGCATAGGATCCCATTACAGATGGTTGTGAGCCACCATGTGGTTACTGGGAATTGAACTCAGGACCTCTGGAAGAGCAGTCAGTGCTTTTAACCGCTGAACCATCTCTCCAGCCCTGAATGCATATTCTTGTAAAAATTGCTGTCTTGCACTACAGCATTTGAACTTTGATGGACCCAGAGTGTCTGCGTACTATACCAGGAAGAGGAGCTTGAACAAAGACAAAAACATACCAGTAATTCCATACATAGAGAACAAACAGTGTTGGGTTCCAGAAATGTGATATTTTTAAAAGCCAATTTAACATAAATAATCTGAAAGGATAAATACACTGTAAAATCCTAGAGTACTAAGAGGGCCCTGGACTTTTCTGACAGCTAATGAATCCAGTAGAACGTCTATAAAATGCCAGACTCATTCCACCCTACTCTAAACTGTAGCTGCAACTGTAGTCACCAGAAACACATTGCACATCGCAATGAATGTGGTTCTTAAACTCATCCATTCACAATCCCTTTCCCTCAAGAACTTTTTACATGATTCCAGTTATGAAAGTATATAAAATGCAGAAACAAACATTCACTGACGTATCTTGGAGCTGACCAACAGCTGTCTAATTGGACTGTGGCTTGATCAATGGGAAGGAATCCGTGCCTGGTATTTTAAGCCCAGCCAAAACTGTGACTGGTGGTGTCCTGGGCCCTACAGGAGAAACATACTACTGTTACTCTCCTAAACAAGTATGATTTTAACTCCATTCTAAAAACTTCTTGTTATACCACAAATAAGTGTATGTCTCACTTCATTTAAAAAAAATAAATCTTTTTGCTATTGAAGATCATTACAGAAATCCATCACTGGTCAAAATGCAGAGAATAGTCCCCGGAGTGCCCAACCCCAGCTGATACATCCACAGTGTAACCATCTCATGTAAGGTGAAGGGAGAATTGCTGGCTTAGTTGGCTTTCTGTTGGTGTAATAAACATCATGACTAAAAGGAATTTGGAGAAGGAAAGGATTATAGCAGCTTACAAATCCTGATCACAGTCTATCATTGAGGGAACTCAAGGGAGGAACCACAGGCCAAGAGCTGAAGCAGAGACCACAGAGGAATGCTACTTACTGGGTTATTTCCCATGGCTTGTTTAACTTGCTTTCTAATACCTTGCAAGACCAACTTTCTAGATGTGGCACCACCAACATCAATCATCAATCAAGGAAATGACCCACAAACTTGCCCACAGGCCAATCTAATGAAGGTGTCTTCTCATTGGAGGGTTCCTCTTCCAGAATGACTCCAGCTTCTATCAAGTTAACAAAAACAAACAAACAAACGAACAATAAGCACAATCTTGAAAGAGGATAATAAAAATATAATTATTTTAATAAATAAATTATTTAATTGCAACATAACACTGTAGTTTTAAATATATTGAGGAATCTTCACAGTCATCCAGGGATGCTTACAGCCTGCAAGCCACAGGTTGGACAACCTGGTTGGTTATCTTCAACACTTTTCAAACTTCATCAATATTCTGTTTTTTATAATTGTCAATGCTCAGAACCCCACTTCACATCAGTAAGTAGTATAGAGTGCAGAAGCATGCTTAAGGCCATTTTAGGAACTGTTGAAAATTCTGTGAGGATCCTGAGCCAAACTTCATTTAACAACTCCATTTTCCATGAAACTCAAGCCTACAACAAAAACAGCAGTTTTTTAAAAACTAAACAATTAAATTACATAATCCAGCATTATACACATCTGGCACCTATATAATGTGGAATGGTGGTAGGAAAATATTAAAACTTCTTGTTTTGCTTAATTGATTATTTTCTACGAGAGAAGAAAACCATGAGCACACACGAAACTCCATAGTTCATAGTGTTTAGTAGTCTTGAATCTGAGCTGAGGTGTTCCAGGCAGGCTTTGCTTGTGCTAAGTCACATGATGGCTTATGCAATATGAAGTGGCCACATCCATGTTCAGAATCAAGTCTGCAGTGATGCTATCTTATGCAACCCAAGTGAGCACCCCCAGACACACCTTGGATTAATCACCTATGATTTAGAATGAATTTTTGGTTGTATATGCAGCAGCCTTTACTGTTACCAAATTGTTCACAACTCCCATCTTCATATGGGGTCACACCCACATTTTAAGAGATTGAGGATAGGTCCACATTTCTTTCACTCATCCACCCAGTAAAGTTGATATCTTTTTGCTTTGCTTCACTTCATTTTGAGTACATATTTGATCCTGGAGAGTCAGTGTGGAGCCGGGAACAAATAGCAAGCGTACAGATGTATGATGCAAGGCTGAAGCAGCTGCTGTGAAGGGCAGTGATGCAGAGCAAAGGGAACCGGGAGTGACAGGGAGGAGAGGTGAGCCACCATGTGGGAGGAAGGACAATTAAGTAGAAGCCCAAGGGAAGTAAGTAAGACGGATGAGCTTCCCAGGAAAGGGAAAAGTGGGACTCTCATGACTCTGGCAAAGATATGTTTGGTGTATTCAACAAACAAGAAGTCCACTGAGACTATATGAATTATCCAGGGGAAGAAGAGTTGTAAGATATTGGGCAAGTGAAGCATTTGAGGACCAGATAATGTAAAATTTTCTTTTAGATCACATGTGGTGCTTGATTTATGAATACACTACCAAAGTTCTTTGAAATAGTTTTCAGCACAAAGATTGGATCTTTGTCCCTTACCTTCATATGTGGGTGGCCTTAGAACTGCTTAGAACAATAAAATATGAAATAAATTACTATCATTTCAGATGTGGGTCATGAGGGGGAACTCAACTTTTGTATAACTGATTGCATTGTTCATGTGGGCTACGCTACACTGTCATGTGACATTCCTGAGACTACTTTGTCATAGAAAGCCAATCCACATGGGAAGTGAGCATGTAGCCTGCCTTCCTTACCCTCAAGTCAGCTCTCTGGTAACTTTAGTCACTTGAGCTCACAGCAACATATAACAAGAGAAGTCTGCAGGTAATTCTAAAACGCCGCCATCAGATTTCCCCAGCTAAGGCCCCAAAGACTTTGGAGTAGAGACAAGCCATCTCAAGGGTGTCTTGACCAGACTAAACCATAGAATCCATGAACATAACAAAATGAGTTTTAAGCCACTATGTTCTAAACTACATCTTAGATTTCATTCTAAAAGAGAAAACTTTGAAGAGTTGAGACGTGGGATAGGATGATGTGAGGATCAAGACACACTCTTCCACACTACTGAGCAAAGAGGGGAGAGGGGAAGCAAGAGCCCGTTGCAGTTGCAGTCATCCCAGCAGGAATGGAGGGCGGGATGTGGAAGATAGTAGTAACTTTGAAAGTGGCAAGAAGCAAAATGAATAAGAATCATCCAGGAAACAGGATTTGCTGCTGGAATGGAAGCCATGTGTGGGAGAATAGTACCAACGAGTTTAGCTAGAGCAGAAAGTAACAAGAGGTATCCTTTACTGAAATACAGACAAGCAGATTTGGAGAATAAAAAGCAAGAACTAAATTTCAAACACATAGCATGTCTCTTATCACTCATGCTGAGATATTGAGACATTTTGGTATATGACTTTGGAACTCCAAAGATAGACTGGCTCTGTGACAGCTGAACTCCAAATGCCACATTTTTTTTTTTTTTTGGAAAGATTTCTACAAACTGAAACATATTCTGAAGAAGATAATCAGGCTGTAGATTATTTTTAGATACCATGCCAATTTCAAAAGTGGAAGGTTCTACACACATGTAAGCAAATGTATCCTGCATAGTGAGGGTGCTTTTGAACACAAAGACCTCCTGTTCATGTTCGTCGTTGAGTGAAGTTTCATCTCCTATAGAGGCAAGGCCTGGGCTCACTTTCATGAAAATCAACCTAAGAGGTCCTCCTCGTCGTTCATTACTCTTTTCACCACAGGAGCTCCACCTCAGAACCACACCCCACACACCATGACAAAGGACTTGACTATCAAAAAAAAAAATGTGTTGGCAAGAAACAAGACCTTGAAATAGCAGAGCCTTGTACGTTGACTGGGATAAGGCTATCTGTATGCAGCAGACTTCAAACAGTTAAGTTACGCAAAGCCGTGTACTTGTGTTCAGAAACTAAAATCTGGCCCTTTGTGAAATTAATCTATCAGTTATGAGAAGTAGATATTTTTTTGTTTAAGCTGCTCAACCTAGGGAATCTTGTTATAGCATTCTCAAATGGCTTGGACACACTCTCTGTATTTTGGGGACAATGTATCTGTTTTTTTTTTCCTGCCTGGAATATAAATATGATGATGACCTTGAGAGCAGGGGGTTCAAAGACATGGGTTTGAACTTATTTACAATCATCTGAGAGGTTGCTTTTTGTTAATTCCCTCTCTACCGGTATCCAGATTCCTGTCACTCAATTTACTGTCTCCTTCTCCACTGTCCTTCACACTAAATCCATCTGGATTCAGATATGTCCTGAAAGTGAAAAGGATTACTTTGTTATTCATAAAATATGTACAAAATGTCACACACATTGCTCGGCTGTAACGATAAATATTCAGAAATTACCTTAAACTTGCAGCAGATTTATCCTCTGTATAAAGGGATGGGGAGTGGGGAGGAACTACAATTGAACTCAATTTATAAAGAGCCGAGCAGACGTCACTAATATTTTACCCTTAGATAAGGAGACTGACAGAACAGGCTCAGCTTCCCTCATCAGGAGTGCATCTTCTGGAGCTGACCACGAGGGAGTTTTGTGTTAAAACTAGAACCAGAGGAGTTACCGTGGGCAAAGGGACAGCAAAGGCAGGCATAGACTCCCATGAACGTTACCATCGAGTTTCCTGTCATTATCTGAAGAGATCTCCTCCAACACCAGTTAGACATTTGAAGTCCCAACCAATCAGGCACTGAATTGGCATAAGGCCTCCTGGCATGAAAATCAATTAAATGTTAGTGAGGTCTATAAGAGAGCTGGGTATGCTCCCCAGTGGTAGGTGGGGCCCAGTCCCTCCAGAAGAAAGGGGATTAAAAGCTGTCCACTGTCCCCACACTAGAATATCATGTAATGCCACATTTCCTAGAATTCTGATGAAATGAAAAGAGGCGATGATTTCATAGGAGTTTGAATTGAGATCCTCAGAATGAATCAGCTCCTAAAAGCTCTGAGACTCGGAGCACCTCTTGCTTGCTGTTGGCTTGGGCTGCACTCCTTCCTTTGTGTAGGTTACACTGAGATGGCCATTAGCACAAGGCTTCAGCCATTAGCCAAAGCATTCACCCACTAATAAGGAATCCAGTCGCCTCACTACTTCAAAGCTGTGTCCTATCACCGGTCCTTCTTGTTGCTACAAAACTGAGACCAACACAACTTTCCCACCAGGTGGCGCCCGGTCCACCGGCATTTAAAGCAGAATAGCGGTGTAGCAGCAAGCAAAAGGACGCCACCTTGCTGGGGGGATCGGGGAGGGAGCACAAGACCTTGTGGCCAGCCTCAGCTTTCAGCTGCCAGAAGGTGACCTGGCTACTGGGTCTCAGCATCCAGTCTCCGGTGACTAGTGTGGCCAGAGAGCTGTCAGAAAGGTTGTTCTTTCACAATGACACCTCACGCTTTGTCATTTTGTCCACTCTCACAGTAGGGAACCCCACAATCCTCCTTCACCTTTGTCAGATAATCCTCAAGAGGCTCTCATTGACCAATGACACTATGTTACCACTAGGTGACACTGGCTAGCTGCAGCTTTGACTGGTCTTATGATTACAGAACACTGCTCAAGCTTATTAACGCCCAGGTCTCTGTCCGAGGTGCTGACCAACTCCAACAAGTTGGACAATGCTGCACTCTTCAAGATAGCAAGGTAACTCAGACCTCTAGTGTCCTGGACCTTTCTAACAAGGTCAACTCTACAGGGACACTTAGGGGATGTCGGCAGAAATGATAATCACTTCGAGAGCATTGACAACCCACATGTTCACGATGACCTTGTGGGTGTCAGTCCAGAGCCTGTGTCCAGGCTTGTAGACATACTGGTGCTTGAAGATGAGGCTGCCAGAGCACCGGTAGAGCCAGAAAGTGTGGCAGGCTTCAAGTGGGATGTGTGCAACAAGGGTAAACACCACTTTGCCACTGGAACCCTCGTCAGGATTCAGCATCATTCAGGTCTAGCAGCAGTGAGTGATGACTGGTACACGGTCAGGCAATTCCATGTCAGCCAAGATACCCTGAAAAGTACTGGGCTATGGTCAGTGGCACCTAGCACAAACAAACTGGAGGCTGAGGTAGAAGAAGAAGGCTGGCAACCTCTGACCTGAGCTACAAAATCCAGGCTGTAGGTAGCCTGGCCCTTCAGTTCCAGCTCACGTAGCTGCACCAGATTGGCAACGGGTATGTCCTTGTGCTTCTGCAGCTCCATGCAGAAGGGACTGTGATGCTTGGCTAGATACATGCTCTGTGGCTCATTAGCATGCACACCCTCATCACAGGCAACTCCAGGGGGATGCTTGTGCCTATAGAGTTCTCTCTGAGACCTGCATCAGAATTTGAGCCCTGAGACAGTCAGTGGAATGGTCATTTACATTCCTTACCTCACCCCCTTGTATAAGAGCTGATTACATGGAAAGCCAGTGTACATTATGAGGCCTGACTGCACAGATAGCCCAGGTCCAGGCCTGTGTCCTAGTCACCCGCCCTCTGTCTTTTCATACTTAGAGCAGAGGGTTGAACTTCTTCACCAGGGAGGAGTGACTTGATGTTCTGTGCTGAGATCACACTGAACATGATCCTTTAGAGTATCTATGGTTGTGCCAGGATCTTCCTCCTCTTCTTCCTCCTCACAGAAGAAAATCAACAATTTTGATGCAAAACACTAATCAGAGCTCAAGCCACAGAACTAACACAGATACAAGTCCAACTCCTTACAGCATCACCAGAAAATTCAAAACTCAAACAAAAACAAAACAACAACAACAACAACACACAATTTTGCTCCTCAAAAAAACCAATCACAGACTCTGCACTCAGATTTCCAGTCCTTTAAAGCCCAGGAGACACTTGCCCTGCTAAGCACATCTCACTAAATCATCACTCTGCTGATGTAGTCACTTTTCCTCACCCCAGGCTTACACATACCTCTCTAGAACTCAACTGAGTGGATAGGAGTGGGTATAGAGAAAAAAAAATATACAAGTAGATACCTTCTTGGGCCAGTCCTCAGAGTCTCTGGGTCTTTGAGCCACATAAAGGCCTGAAGAAATTAACAATGCCCAAGGTTACACAGGAATCATTAAGATCTCTTTATAAGTTCACACCATACCAATATGTCTGACCTGCTCTTACAATATGTGTGTGTTTCTCACATTGATAGTAAGACCATGGAATCCATAAGCTGTTTACTCTCTACTAAGCAGCTCTCTTCCTTGGAGGCATAGCTATCCCTGGCTTTTACCACTTAAGTATATACAATGTATCTTTTCCCACCCACGGTCACCAGCCATGTTAAACTGCCATTTCTTGTTTTGGAGGCTCCTGTAATAACAACTTCTCCAGAGTGAGGCAATGTCTAATCAGAAGAGAACTATCTTCTAAAGTAATCATTTCAGAAGAGTCTTTCTATTGCAAAGGAACCATTAATGATATATGAAAAAAATCTCTGTCCCTTCATCTTCTTTTTATGTCAGTAATTACTTATATGTGAGGAATCAATGTCAGAGAAGTTTGTCAGCCCTGAACTACTGTAAGGGATAGTTAAGGGTAAGAAAGAGATTTAGGGACGTATACTGCAGTCAGTCTTGTTAGAAAATTGCTGCCTACCAATTATTTTCTAAAGCCCCTAGCTGAAGAAAACCACGGGTGGCCTGATTGGCTGAAGGCTAAAGACACATTAAACCATCTGTCTAAAGCATAATAAGTAGTCTCATGTTAAGTTTCTTTATGTGTGAAGTGCTCTAAATGCTAAAGTCCCACATGTTAATGATGACATTGTTCTTCCTGCCTAGGAGACATCGTCGTTGCGGAGTGCTCTTTTAACTAGTCATCTTGACTCACTGAGCAGACTGAGTTACTCATATGCACGAGCTTTTCTTGGCTCCTTCGTGATCTGTAGAATTGATTTCTTCAGGGACATGTCAGAAAAAATGACGATTTTTTTCCCCCTTTCACTCTTAGAAAGGCAGTGGCATTTATTTTAGCACCAGGACATGGGAATGTGATTCTGAGACCAGGCCACCTCTGATGAGATCATTAATCTTTAGGTGTTGATGCTTAGTGGCATATTTTGGCAATGAATTCTCGTGCTAATTGCCAATAACTGGTATTAGAGAAGGCCAACGGGAGACTCGAGTTGCTTTGGGTAGGGTAGTCTGAAGTTTAAAGAAATAAAACGACTCATTTGATCTCTTCAAGACTTTTAGTCATGCCTGATGAGGCAATCTTTTGAAAAACAAACAGCTGTACCTCAGTATTGATGACTGCAGATTCTTTTTGATCAAGTACTTTCAATGATATACAAAAGAGTTTTCTTTCTTAGAACTAAATATCGCAGGAACCCGCCTATTATTTGGGCTCTGGGTCTCAGAGAATTGGGGAATCTCGACCTTCCCCTCAGAATCTCTATTCTTATATATTCGTCAACTGAAAACTGAAACTGCTTCAGCTGTCTTTCAAGTCCTTGCTTCCACATGCATCAGCCAGGAGAGGGACCTATTGAACCACATTCAGAGTCCTTTCCCTTCCTTCTTTCACACAGCCCCTGCCAGGCTCAGCCTCTGCCAGTTTTCAGTTGCTGTTACCATGCATGTTCAGAAAAGCCATTTAGGATACAGAAAAATGAAGAATAATCTTAGGATTTCACCCACATAGCATCAAAAGATCCAGATGAAGTATGCAAAAGGCAAGTAATCAAACCTATTACTTCCACAATGCTATACATCTGGATGTTTATGTTTGGAAACATCCAGCAATGGTGTTTAAATGCCTGATTGCGTTTTTGCCCATCTTTCCTCCAGCTGTTTGGCATCAACGAGGCCGTCACTGGAAAGGAATATGCTTTGCTGTTAGGGATTCGTTATTAGTATTATCATTGTTTTGTAGTAAACAACTACCTTATTAAAATGCTGCTTTATGAATGAAGGGCAGCTGGAGATTTGGAAAAGAGACATTTTCTGAGGCAAAAAATCAGTTCTATGCCAATTGAATGACAAGCTGAATAATACAAAAACTGTGTGCTCTGTTCTCCCTAAGGACTATGTCATCAGGAAGCTGTGTTTACAGCCCTGAGCTGCTGGTATGCTCATGTTCTATTCTGTTGATGCTGTTAGATGAAAAATCTCTCTTAATATTAAAAGCACTATGGAAGAAATTTGCTTTAGGTTGCTTGTGTTCCCTTTTCTGGTATATTGCCAAAGTATCAGTCTATAAAATATATTTTGATTTCTGCTGGAGTGAAACATAAAGCAAAGCAAACAGCATGGTCAAGGGTAGTAATGCAGTCAGAAGAAATAGACACAAAGCAGCAGTCTGGTTTTAAAGCTGGAGAATTTGGTGAACAACCTATATAGTATACCTTTACTCCTAAACCCAAAACACCAGCCATGCTATTGAGCCCCAAAATGTCAAGAAGTAACATCTATAACATGCAATTTACCCTTTGGTAATTTAAATAATACAAGTTTTAATTTGCTAATCACAGAAATACCAATATATCCCCTTATACACAGAATACACTGTGTGTATACTAAGGTAGTTTTCATCAAAAACACACAGAAAAAAAAGTTAGCTTTCTAATTCCTAATACCACCTGTGCCTTTTTCATAATTCTTTTTTCCCGTTACATAAACTTAGTAACATACATTTGGAAAACACTTAGGCCGCAGGAAATCCTGGCACATGTGTCAATGCAAGCACTGGCTTTGCAGGACTCTGTACTTGTCTAGGCCAGGAACAGTTTCATTGCCATTTAGAACAAAGCACATAGTGTCCTACCCTGAGACACATTTTCATTTCTCAACTGAGCAAACATTCCAGAGCCGAACAAGCAAAAATCGGCTCTGTCTTTGTTGCAGTAAGTTCGAAAACTTGAAGCTATTAAATCTGATTGAAAGAAGCAAATCAACCTTACAGCTTTCCAAGAAAAAGAGAAACCTTTTTGAAAATCATACCTTGAAAATCTAAAGTGAGAATTTAGCAGAAGGAACCTCCCAAATAGAGCAAATGTCTTACATTACCTCACAGGAAGCAAGATTAGCTCATATTCATGCCACCTCACTGCATAGATAACTTATTATCAAATCATGGCCAGGTAGTTATTTATATGAAAAGGTATAAGCAAATTGATGATGTTTTGGGGGAAAAATCACTTAGGGAAAACAGTTCATTCCAAAGTCATCCAAAATAACATCCAAACTCATAGTATATAGAAATAAATGATATTTTATCAACTACTTAAGTACTTTACCCTAAGAAAAATCACAGACAACCACTAGAGAATATCAACACTAATCACAAACTACCCTTGGCATAAAATGAGCATTTAAATTATGTAATATTCACATAAAAATAACATTTCTCATCATGTTAATAAAGATTTTATCAAAAGCATGTGATCTTCAACTGCTACATAAAAGTAGCAATTATACACTGCTGACTTTATTAATATCTCTGCATGGAGAAAATTAAGTCAATAAAAAACTCCTTTCACTGTTTTGGTTCAGCTATGCCTCAAATCCAAGTGAGTTAGTGAAGCTGACTTTAGGTTTGAACCTCACTGTCTTAAAAAAAAAAAATCAAGCTTTGGATATTCACCTGGCAGAGAAGGGACCTTTTCCTCCAGTGAGAACATAGCAAAGCAAGAAGAAAATAAAACAGCAAAGACTGAGAAGGAATGTCCCCTTGTGCTTACTTTAATTGGTTTCTGTTTTTCTTGAAACCCAGCCCTCTATTTCCACTCTACATAAAACATGTGTCCACACCAAGAGCGATCATTTCCAGTCCCTGTATCTACAGCTATTCAATTACACATGTGATATAATACACTACACAGCCTCATAAGAAGAAAACATTAACTTCAACTTCAGAGTTCAGAGACACCACAAGTGCCAAGTGGCACAGTTGAGTCAAGTACAAATGAGAACTGAGCAGATAAGACCATAGTCAACTGGAATTGCCAGGTGTGGAGTTTACCTGGATGGGAGTTGAACAAGATACAGCCACAGTCTTTGTAAAAGGATTGGGTAGGTCAGTTGGTTGGAAAGTGTGGCTCAAGAAAAGTAATACACTGGACAAGTGTGAACATGAGGTCTAGAAGAGAAGAACCTTGATGGTGAATTTTAAATGTCATGGATTTAAGGTATCCACGAGAAAGCACCAAGGTCTGGTGTGAGGGGTTGCTGCCATGTTTCTAGATAAATAATACCTATGATTGCCTTCTCGGAATACTGATGAAATCCCGAATGATGATAAGACAATATTGGAAATTGTAAGCCAAGATCTAGCTCAATAACTGCCTCAGCATAGATCTTTCAGGTGAATTATGCAGGTGGTATTTGTGTGGCCTAAACTTCTTCCTGCCCCAAAACTCCTCCCAGAACAAACTAACTAGAAACTGAAAGCAAAAAGAAAGCCAGTTAAGATGCCTTGCGTCCTAGGTATAAGATGTTAATGGCTTGAACAACAAGTAGCAAGATGTATCAGGTGGAAATTTGAGGAGCATTACAGGGAATGAATCAGTGGGGTGTCATGACAGACGTACCCTAGGCATCGGGAAATAAAACACACAAATTATTCTAAAAGCTTAAAGGATAGTTATATATCCTTATGATTTCCATTTTCTAAGAAAAGCAGTAACCATTCCCCAATAGGGTTCCCAAGCCTTCTTCTGATGCTCACCAGCTAAATGGCCAAAGACAGAAGTCCTCAGTGATATCTGCAAAGAATGCCTATCCTAATAGATTCTATGGAATTTGGATGATACAAAAATGACAACAAAGAGTTCAGTCATACTGTGAGATCTTGAGACAACTGTGTCCTTCATGTAGGCATTTGTACATCATGCTATGGTTTAATTGAAAAGCATATATCTTACTCCTATTATGAATTGGTGTGAACTATGACCTTATCAAATGTATAACAGAGAGCCTAGCTCAATGACTTCCACAGGAAAGGTACTCATTAATATTTGTGAAATATCAGTGATGGTCTCATAACAGCATGCTATTTCTATACAATAACACATCTGAATTCAAAACTACAAAACAGGCTTATAGATTCATAGGGTTGTTATCTGGAACTGAGTATAATATGAAACCTCTATAATAACTACAACCTACTAAATAATATTGAGCCAGCCAGCTATAATAAAACTGGGTTAAGTCTAACACTTAGCAGGAAGTATAGGACATTAACAGCTTTTGCCTAATCAGCATCCAAATCTGAGACCCCTTTATCTCTAACCCAAGCTAATTAATGAAAGAACATGACAGACAGGCTTCTCCCATCATTCTGGAGTAATTACAGAATGTCCACATGACCTCTGCTTAGTCAAACTAGAGGGTTCTGTCCTCCTAACTTTGATGACTGACTCAAGTAGAAGCATGTGTCCCAATTAAGAACATCCAGAGAATGACTGAGCCCAGATGTAAGTTGGCAGAACCACCATACATGGAGGTGATTTCAGAAAGGCAAAGTCAGTGAACTAGAAGAAAGACTGAGATGGTGTGGAGCACAATGATGCAACTATTCCTGATCACCTACTAAATTAATTTAAGTCAAGCAGTGAGTTCCACCATTGCATTGAAGCTAATTAGTTGAATTCTATTGCAAGCTTCTTAAAAAATACTAATGTTTTCCAGAACTGGGAAAGGAATTAACAGAAACAAACCCTAACACAAGTGATCTGCTGATGAAAGCCAGGAAAGAGATCTGTTGGGGTCTGTTGATGAGAAGGGATAGGCTGGTTTGCCTCTTGGTATGTGTTTGCACAGCTGCTGGTAAAGTTGTCCATATTTTAGATTCAGATAGTGTATCTTTTAAAGCCAGAAATGGGGAGGTCAAGGATTAAAAGGGATTGGCTACACTTATAAGAAAAAGTCACCACTAAATTGACAATAATTGTAAGTCTCCAATTGAAAGCAGAAAGATAAAAATATATTAATGCTAAAACGGACACTTTCTGACTGAGACCAACATTCTAAGAAAGATAAGAGTTGGCATGTTTCAAGGCAGAAAAAAAAGTTTCCAAATGAAGTTAAAGTTAGTAAAAAAAAAAAAAAAAAAAAAAAAAAAAAAAAAAAAAAAAGGAGAGAGAGAGAGAGAGAGAGAGAGAGAGAGAGAGAGAGAGAGAGAGATTGTTTTTTGAGCCTTGATAACCATGTCCCCAAACAGAAGCCTTCCTTAAACAGGAAAATGTAATTATCCCACAGTCAAAGGAAATCTGTTGGAATGCAGTCTGGGCCCAAATGTTCTGAGTAGTCCTAAAGAGACCCTGGAAGCCATTTAGGCTGGAGGCCAAGAGGAGTCATGAGGGAATCATCTGGCTCTGTGCTCAGAATAAAACCTGTAAGCTGGAATAGAACTCAAACACTTCCTCCAGCTTTGAAGATGGAGCTGATCAAACACAAACAAATATGAAAGTCTTACCCAGAAAACAGGGGCTTTAAATTGGCAAATCCCCTTTTGAAAATGGCATTTTACTGGATTATCTGCCCTTCAGCCCATCTCAGATGTATCTACAAAAGATGAACACCAAGAAAGATCATCTCTGTGATCAGAATCTGTGGAGGACATAGTGGCTGGTCTTGGGAGATGAACTTTGGTCAACTGGAATAGAGAGGATATAGAAGAAGGGGGCAAATAGTGGGGACATGGAAGCAAAAACAAGCCCCTTTTCCTCAGAGTTTGGTTGAAGCCTTTCACCAGTTGAGAAGTTCCAACACCATTAACAATATTTAAGGCCTTTCTCCCCTCTCAGCTATGAAGTTGTCATTTTCTAGGACTTTCACTAGAAATTCCCTTTATCGTATGTGTTAATTTGTTTCTCAGTTTCTGTGATAAAACACTATGACCTAAAGCAATTTGGGGATGAAAGGGTTTCATTGGTTTATAGATTACAGTTTGACATCAAGGGAAGCTGAGGCAGGAACTCAAGGCAGGAACCTTTAGGACCTTGCTTACCGGCTCATTTCATCTGACTCACACAGCTAGCTTTTCTATGCAGCCTATCTTCTCAGGAATGTCCTGCCCACCATAGACTTGACCCTTCCATATCAATCAGCAATCAAGAAAGCTCTCCACAGACATGCTCTTAACCTAATCTGGTTAAGATTCTTCAACTGAGGTTTTCTTGTCCAACGTATGTCAAGTTGACAATTGAAGCTAACTGCGACACGGTAAAAAGACATGTTCAACCCCTCCTGTGTAACCCTATGGGATCCTCAGTTTGTTTTTTTCAGATTGCAATTCTGTCCAAGACACCTATAGAATGACCTCAAAATCTCAGCCATATAAAACGCACACACTTTTAGACCTCATAGAAGTACAAATGTCTACCCTGGGTCTGCACAACAACTGTTCAGCCAACAATCTGACACGGCTGGAGGCATGGCTGAGGAGGACCTACCTCCCACTGCTGAACTATTGTGACTGAAAGATTCAGGGGCTAAAAGAATCATTACTGTCTATTGTATACCCACAAATTATATGTCCGGTTCCAGTGGGCAGTTCCAAGCCAATGCTCACACAGAGGCTACACCAAATGGGTCACAAAACAAAACAAAGTTAGGAATCTGGAGAAAGCACTGGTAGGGACAAGGCAGGGGTTAGTAAGGATGAGAGGGAGATGAGACGGTAGAGAAGAGGAAGTAATCAGATTCACTATATGCACATGTAAAGTTGTCAAAGAACAAAATGAATTAGGAAAACAGATTCCATCTGACTCACACGGCTAGCTTTTCTATGCAGCCCATCTGCTCAGGAATGTCCTGCCCACCATAGGCTTGACCCTTCCGTGTAAATTAGCTGGAAAACCACCAAAACGTCCACTACTAAGACGACTTTGGATCTCCTTTTAAGCACCCACACCTGTGTTCTCCAGAGTGCCTTATCCCTTCCCTGAGCGCCTTTCTTTTTACTTTTAATAATCTCAAACACAGTCCCTAAACAGTAAAGAAAATTCTCCAGGCTGCTACGAGGGTCCCTCTCCATCCACTGACTGGGAGTCTTCTCAACTCCTGTGTAACAGGACATGTCCCTGTGCTGTGGGTGATGCCCATGCTGTGCAGCTCTCCCTTTGCCAAGCAGAAGTTCTAAATAGTTTAACTGTAGTAGTCTGCTACCACATGTGTTGGGGAGATTTTAAAGTGAGACGCGAACCAGCAGACCATCAGCAGTTATGCCCACATTTGATAGGGCATAATCTGCAGTCTTCCCAAGGTCTAGTTTGCTTGAGATGTAACAATTATATCCATCCCTGAGTTCTCTCTGTCTTTGCCTCTGTCTCTGTCTCTCTGTCTCTTACCTCTGTCTTTACCTCTGTCTTTGTCTCTGTTTCTCTCTCTCCGTGTGTGTGTGTGTGTGTGTGTGTGTGTGTGTGTGTGTGTGTGTGTGTGTGTGTGTGTATGTGTTAGTGATAGATCACTAAGTCATCAAAGCCCATGGAACAGGAGAAAAAATGATTTAGTGTTTATTTTTCCCTTTCTCTAGCTTATGGTCCTTTATAAATGTAATCACCCTTGATACAAAGCATCCTGTATACAGCAGTAGTTATCCTGTCCTTGTCTCCCAGCCAGTCATTGAATGTCTTTGTTAACTCATCCTGAGTCGGTAACACTGCTGTCAGTGTGAAGATGAAGATCCTATTCAGTTGACTCACCTGCTCCCCCCCGCCCCCAATCGTCTTCCCTTGTCCCTTAAATCCAAGGGATTCGAGACTTCCCCTCAGGCCTGAGAAGATGCCCTTTATCTGTTTCTCTTGTTCCAGGCTGTCTTATTCTGGACAACTGACAGCTTACAAAATAGCTCCTGTCTCTCAGATTCTTCATCAAGGGGCTTAGGGGCAAGGGATTTGGAGAGTACTTCCCAGAATGCGGGAGTCAAGGGGAGTTAGACCCAAGCAAACAGAGCAGTCCGCACTACTCTTATTTGTTCTGACTTCTCATGTAGGACTAGGTTGTATGGCTTTTAAACCTCCCAGATCAGTTAACTGTCAAATTCCCATCAGTGTGATAGATGAGGAATCCTGGAGTCTTCCCACTCACCTTCAGGATCCATGTGACCTCTTTTAACAACATCCATAAACTGAATACCTATTAATGATGGAGTTGTTTCATAGTTCGAAGAGTATAAGAAACATGTGCAGTTGCTTCTTACCCCAAGATAAAGTTCCAAAGTTACCTAGAAGCCTACTTCATGCATTTCAGAAAGCTAAAAAAAAAAATCAGTTATCACTACATAAATTTCCTGATCAAAAACTTTCATTTACCCCTTGAGCTCTAGAGCAAATGTCTTTCAGGCCTTTCACAAATGCAGCCCTTCGTCCCTACCATTTTCTGCCTTCCGATCCTTAGCTTTGTTCCAGCTCAGTGCTGTGGTATTTCCCTGTATCTTCTTTATCCATGCTGTTCCTGTGACCACCTTACTGTTTCTGCCCTATAAGCTTTGAAATGCTATATAGATACATGCTTTAAAGCTATGCTTCTCAGACCCCGTGCCTGCCAATCACAGGAAGGTCCAAATGCAAATTCTGAGATTATCAGGGTTCTGAAATTCTGCATTTCAGAACAGGCGTGGCCTCATTCTGCTTAAATAACTGCTCTTTCAGGATAGGGATCTCAGCAGCTATTGAAAAGCCAGCTCTTTGGAATATACACACACTGTCTCTCAGAAGCTGGGATGCATCGTAGTTTCCTGCTGTTCCGATTAGATCCTATTTAGCCATGTGCCTCATTTTAGAGAAAAGCTTCCAGATAAAATTAAGATAGGACACAATTAGTCTAGTGATCTTGTTTTATCTTTAATATTATAAGAAGGATGCATCATGATTTCAGAATTTACAACAGCATCACACTCATCATAACTGTTGTCCGATATATGTCGAGAAGAAACTACACAGGTAAGCCTACACTTCTTCAGGGTCACCCTTCAAGGAACACGTTTAGATCAGACCCATACCAGAAATCACAGCAACTACCTGGTCACTGAACAGAGCAGTGATCTCAAGCAGAGGCAGATGACCAGGCTGTGAATCCTATCACCACCCTGTCCTGACTGTGCCTTGGGCAACTCATCTAAATTCTCTAAATCTCAATTGTGTTCGTTTAGAAAGAGCAATGGTGGGACTATATAACAGCCATTAGGACTAATGTAAAGTTTAAGCCAGGGAAAAGATACAAGTATGACACTGTTAGTGCCTCTTATGTTCAGTGACAAATATGAGCTTTAATTATTAGTATTATTTAATTATTTAATTATGACACTTCATTATGACAGTCATGGAAATCCTGATGCAGATCTTACATTTTTTTGAATCTTTGAATCATTTTAAGAATTTTTTTCAACACATCTGCTGTAACTCCATTGTTCTATGTTTACCCCTTAAGTAATCGTTAATTTTATTATTTTTGAGACAGGCCTTTCTGTGTAACCCAAGGTAACCTTGGTCTCACACACCTTGACTCAAGCCTCCAAGTGGAGAATTACAGGTACATACTCACATCCTGTTAATAACCAACGCTTGCTTCCACTTTCCTACGTACTAAAGCTAAGAGCATGCCCATTCCATGCTAGAAACTGAGACGATTATTAAACGCAGTCTTTCAAGTTACCATTAGCAGACTCTAGATGTCTACAGAATGTCCCCCTGCCTCACAGCCCAGCTCAGTAGAAGCAACAAGCTAAACAGTCATCTATCCACTAAATAATTAGTCATCCAGTTTTAAAGAGCAGCCATACCTATTCATGTCACAGAAGGAAACATGACAGCAACACATCCTACAAGAATGTGCAACACAAGAGGATGAGACCCCTTTTTATCTGCTCTCATAGCAAATTTCTTTAAAGAGTGGTGCTTCACAACTAAACTTGCTCTATTTTGGAAAAAAATATTCTTTCATAGATTTTTTTTTAGCTTACACATGTCCAATGTACCACATATTTAATTTAATATATATATATATATTTACACATACACATATCATATTGGTTAAATATGTTAAGAGATAAATAAAAAGGTTAATAAGATGCATATACTTATATAGGGAGATATACATATGCACATATAGAAATACATAGAAATATACACACATCTGTATGCATATAAAAATTATTTTCGTAAACATTCTCTTTGATGTTTTAGAATATGACCTATTCTTTTCCTTCTTTCTCTATAGTAATTTTTTGCATGTTAATAACTCCTCTGTATGCTTGAATGTTGTCATTTGGGCAGTTGCTTGGGATTATACCGTATAAAGCACATGTGCATATACCATAGCATTCCATAATTTAACCATCCTTTTGTGATTGAACATTGCATTCATGAGTAATTTTGTTATTTGTGACAGAAAAAATTCAAATGCAATCACTTAAAATGGATTGAAATTGGTATTCGTTCATGCAGAATAATTCTCAAAGCTCATGCAGTGATTCCTGCGGTGCCAGAACCCACAATCCCCATCCTTACAGTATTGCCTCACTCTCAAAAAAAAAAAAAAAAAAAATGCTTCATATCCTACTGTCACTTCCACAATCCAGTAGAAAAGGTCAAAGCAAAAGTATTCCCCTGTAAGGAGATTTCTTAGAAATAACATGCACTTTCATTGGCCACAGCATAGGTGAAAAAGAGGACCAGGATGCATCACACTTTTTACTCAGGGACCACCATATACATCCAAAAACAAGAATCCTTATTCCTAAGGGAGAAGAGATGGGAAAACAGCAGTCTCTAACCCAGACGGTGGCTCGTGTCCCAGTTTTGCTCCTGTTCATAACGCTGTGATAAGCACTGTTGCACACACATCTATACAAACATCCCCAATGATTTCTTTGGGATGAATTCCCAGAAGGTAAATTGCTCAGTCCAAGGATATGCCAAATTTTAAGAGTTTTAATATGCATTGCTAAATTTCTCTCCACAAATATTGTGCCAGTTTCTCTTCTCATCAGAATGCAGGTGGGGAGAGAAACATGCTAATGCGAGATTCAATTTTTAATTTAACTGTTCAAAGATTCTGTACCTCCTGCGATGAAGATAAAGATCCCTGCACCTCTGAAAAGCCGGTGATTGAGATTTCTAGAAGAAAACTGTGACCGCTGAGAAACTCTCTGTCTATATAATAGCATCAAAGAAAATGCAGTTTGAGATCCAGCTATGAAAAGGACATTGTTGTTGTGGTTATTAAAAATATTTTAAGAGGGTGTGTAGAAAAGAAAAAGTCTTGAATTTAGTAAAAAGTGACTGGGTTTTGGATCCCAGTCTCCATTTTGCTATAACTCTAAGCAGTTCATTTAACCTCTCAGAGGCTCATTTTCCTTAATATAAAAATGAGGCTGTTAAAGCCTCTCTCTTCTGCTTTTGTGAAGTTTAAATTTGTTAATGTGCAAAGGTTTAATCATAGTTGTGTTTGAATTGAAGCTTGCACTCTTCTTCAATTTTATGATATTGCTATTCAGTATTTTATATTCTCCATAACTGCCTAGAGACGAGTAATAAGCCCTTTTTTTCTCCAATAAAAAGAACCATTTGGTTCAGCATTCCTCAGAGCTTCAGTTTTGTCGTTGTTGTTTTGTAATCTTTATTAATGAAGGATATTAGTTTTTTAATCAACTTTAATACATAATAAAACACACACACATTTTTTAACTTTGCAGCTCACTTTTGGAAAGTGCATACACCCATGAAATTGCCATCTCAGCCAAGATGCAGAGTAATTCCACTGTCTTACAAAGTCCCCTTGTGCCACTTTAGTTCAAACCCAGTCCTGGCAACCCATGCTCTGATTTCTGTCACTCCTCATTAGTTTTTGCCTGCTTACAGATTTCACTTAAAAGAAATCATGGAATGAATTCTTCATTTCTCTCTTCTATGTTGTATAATATTTTACATATTTCCATGTGTCTTACTTTGTTTGTTGTTTGTGTTATTGTTGAGCAGTATTTTGTTGTGTGAATATGATGACCTTTGAACCTTTGAGTTGTTTACAATTTTGGGGTCTTATGAACAACTGAACAACGTATTATGAATATTAATATATACACTTTACATACTTTTTGTCTTAAAAAGATGGGGGATAAATACCCACAACTGCAATTGCTTGCATAAATAGCAATCACATTCTTAATTTTGCAACTGTTAAAATACTTCCCATAATGCCATGCCATTTACCTTTGTTGTGGTACGTTTCCTCCAGAGGTGGTTTGACAATCACCAACCAACACATAGCAGTGGTGATGGACACAAAACATTGACAATGGAATAAACAGAACAATATATCTGAAAGCTAGAACAAAAATAGCAATAATAGGACCATTAACATTTCCTCACAGAAAGAATGGGAAAGGTCAAAGACCTTCACTTGAGATTCTAGTCACCATTACCTCCTGTCTCAACAGCACATGGTCTTGGCTTGCTATAATATAAAAGAAATGCATGATTGACTAAGATGGAGATTCCTCAATGGTGTTTTATGAATCATTCATGCTGGGTTGGAACTTCCTGGTTGTGTAGTTGTTCAAGAATCACTCATACTTGGGTGACTGACCCCAAGAAACTCACTAGTGCACCACACTGGGCTTGATGGGATCCCCTTCTTTGTGGTCTGCCAGTGCTCTCTCTATCTTTGGTAAATAGGCACTTCTTTATTTGTCCCCAAGAAACAATTCCAGAAGCTGTGAGCAATACTTCCACCTTCTTGACATTGATATCCACTTACCTATGTTTAATATTCAGAGATTTTACTCTTACTGTAACTTGTGTGAAGTGATAGCTCATTTTCCTGATGAATAACAGTGTTGAGCATCTTTTCTTGGCCTCAAGTGCTCTCTCCTCCTCCTCCTCTTCCTCCTCCTCCTCTTCCTCCTCCTCCTCTTCCTCCTCCTCCTCTTCCTCCTCCTCTTCTTCCTCCTTCTCCTTTTCTTGTTTTCTCTCCCACTTCTCCCCCATTATGTATGTGTGTTTAGTTTTTGTTCAAATGTGTTTCTATTTTAATGAGAGACATTTCTTTCTATTTGCAAGAAACAGAGAAGGCACTAACAGACCACAAAGAAGGGGTTCTTGTCAAGTCCAGTGTGGTACACCAGTGAGTCTGTTTGGGGTCACTCACACAAGTGTGAGTGATTCTTGGGCAGATGCACAAACAGGAAGTTCTAACCTAGCATGAGTGATTCATAAAACACCATTGAGTAATCCATATTTTGTATCTTTTTATTAAATTGCAAAGAGTTCTTTGTATATTTTCTTCCATGAAATGTTATCTATCCCTTATTTTAATAATTTCTTTGCATTCAGGTCGCTCTCTTATAAGTGCTCCTTGTATATTCCAATAGTAAAGTATTTGGTAGATGTACATGCAGGGTGAACTTCCATCCCACTCTACAGGCTACCTTTTCATTTTTTGTTAGTGTATTTTGAAGAAATTCTTTGATGAAATGCAAATTATTGTCTTTTAAGGTGGTATTTCATAGCTTTTCTGTCCTGCCTAGATAATACCTCTTTATCCTGATGTTACAGACAGGTACTTTTTTAACCTAACTCATTTTCTCAAAACTTGATAGATAAAAGTTTGACCTTTACATCTGTGATCCATTTTAAATTACTTTTTTTGTGTGGTATTAGTAAAGGGTCAATGTTTGCTTTGTTTTGTTTTGTTTCTCAAATGGAAAGCCAGCTGCTGTGGTTCCACTCACTGAAAACAATGTTCACTTTTCTGTTAAATTCTAAGGTTGCATTTGGTGAAATGGGTTGTGTACACGTAGCTCTATTTCTAAATCTGTTCTGTTCCACTATCTACCTGTCCCTCTGACAATTCCATACTGTCATGACTACTGTGTTTAAAATGAATCGTGAAACCACATCATATATGCCCTCTAACCTTTCCCAGCAAATGATTTGCACTAAAATAAGGTGGGTTTTGTTTTGTTTTTGCATTTCTGTATAAATGCTAGAATCGGCTTCTCAGTTTCTATAAAAATGGCATCTGAGATTTGAGTCTCTCTTTCAAATTAGAGAAAATGAACAGCTTAACTAACTGTCTTGGAGCAGCTAGTCTGCAAGCATGCTGCGGAGTTTTACTCATTTGCAATTTTGAAATTTTTCTCCCAGGAATGATTATTTATTTTGAACACACGACTTTATATTTTATCATATTTACTTAGAGCTACTTTATGTTTCATTACTAGGCTAGGTACTGATCATTCATGTTTTATAGTTGTTTGTGCATAAGCAATATGTGTCTGTCTATTGCAACAATATACAGAAATACCGTATTTTACTTGTACGTGTGTTGGGGCAGGATTTGGCCACAGAGTCCAGAAGAGGGCATTAGATCTCCTGGAGCTGAGGTTATAGGTGGCTGTAAGCTGCCCGACATGGGTGCTGTAAACTAAATTCAGATCCTCTGAAAGAGCAGTAAATGCGTTTAACTACTGAGCTATCTCTCCAGTACCATGAAAATATAATTTGTAATTGGTACAGCCAAAAACATTATTAAATGTATACATTAATTATAGTAATTTCTTTCCTTTATTACATTTGATAGACTTACTGGGCTTTTCTATGTAGATAACTGTTATTTTCAAATAGAAATAATCATATTTCTTATTATTTTTTATTTTTTCTTTACTTATTTTACTGACAAGTACCACTAATATAATATTGAATAAGATGGTGAATAAACTTTTTTTCATATTCTCTGTACTAGGGAAAAACCATTTAATATTTCACAATTACCTATACTATAATATATAATATAAAATAAATAGTATAGTTATATAATATATAATTATTAATTTGTAAAGTTTTTCTATTCCTAATTTTCTGAGCAATTTTACCAAATGCAAGCATTAAATATTTCCATTTTTTCCTCTGCATCCATTGACATCATTACATGAGTTTTCTTCTTTGTTGGAGAGATTAATTGCATGGTTTATAGGTGTTAAGCCATTCTTGCAGATTTAGGATCAACCCCATCTGGACATAATGTATTTCCTACCTTCTTTATAATATAGCTGGTCTTGATTTGAAAAAAAAAAAAATGATGCTTTGGCATTTCTGTTAGCAAAAGATGTTATTTATAATTCTCTCCTCATGTCCTTGGCAACAATGTAATTACTGGCTATTAAATCTGATCATGTCAGCATAGGTTTTAAGCTGTGGGTTGAAGCTCCAAGCTCGGTTACTTTTATCAGTTTTATCCAGTCTTCGTTTCTTTGGCATTATCAGTGTTAGGATTGAGCAGGTCTCACTGTAAGACATAGTCTTCTACTGTGTAACCTGTGTAAATCCTTAGATTAATACTTATGGTAATAACAGGGACTCCCACGATGGGTCCGAACCCCAGCATCCTTCAGTAATGTTTTGTCTCTGGTGTTTCTATTCTAGCTCTTGGCCCTACACATGTGTATGGCCAGTCCTTAGCCATAATCTTAGAGGAATTCTTCTCTTTCCCTATCTCAAAACCAGCACAAAGCCAGTGGTAGTAGTGGTGGTGCACACCTTTAATCCCAGCACTAGTGGCAGAGGCAGGCAGGATCTCTGCAAATTTGAAGCCAGCCTGATCTATCTGTATGAAGAGTTTCAGGACAGCCATAGCTACATAGTGAAAATCTGTGTCAAAACAAAGAGACAAATAAACAAACAAACAATAACACGGATCCATTCTGTGAAGCCTCTCACCAGTAGAGTAGCCACTATTATATCTCCTCTTCGGCTAAGCCGGGCCTTGGTGCTGTGTGTGTGTGTGTGTGTGTGTGTGTGTGTGTGTGTGTGTGTGTGTGTTCCAGCTTCTTGTACTACAGTAGAAAACTGGGCTAACACTTACCTGAGCATTGGAAGAGATTTTTCTCTTCCCGTGAGGAGTATTCTTGTTTAATACCAGAAAACAATTGCCTTGTATCTTTTCCAAGTTTTAGAGTCATTTATGACAAAAAGCAAAAGTCTGTAGGGCTTTGTGTTATTTTAACTCTGACTTGTGGCAGCCAGAGGGAAGGTTCCAGCTTTAGGACAATGATAAAGTGAATTTTGTTTACTGTCCTAGAGTTATATTGAAAGTAAGATGGTTGGAGTTCATATATGGACATTTTGAAAAGACTGGTGTTTATTGGTCCTTCTAAGTGTCATCTTTTATCCACACACTTTTATCATCCTCATAACATGTCATAACACCTCTCTAGCAACTACCTGCTGATTAGCATGAAAGAACCAGATTAACACTGTTCAATGTTCCATTGTGAAAGGAAATTTTAAGCAGATAAAACCAGCCATGTATTCTGTAGAGTCAGTAGGACAAACTAGGTGGGTTTTTTTTCCCCCTGAAATTAAATAGTTTTGGCAAAAAAAAACCAAGACAACAAAACAAAAACAAAACAAAACATCATTGCTTCCTGAATCACCTTGGAAACAAGCAATGTGTTTATAAAAACCAGACCCAAGAGTTTGGTCCCATATTCAAGGAGGAAAATTCACATTGCTACTGCCTTCTCCTTGGTCTACTCACCCTCTGAGACTTTCCCTCCCCTCTAGAGATTTTGCCATATAGCAGACTAACCCCAAATACTTAGCAGCTTAAATAACCACCATTTGACTTGCTCTGGTTCTATAGGCAATCAGTCAGGGCTGAGCTCAGCTGAATGGGCCTTTTTCTGGTCTAATCTTGGGTCTGCCATGTGATTGTAGTCATCTGCGAGCACAAACAGAGTTTATTTGCCTAAGCTCCCTCACACGTTTGGTAGAATATACTGTCAATTGAGCCACATGTCACCAACAGGCCAGAAGGTATCTTCACACCAAAGCTAGGTTACAAAAAATAACAGGAGACAGGACAAACCCATGAGCGAGCATTTGTTCAGCCACTGCTTCTGTCACATTTGCCAGTGTCCCATTGCTTAAACAAGTCACATAGCCAAAGTCAACATGGGAGACAACTAACAAATGTGATTCCTCGGTGCTGTCACCATAACAGCACAATAAAGATCCAGTACGTTTATTTAAGCATCTTGTTGGATACCCAAGCCTTATACACATCTGCCGAGTTTCTGCAGCAGTGTTTCAGTGTTGCTGCGCCTTGCTTATGAGCGAAGATACAACAGCCCACAAAATCTGCAAGAGGGGCTGATGATCATAGTGCATCTGCTGCGCTGGAAGTGTGAGTCTTGGGCTCCTTCTCCTCAGATTTGGATAATGATGACGATGCTCCACTATTAGCTGTTTATACTGTGTCTCCACTACCATAGGACTAGTGAGCAGACATGATACCAACCCTTAGCACTTGCAACATACTAACCCAAGTCTGTAGACATGACTCCCGAACTTTTAACATTTACCCGACCTTTTCGGGTTTCAGGTAGAGAAATGAGCATATAAGGATCAGGTGACTTACTTCAATTAAGTCAAAGGACAAGGAGGCCGCATAAGTAAGTTTGGTGTCCAGTTATTTCAGTAATTAGAGAGATATGCTTTCAGTCAAACATCCTACTTGGTCATGTGTAGTTCAGTCCTGTCTCCTAGGCTACCATCTCCTGAGTTACTGCTTTAATTTATAACTTTCACATCCATAGAATCCATCCATTCATCCAGGCAGAATCTGCTGCTACACATCTGTAATCTCCAGCTGAAACAGGATCATCAGAAGTTTATGGCTACCTGAGCTATAGTTTGGCCCACTGCCCAAATGATGTACATAGTTACATATTTTAAATGGAAACCTCTGCAATTCATAAACAGGATTCAAAAGATACTTAAAATTCTTACTTCTTATTCTCCAAACACTTTGTAAGATCCTGTTTTCACACTTGCAATTCCTTTCCTGGTAGGGATGGGTACCAATGAGGAGAGGGTTAATGACAGTCACAAAGTGTCATTTCTGAATTCTCCTCACTTCAGCCTGACCCCATAAAGTAAGCCAGGCACTGGGGAATTTCAGTGCCTCTATTATTGCTTTTGCATGTCAGCCACCTTCAGAAATGTTTCTGTTCTGATTTAGTTACCTATTAATCTGTGTCCCAGAACCACTTTGGTTCCAGTACTTTGAGATCTGGGATATCTTTTCCCCAAAGTAACCTCTTAGGGTAGATTTGAGCTATCCTCTGAAAGGAAAATTTTGCAATGGCACTCAAAAATGGACTAAAGGGCAAGATGCTGAAAATAACACTACTTTCTCCTTCTTATAAACTCCAAGTGAGTCTGTCAGAGAAAACTCAGGAACACAAGAACTGGAAAAGGTCAAAGTCCCTGGGCCACCTGGGGCCACTCAGAACTCTAAGGTCTTCCAAGTCCACGGGTCCTTGCCTATCTGAGAACTGAGCAGTTGTTGAAGCATGAGAACTCTAAGCAGCTACAAATCACTAATAAGTCTGTAAAAAAAGAAAAAAAAAAAAAAACACTGAAAATCCAAACTCATCTTTACCAAGAGAAGGGTGTGCCAACAGAAGGGAAAATAAACAGAGCATGCTGAGAGACACACAAGCAAGGGACTAGCACACCAATTCAAAGGCTTGTCAGACCTCTCTTCAGAGTGCCTGACAGCAGGAAGCCAATTACTTGAGAAAGAATGAAGTTTGTTTTATGGTCTCGCTATAACAAACTCAGACCCTTCATTCTAATATCAAGGAAGAATTGTATATTTCCAGTGGAAGCCAGCAGAGTTCTCAGTGGATGGTCTTGAGTTTGCATTAGAGGTTAAAGTTATGAGCAATGAGAGGAATAAACAGGCTTCTTAATTCACTAAAATTAGCTCTTGTGATTAATCTCTGGCACTCAATTTGTGATAACATGCAATGGAAGACGCTGGCCTCAGAGTACAGCTAATGCTATAACATAATGTCTGGCCTCATACGCCCCTTAAGGTCCGTAATGTGTCAAGCTTTTTAATTCTATTGGAATTGGTGACCCATCATCTTCCACAGAGAGATGGAGGATGAACTAAGGAGCACCAGTCTCCATTTCATGATTTAATAACATCATTATTTTTATTTAATAATGTAATACTCCCTACAAAGAAACAATCTCTTGAAAGTTTGCACATGAAAAAAACAAAACTTGTTTTCATTGAAGGTTCATCTTTGTTCTGATTTGGAACAAAAATACCTAGTTTGTCTCTTGTTTATTTTCCCCTTTCCATTATATTCAAAGGAACAGAGAGTGGGATTCTTAATTACTTCACACTATGCTTAGTTAAACACTATTGTGAAGTGCCTCCCTGAAATCCAGAACATCTGCCAAACAAGAGTAGGACTTCCCATGTTGAGAGAAGAAAGACTTGGCCATTTGGGGTGATAGAAATATCTGGCTAATTCAGTGTTTGTAATTGTCCCAGAAAGTCACTCTAACTCAGTCCTTTAACTATAAGAATAATGCACTACACTTTTAAAAACAAAAGTTAAAAACCCTACCATGGCGTTTCTGTGTCACATTGGCAAATTTCTTCAAACATCAGCACAAAGAGAATGAAAAGGAAAGACCCCATTCTCCTTCCCTTGAATGGTGGTTTCCATGTCAGCAGCGTGCTACCTCTTCCTCTGAATTCTGAATTCTAATTTCAAGTGTGATGCTATCATTAGCCGTGGTTTACCTCATTACACTGATTACTTATTTTCCAAACACTTGGGGAAGCTTCTACTTATCGTTTCATGATTAATTTTTCCATTCATTACATTGTGGTCAGAGAGCATGCCCCGACATTCTCCGCTTTGATTATGATCAAGTGCTGAGAGCATGCCCTGTAGGAACTGGATATCCGAAGCTTGTTGGCGTTTGTTTGAGCTATACTGCAGTTGAAGACAGTTGAAGAGAGCAATGTCCTAAGCATGTTGGTTAGGTCAAGTATATTAAACACATTGTTCAGTTCTACATCTTTAACTTCCTTTTTCTCTGCCCATTAAATAAAATGTGTGTGTATACAAATGTGACGTGTTCATATGTGGCATGATGTCTAGGTATATGCATCTATCTGTGCATTCGTGCATAGAGGACAGAAGTTTATGGTGGATATCTTCCTCTACTTATCTTCATCTTGTATTTTGATACAGGGTCTCTCCCTCAATGTGGAGCTTGCTGGTTGGGCTGGACAGTGGACCCCTGAGATCTGTTTACCTGTCTCCACCCAGCCCTGTGGTTACAGATGTGTATTACTGTATCTGGCTTTTCCATTGGTGCTGAAGATCTGAATTCATGTTCTCATATTTGTGCAATAAGCTCTTTACCCACTGAGGTATCTCCCTGATCCTACATAAAACATTTTTTTATAATTCCAACTTGAAATTATTTCTCTTTTGATAGGAATAACCTTTTCATTGGCTGCACTTATAGATAGCTATGAATCCAAACCTACTATATTGTATATTTTCTCTTCTTTCTTCCAAGTTTATCCTCCTTTTGCTCTTATTAATTGCCTCTTTATTTTCTAATTAAATACTTTGTGTTATTCCATTTACCCCATATTATCTAATTTTTATACTTTTTACATTTATTTTTTGTTATTCTTTTTTACATTTATTTGTTTACTGTGAGTGGTATGTGTGCGTGTATATGAGTGGGGGTGTGTGTGAGTGTGAGTGGGGTGTGTATGTGTGAGTGTGAGTGGGGGGTATGTGAGTGTGAGTGGGGTGTGTGTGTGAATGAGTGGGGTGTGTGTATGTGTGTGAATATGACCTTGAGTGGTGTGTATGTGTGTATGCTCGCGCACACACAAACACACACACTTGCACACACATATATTTTATAGGATAACTAGTGGAAGCTGATTCTCTCCTTCCACTCTGTGGGTCCCCAAATCAAATTCAGATTGCTTTGCTTGGCAGCTAGGATCCTTACCAAATGAACCATCATTCATGCCAGCTTACTATTCTTTTAGAAATTACCCGAAAATAAAGCCTGTAACTTTGACTTCTACTAGGATACAATGAAGAGATAGTAAAAGCCGGTTTTTACCTATTCATTCTCTAGATATTTTCATTTTGACATGTGTGCACCTTGTGGGTGGGTAGATATTTAAATTCCACAAAGCAGAAGCATCACTATCATGTATACTACATGTTTTTCTCGAATTTACTCAGCGGTTAATCCACCTTGAACTTTTGCCCTCCTCTTCCACCAATGCCACACCCATCCCACTTTAGTAGGGTACCATGCACAGGCAGAGAAGCTCTTAGACTTTTCCAAGACACTTCTGAATCTACTCCTTACTCTACTGCCCACCCTGCTCACCAGAAAGCAACGCCTCTTTATTTTTAAACTCTGGCTGACACTCTTCTTCCACTGCTCTGTCTTCAGGAGCACTACAATGGCCTCTTGCCTTTAGGATTTTCTAAGCTAAATCTATCTCTCTGGCTTTATGCTTTCAGAGATGTCAGGTTGGTCTCCTTAGACTCTCTGGACTGTGCTCTGCTCCCATGGTGTCACTGGGACAAACAGGCTTCTATACCTGTCCAATAGACTGAGACACTGAACTCTCCTCAGACTAAAAGAGGAGGGTTTATCTTAGCACTTTATTTTAAATTCTCCTCTCATGTCAAGGATTCAGAGAATAGGATAAAACACTCCTTTTTCCCCATTAATCCATGAAGAAAGCAAGCAATGTAAAATGTCAATTTATCTGTCTACAACAGTGGTTCTCAACCCCTTTAGCAAACCTGTATTTCCAAAAGTCTTTACATTACAATCCATAATGGTACCAAAGTTACAGTTATGAAGTAGCAATGAAAATAATTGTATGGTTCAGGATCACCACAACATTGGGAACCATAGTAAATGGTCACAGAATTAGGAAAGTTGAGAACCACTGGTCTACAAAATTCAGAAAACCTGACTATAATCCTTCAAAAGAGATTGGCTGGAATCTTTGTCTTTTTTTTCTGTTTCTTGATTGAATATTACATAGTAATTTATTAAAAGATAATTTATTAAAGATAAAAATGTATTAGTCTCATGATTCAATAGGATTCAAAATTCAAAAATAGAAGGCTATAAGAAGTGACCCAGCTATACCACTCCTGGGCATATACCCAGAAGATGCTCCAACATATAACAAGGATACATGCTCCACTATGTTCATAACAGTCTTATTTATAATAGCCAGAAGCTGGAAAGAACCCAGATATCCTTCAACAGAGGAATGGATACAGAAAATGAGGTTCATTTACACAATGGAATATTACTCAGCTATTAAAAACAATGAATTCAAGAAATTCTTGGGTAAATAGATGGAACTAGAAAATATCATCCTGAGTAAGGTTACCCAATCACAAACGAACACACATGGTATGCACTCACTGATAATTGAATATTAGCCCAAAAGCTCGCAATATCCAAGATACAACTCACAGACCACATGAAGCTCATGAACAAGGAAGACCAAAGTGTGGGTGCTTTGGCTCTTTTTAGAAGGGGTAACAAAATACTCATTGGAGCAAATATGGGACAAAGCATGGAACAGTAATTGAAGGAGGGGCCATCCAGAGACTGTTCCACATGTGTATCCATCCCTTGTGCAGTCACCAATGGTAGACACTGATGTGGATGCCAGGAAGTGCATGCTGACAGAAGCCTGGTATAGCTGTCTCCTTAGAGGTCTGCCATAACCTGAAATATGCAGAGGCTGATGCTCACAGCTAACCATTGAGCTGATCACTGAGTTCCTAATGGAGGAGTTAGAGAGAAGACTGAAGGAGCTGAAAGGGTTTGTGGCTCCATGGGGAGAGCAACAATACCAACCAACCAGAGCTCCCAGAGTCTAAACCACCAGCCTGGGAGCACATAGGGAGGGACCCATGGCCCCAGCTGTATAAGTAGGGGAGGATGACAGTGTCAGGCATAAGTGGGTTGAGGAAGTCCTTGGTCCAGTGAAGGCTGGACACCCCAATGTGGGGAAAATCGTGGGTGAGGAGGTGGGAGTGGGAGGGTGGGTGGGGGCATATCCTCATAAAAGCAGGAGGGGGGATGGGATAGGGGGTTCCTGGGTGGGGGGTAATGGGAAAAGGGGATTAAAATTTTTTTTAAAAAAGAAGTAAGGATCTTTCTGCTGGTGGGGACTCTCTTTAGACCCCCAAGGTGGCAAGGCATTCACCATTATGTGACAGTGAAAGCTTGCTAATTTTGTCTTTTTTTTCCTTAGAAGGTCACTAATACAATCATGAGAGTCCCATCCTTGCTACCTATCTGGTCCTAACTACTTCCAAAGGTGTGACCTTCAAATGTTAAGAGAACTTTGGAAATTAAACTTCAATATGAGCTTTAGAGAGTATAAACACTATAGCAATAGGTGAAGACTGAGGAACATTTTCTAATTCCTTTTCTGCCAATCCCCATGTTTAAAGTATTTTTGTCTTAAATAATGGATACAGTATTACTACCCTTGTTCCTTATGCTTTCACAGAACTCAGGAATTTCATATTTGTTTTTAACACAAATTGCCACAAGATACTGTGAATTATTAATTATTTTATTCCAAAACATTATTTTTTATAACAAAAAGTGTTTAACTTAATAGAACTTTTTCTTTCCTCTGGAGAGGAAGATTTTCAAGTCTATACAGGACACATAGAACATAGGCTATTACTACACAGTTGGCATTTCCTTCCTGCTAAATGACAGAGAATCAGCATTAATGTGTGGCTTTAAAGATAGTTTTGTGTTAGTGGGTTCATTGAGCCAAACCACCTTCTCTGTACACAAACATGGGCCACTCTCTTAGGTCTGAGTTTCAGGATGCAATGTGCAATCTATATTCATGGGAAACTCTCTGTTTTCTTTCTTTTTTTTCTTCTACATTCCCACCTCTACCCTTCACCTTCTCCTCCTTCCTCCCCACAACCTTTCTCTTCTCTTCCACTTCTGGGTAATTTTTGCAGATGCAGGGAGTTGCATATGTTAAACAAGTGCTTTTATCCCTGAATTACATCTTCATTCTTTGTTTCTCATTTGTATTGACCCCAAAGCCTTTACTGAGTATAGACATCCCAATACTGAGTCAGAAGCCAAATACTGATTCATAAGAGATGGTCGTTTCTCTCAATTATTTTTGTAGACTAATGAAAGAACTAGAAAATAAAGAAAGCCGAGGAGTGATGAAATATGTAGAACTCTCTAAGAGCCCCAAAGAGAACAATCACTATGTGCTTCTTGAAATAAGTACTGCTCAAATTGTCTTAAAAATCGAGTAAGAATCAAAAGCCTCCAAATCTTTGGTTTTCTATACGGAGTAATTAAACAGATGTTAGCGGTGCCAATGAACATGTAAAGCATAGAAGAACTATCATTAACTTAATCTTGGAAGAATTTGGCTTGTGCTGTTGGCACAAAGGAACAACACAGGCTGCTGAACACCTGGACACATAAGGAGAAAAACTAGAGGATCAGAGACAAGAAGGACAAGTTTTCAAGTAATTAACATTTAGTTGGTATTATTGTCATTTAGACATCAGTGTCCACCAAAGCCCATCTGTCAAAAGCTTACTCCACCATAGATGTATTAAACCAACTCCTAATGATGTATCTTTACATCCAGGATTGATGACACATAAGCCCTTTGGAGCTCACATGATACTAACATGTGCCCCAGATACCAAACATGGAGTTACAGTATGTAATATTTGCCTCGCTGGATTTCAGTATTGCATTGGTCTGATCTTTTATTAATGGTCACTGTGTTCATTGTATCCTTGAAGTATATAACTTTCTTTTGATTTTTGTAGAATTTGACAGCTAAGAATTTGTATGCTGACTCAGAGGAGACTTTCAACATAGACCATTGACCAATACTGGAACTGGTAAGACTTTGATGACTCCTAGAAAAAGATAAAAATGCATTTTGAGTTAAGAGATAGACATGAGCTGGGCAGTGGTGGCGCACGCCTTTAATTCCAGCACTTGGGAGGCAGAGGCAAGTGGATTTCTGAGTTGGAGGCCAGCCTGGTCTACAGAATGAGTTCCAGGACAGCCAGGTCTACACAGAGAAACCCTGTCTCAAAAAACCAAGAGAGAGAGAGAGAGAGAGAGAGAGAGAGAAGCCATTGATAGAACAGGGACAGAATGTTAGAATTTGGATCTCAAATGTTCAGAGGGCAGAGTACTAAAAGCTTGGTCTCCAGAACACTGGTGGTAGGCAGTGGAGCATTTAACAGGTAAGGCTGCGTTAGATGAAAGGGCAATGGCAGCATGCCTCTGTGATGGGTGTTAGGACCTCAGACTCTGCTTCCTCTCTTTCCTCCAGCCACCAGGACAGGCGGCTTTATTCTGCCCTGTTCCCATTGCCATGATACACTGCCTGGCCACAGACCCAAAGCAGCAGAGCTAAGCCACCATGGGCTGAAGCTTTTAAGCCATAAGCTAAAATACTTTTTGTTGTTGATTATCTTTGGCATTGTATCATATTGAAAAACAAAAGCTAACACTGGATTACAGTATTGAGTGAATGAAATCAAGAGAGAATATATGCTGATATATATTCATGTCTTGGGGAACTTGGTAAAAAGAGTGGATGTTCTTCCAAGAAGGAAAGTACACAGAACTGCCTGGGTACATTTCCTGTGGTCTCTGAAGTGAGTCTGTGAAGCTCAGTTTAAGAAAGCTCTGTGTCAGGAAGATACAAGCTTAGTATAGGAGGTGGCTTGATGGACACCCCCTGAACCATGACTCAAAACACTGATGCTCAGAATAGCATTCCAAACAAAACTATCCAGAAAAGGAGGCTTGAAAAAGTTGGTTTTCTTAAACTAAATATGTGAGGAAACTTCGAATTAAGACCGAAGTCTGCCATGAGCAGATAGCTTCTCTGAGCTCGGTCCAAAATGCCAAAATGGAGGACTCCCTTTACCAGCAGTGTTTCCCCTTCTCAGACTTTGTCTGGATGTCCAGAATCCCCACATCTTCTGCCCAGAGAAGGTGGAATAGTCCTTGGCAGACCTACAAATTTACCTTACTCTTTCTCCCATAAGAAACCGCCTCCCCGCCCCCACCCCCGCCCCCTCCCCCCCCCCACAGCGGGAAGTATCTAGGATTCCTGGCATGCTTCTCCATGCAAATGAGGTATTCATAGAACTTTAAAACTCTAACCAATGATTTTCATTTATCCTGAAAACTCCTTCTCACTCACCAAGGTCCATATATTCACTTGGTTCACCCAAAGTAAAGTGTACGCATACAAGTTCACCTGAATAAAGATTTGCACACAACCTGTTTTGTTGAATACAGTCTGAGAGAGCTGCTTCGTTGAAAATTGCCAGAGAAGGTCTTTGACTGAAAGAGCTACTAACAATAAGATCCTCAGAAAAGGCCTCCTCCTGGGGGCACTCACTTCCAACTGTACTATGATCCTGCAGAACCTCACCTGTCCTGGAGTCCACTTCATCCTTCCAGCCCAGTGTGTACAGAGCCTCCTGGACACCCTGACAGGGAGGAAACAGAGGAAGTGGAACCACAACTGGACGTCAAATCACATACCATAGATGGTGTGTGGAACACGGGGTACAGCCAGCTGATGCATACCAACACATAAACACATTTTTAATAACTGTTTAACTATGTATTACCTGACTTTGGAATTATAGTCGATAAAACATATTTTCACAGAATACCAAACCAGAGAGAGTTTTGAAATATACATGTGAAATGGAGTTGGATCCATTCCTATCACAGCTCCTGAGAATATATCAACCTGGAGATAATGAGTTCCGGTTCGTAAGGATGTTTACAGCTCAAGAGAAATTGCCTTTTTTAAAGCCTTCCCATTCCCTAGGCTGCCAGAGCATTGTGCATATGCTTTTACTATAAAACTTATTTCATGACTTGTTGTTTATAAGTTGACCTAACTCCTTCAAAACATCAGGTTCCTTCCAGACAAGGATTGATTCTTATACGTGTTTGCCTTTGCCCCTCAATTCCATCAAAGCCCCTCATATGAACACACACACACAAAATTAATAAATACTTGTAAACCTAATAAGAATTTTATATCTGTGGTGGCTTAAATGATCCTGATAGACTCATATATGTGAACACTTGGTCCCCAGCTGGCAGAACAGTTGGGGAAGGATTAGGAAGTGTGTCCCTGTTGGAGGAGGTGTGTCACTGGGCATGGGCAGGTTTCAAAAGCCTACACCATTCCCTATTGATGTTCTATCTGTCTGTCTGTCTGTCTGTCTGTCTGTCTGTC